>NC_034600.1:57226015-57266378 GCF_900095145.1 Mus pahari
GGGGGGGGGAACGTGACTAGAAGGGCCAATAGGATGACCCAGATGGTAAAGTGCTTACCACCAAGTCAGACAAACTGACTCTGAGCCCTAGAAACTGTGTAGTGAGACAAGTGACTCTCACAAGTTGTCCTCCGAGCCTCCAATGCAAGTCATGGCACACAGGGCCCAAGAGCCCACAAAGCAATTAAATGCAATGTTCTAAAAATCAGACAGGGGAATGCGAACACATAGAGGCCAGGACAGTAGTGCTGTCTCGGGAAGTTTATCTACAGGATAGCACATCTCTGAATTCCCGCCAAACAACGTGCTCATGAGAGAGAGGAGTGAAGCCTAAGGGCTTCCTTTTTAAAAATACAAATGTTCTTAAAAAACTGGTCTTCCAAAGGACTACTTGCAGTGTGCACACGCACAATGAGTTAGTTTTGCCCTCCAAATTCCTGTATGAAAATCCTAAACCTTGCTGTGTGGTATCCCCCAGAACATGGGGGATAATTAGGTTGTGAAGGAAGAAGTTTCAGAAATGGCAGAACTGCCCTTTCATAAACAGGACCCAAGGGAGTTCTTTCATTTTTTCCACCTTGTGCGGAAGCAACAAGAAGCCATCAGTGATTGGCCAGAAAGAAACACTGACCTACTCAGGGCTTTTTCTGTTGCTCAAATTATGCAATCCAAGACTGGGGAAACAATGAAGGAAGGAGGTATATATTTGGGCTCTGGGTTCTAATCCAAAGTCAGGGAACTGTATCCGATGGTCACCATCTTGCAGCAACCAAAGGCAGAATAGGGCATCACAGGAGAGACAGCTAGCAAGACTAGCCTTTACCAAATACACTCTGGAAATGGCTAAGCGTTATCACCAGGGCACTGAATGACCCATTTGTGACAGCTGAGCCCTCTTAAAGGCCCCGTAGGGCCCCATACTCTAAAATAGGGATTTCAAATTTTCAAAATGGGTTTCAGTTGGGGACAAAAACCCAACAACAAACAGCCAAGGTCCTAGCCACCTAGCACCCTCGCCTCAAATTTCTAGGCTCCAGTACTATGAGAAATACGGCAGTGGAGAGAGAGCAGCACGTTCGCCATTATTTTCAAATACTGTGCACTCAGATAAACCTCTTAGCACTGGGACAATAGGGAAGTGTTAGCCACAGCCAGTACTGACAAGACCAGCACATCAGCTCACTTCACTCCCAGGATACACAGAAAGAGGACCAAGAGCCTCAGAAGAGGGTTTACTGTGGAGCTTACAAATGTAACCCCTGTTATCTGACTCTCAAACTCAAGAGCCTCTGAGTGCTTCACTTCAGTCTCTTAAGCCATAAACTATGTCCGCGCCCCTCTGTGCAAGCCCACACTTAACCAGGAAACCTAATCCTCCTTTTCATTGTTATTACCCCGAATCTATCAGTCATCTCTTTTTTTTTCCTCCCAGGCAGGTCATTCAAAGGGTTCCAGACCCCACTTCCAGCACGGCCTCCGGAGGCCATCCTCCTTTTTGTCCAGGTCTGACTTTTGCTTAGGTCCTTCATTCCATCTCACCTAAACTGCTGACTAACCACACCCCATCTGGACAAATCTGATAAACCCCAAGCCCTTCGCTCTGTCACAAGCAATTGCTTGAATCAAGCAAGGGCTGGATGGAGCTGGCTGCTGATTCAAAAGCCTTTAAAGACTCCCCAGGCTACACCACACCACAGAGAGGAGAGTGCTGAAGAGGCACGCCCGTCTTTGTCTCCTCAGGAACTCACTGCAATTTATTCCCTGTCTTAAAAGTGGAACTAGGTGAGAATCTTGACTGCTAGATTGATGGGAAATCTCTCACGTGGGTGTCTATAAGAACAGGTGAGGACAGACCTCTCCTGCTGGACTTCACCTCCATACCTGTGGGGATCTACAGTTAGCTCCATCGAGAAGATTCTAGAGCTCATCTTATAGTAGCCTGCTCTTGTTAGAAGATCTTCTACCCACGCCTTGGTCCCTCTTTCTACCCTTTCTTGTGTGTAACAGTTTTCTTGGCTCAACTTTCTCTCATTGTCTGTCCTTCTCCCAGTTTCAGCACCCCCACCCCCATTTCTGCTCCACCACCATCACTAGTCCCAATGTTCAGGACCTCAGAATGCAGGGGCTAACCCTCTTTACCTTCAGTGCGAATGCTCGGGAAATGCTCATGCTACTTATCAGAACATAGAGACTGCGCTTTCCTCTGAACCTTTGACACACACATTTGTACTATGCCTGAGACACTCAGAGATAGAGTTCCTGGAGAGATTCAGAGGTAGAGGGCTCACAGTACTCAAAGATAGAGGACTCGGAGATATTCAGAGGACTCACAGTGTTCAAGAGGGTTCACAGTACTCAGAGACAGGACTCAGAGATACTCAGATAGGGGGCCCACAGTACTCAGAGATGGAAGGCTCAGAGACATTATCCCCAGAATGTCATTCTTCCTCATGCAAAGAACCTATCGCCCTCCCCACCTGTGAAACATTCTGGTTCAAAAAAAAGAGCATTCTCACACATTACAAACAATGCCATGACCTGAAATCTACTATGTATTTATGAATATAAATACATATTCATACGTGTTGATATGATCTTTCCCCAAACCAAATTCTTCTAAGGTTGTTCTTAAGATCAACATCAAAAGATTATTTATTTATTTATTTATTTATTTTTAATAGTTAAAAGCATCAAGCAGGTTTGAGGAAGTCTATCTTCCCCCTATTTGGTGCTTCCCTTGGTAAATCAAGTACCCTGAGCCCAATTCACCCTGAAGCAACAAGAGGCATAGTATAATTATAAATCAGGCAACTGACTTAATCAGCCAGCTCTAATACATAAGCAAGTATAAAGAAAGATTTAAAAAAAAAAAAATGAGTCCTTTCCTTTATAGAAATCGTTAGGCACCCAAGTAGAATATAATATTTTGTCAAGGTAGAACAAGGCTGGGCATGTTGTGCCTCCCTTGGGTTCCTTAGCAACACACCCAGCATCAGTGATGCTGCCTGAGTTGCTGGACCCTTATTTATCTAATAAGTAAATGTGTTTCTTCTTGAAGATGAGGGGAGCTAGGCACTGAAAGATATAACCACCTTGTCACATTTGAGGGTTCCCCTTTACTGATGTACCCACAGTGCTTTCCTAACTACTTCTTAATACATCCCCTCTAATCAAACACATGGAAGATCACATCAACTACTCATCCATCATCCTCAGAGAGCTCCAAAGAGACCTCAGGAGAATTCTACCCTAGTGAGAGAATCCCAGCACCGATGGGGGATTCTGATTTCATTTATCACAGTGAAGATTAAGCAAATGTGGAGGAGAAAGGGAGAGGAGGGAGAAGAGCTCTAACTTATTAGAGACAGCTAATGTTTGACCTGAACTTTCCAGAGAGAAAATGATGTCTACCCTTTAACATTTTGTCCGACGTTTCTTTACCAGACAGACATTCTATACAGATAATTCTAGAGTGTAATGAATAAAGGAATAAACTATTCATATCAAAAGGAGAAACATTTTTTGCATGTATTAATAATAGGGGCTGAATTACGTCCTCCATAAATTATATGCTGAAGTTGTAATTCCCCTACTCAGTACTGTGGAATGTGTCCTCATTTGGGAGTAGGGACTTTATAGAGGTAATCAGGTTAAAATGAGGTAATCAGGATATATCAATTCAATGTGACAATGGAGGAAATTTGAACACAGGGACAGATCCAGATGAGAGACTGGAATAGAACATCTCCAAGTTCAAGATCCAGCATGGTAGTTTGAATATAACTGGCCCCCACAGGCCCATGGGGAGTGGCACTATTAGGCGGTTTGGCTTTGTTGAAGTAGGTGTGGCTTTGTTGGAGGAAGTGTGTCACTGTGGGGGGAGGACTTGAGGTCTCACAGATGCTCAAGCTCCATCCAGTGGAACAGTCTCCTTCTGGGCTATGGATTAAGTTGTGGGACCATGTCTGCCTGGATGCTACCATGCTTCCCACCACAATGATAACGGACTAAACCTCTGAAACTGTAAGACAGCCCCAAATGAATGTTTTTCTTTGTAAGAGCCAGTGTTGTTAACTACCAGCAGCTAGAACAAGCAAGGAAGGATCGCAGGAGTTCCATCTGAAACTCTCCCAAATAGCCTTAAAATGCCAGCCCACCTCTTCTCAAGGAAGACTGATTCATATTTTTAGTTATTATTAAATCTTTAGTTAACATAGAAAATGGTGGTCTCATTGTATCAGGTTTATACCATTTGTCCATTCCAGGTCTGATGAGCTATAGAAGAGGAAGGTCTGATGAGCAAAGAAAATTGTTATTTGTAAAGCGTCCTAGGTAAGGATGTAAGAACAATTGCCTAGTCTATACAGTCAATTTTGTCTTAAACATCAACAGAGTGGAAAGAAAAGGGGAGGGAGGGAGGGAGGGAGGGGGAGGGAGGGGGGGTAAGGGCGGGTCTTCTAGGTCAGAGCTTTGAGATGTCCTGGCTCTGGCTCTGTTTTGTGCTTAATGCAATGTGGGAAAGAAGACGTGCATATTTGGAAGGCCAGTTATACTAAGCACATGGCCTGAGCCTTTCTTCCATGTTGTTCTTAACTAGTAACAACTCCAGCAGCGGTGGCAGACTGAAAGGCGACACATTTTGACTAGGTTCTGGAGTGACTTGAACGTGCTTCCTTTAAGATGTGTACTCACTCTTTCCAGATGCAGCCCTCGGGACTCTGCACAGCTCAAGGAAAGATAAATGTGCTACTTCCGCACCTTCTTCACAAAGCAGTTACCAGGGAGTGCAAGGGTAGATGGGAGCCCAGGGGGTTGGAAAAGAGTATCGAACAGGAAATGCATGGTTCTGAAAAGCTTACTGAGACTTCTGAGAAGGGAGAAACCCAGGGAAGCAACCCAACTAGCAGGAGTCAAGGATAAGTAACTGGCAAGGCCTGGGTCAATAAATACAGGCGCTGTTCTGTCAACTGTCTGTGCCAAGTTCTGATGCAATCCAGAAGTCAACCATACATGCGGAGCCAGCGTCTCTCTCCCTTGTTAAGGTTAAAAAAAAAAAAAAAAACTCTCCCTGAGAGGAAAAAAAAAAGGTATTTCTCATAAAAAAGCTCTTCATAGTACAAAATTCAAGGCTGAGGCAGCTCAAGAGAGGTGGAGCACATTACTTCTGAATACAGTGAGCGTCACTCAGATAAGTCAGCAGCTTAAAGCGAGAAAACCATTGCCACAGTAACAGGAGACAGTAACAAAGGATGAGCAAGACCAATCGGGAATTAAAAAAAAAAAAAACATGATTCAATAGCTTCACGAATCTCATCAGAGGCTCAACATCAACATACTGGAGGTCCTAGGAGGAAAAAATTCTTTTGGAAGTTCCGAACTCCAGGGTGGAAGCAGCAAATTTAGGATCTCAAGGTAAGGCTGGGTGTGGCGGCCTGCATGCACTTGGGAAGATAAGAGTCAGGTGAATCCTGAGTTCTAGGTCAGCTTGTCTTATGTGGGTGAAACCACACGTCAGAAGAACCCGAGGGCTGGGCCACAGAGCTAGCTTTTATATCTCAAGACCCTGGGTCCCATCCCCAGTACTGCACCCCACCCAAAGGGGTGGGGGGCCCCCAATCCCTAGTGTTCAAAAAAGGAAAAGAAGCTAAAAGTCCAATGCATGTGTCCAACAAACCTCTAATCTACTGTTCAGCCCAGGACATTAATATACTGAATAAAGGCCTTTTAAGTAGGCGAGGAAGAAAGCACGAAAATATTTAAGAGCTATTATACTCATGTTTACCTTGTGAGAAATCTTCATTGTGCTCAGCTGACTGTCAATAATGGAGAGACATTCACATTCCAGAGGTCATAGAAAGCCGATACAGCTTAAGTGGATGATTTAACACTTCAAGGAAAACTGGATTATGGGAAGGTCAAGTCCCTTTTCAGAAAGCACATTAGGAGGCAGGACAAAAATAAGGAAGTGGTTATAAATCTGAGTTCCAAGAATGGAAACCCCCCTCTACAGACAGCAAAAGTACCAAGTCAGAGCAATTACATTCCCGAGCTTAGAGGACAGAGAACAGAAAACACACAAGAGCCACACGTCCACGCACCACGTGTATGCACATGCCACAAAAGCCAGAACCACGCAGCGTCAAAATGTGTGTGTTCTGTTGAGGTGTTCCGCGGATATCAGTGGCGTCAAGCCACAGTTTAGGATGGTAGACAGCATCCTCAAATCCAGGGTCGCTTGCACAAACCAGCAGACAGCAGGAAAGCGCTCAGGCATTCAAGGCAGGAGTGTGGCGGGGAGCCCTCAGAGATAAATATGGGTAGCCATGAAGCGTGAAGATTCCCATCTCTGATGTAGAGACATCCCTTGTTTCCCCGTGACCTACCAGCCTTGCTTCCCCTTCAGGGTTGAGTTATGCTATTCTGACGTGTATGTTGCTTTCAGGGTCTTACGTACCACACTGCCCGGGAGAGACGGATTGTGAATCACAGTTTGTATTTTCTGATAGCCCGCTTTAACAAAGAAACTAGTGAGATTCAACTTGAATAACATTTTATATGACCTAATGTAACCAAAGTATCACTTCAGCAAAATCAGAGAATAGCTTTGAGAATTTCTAGATGATGAAACCATTATTTTCATGCTTAACTTTCAGTCCACTTTCAGTATAGCTTAACTCCTATGTTTACATGCTTATTGGAAACACCTGACACGTATTTACTGTCTATGGGATTTACACTCAAAATAGATGGGCAGACCCAAGCTGTTCTAAAGTTAAACATATTCTAATGTTAGAATTGAGTATCTTAAGATTTAAACCCATAAAACGAATAAAACTAAAATGAAAACCACTGAGGTTCTCAGAAGTAGCTATAGCCACATCTCACGTGTCTGACAGGCTTCCCAGTGTCCCTCCATCGTGAGGATAATTCTTCACTATCTAATCCTGGAAGAGGCAAGTCTGCATTGTGATGGTAACGGCCCCTTGGTAAGGACAGCAAGCCCCTCACTCTCCAAGTACAAGTACGTTTTGGAATTTAGCTTACAGAATAGGCAGATAAAGGAAATATATCACTTACAGAAAGGCAAAAGGCGTGGATGTAGAGACGGCTCAGTGCTAACACCATACACTACTCGTGGTGGACACAGGTTCAGTTCTCAGCACGCACTGGGGTGGCTCCCAACAGCCTGCTCCACCTGCCGGGGCTCTGAGGCCTCCAGTTTCAGACACCTCGCTCTTGCACAAACCCACAAATAAAACACACATAATTTAAAAAAAAAAAAATTGAAATGCAAACCAAGCTATTTCGGGGCTGGAGACACAGGGTCTACCACAGAGCACCTGCTTAGCACAAACAAAGCCCCGACTTCAGTCTCGGGCCCCACCCAGTAACAAAAACAAAATTTCCAGAACTCTCTGCCTTTAAAACTATTTGGAAATGAGAAAAGAAGGAATAGGATCCTTTTGCATTTCTGCCATAGTTAATCCTCAGTTTCTCAAAGAGACAGACCCTGCCCATATTCTGTATCCATCCCTATGTTCAAGTGGATTTGTCTGTTTGGGAGGGGGAGGGCAGAGAGGTCAACCTTGATCATTCTCTGCCTTCTTAATTTTCTAATCAGCATCTGAAGTATTAACACTATGGCATTTTTGACCAAAGCACGTTTTAGCAGATTTGTCTTTTCTTCCATCCCTCCCCCCGCCCCACCCCATCCCCTAACCTCTATCTCTACTTGTAACTTTCCACAAATCTCCCCCTCTTTCATATCCACGTGTCCCTTTGCCCGCCCCTTGTCCTTTCTCATCACCTGCTTTTACCCTCTGTTGGTCTCCTTTTTTACAGTTTAAGCTTCACCCTCACTTAGGCACGTGTGTGCTGACATGCACAGAGACACGCAGACACAAGTTGGGATCCACATTGGAAAGAGAATGCGCTGGTCTTGCTCTACTGAATTTGGCTCACCTCACTTAGCATTACACTTTCCAGATCGATCCACTTTTCCTACGTATTTCTCAGCTGAGGGATATCTAGGCTTCGTTCCATTGCCCTAATATCCTGACTAGAGCAGCCGTAAGTAGAGAAGCGTTAAGCATCTTGGTGGTACAACAGGGAGTCCTCTAAGTTATTCCCAGGAGTGCATACAGTGTATAGCTGGGTGATATCATTTGTAGAGATTGATTTCTATCCTAGCCATCCTAGGTTGCACCACAGCAAGTAAGGATTCCACTTTCCCCACATCCACACCAGCATCTGTTGTCAGAATTCTTTGCGATGGCCAGTTTGACAGGGGTGAAGTGATATCTCAAAGTAGTTTTACACCTTGCTGTCAGTGACGGGGACTCTCCCTGAACCTAGAGCGCAGCAGTTCAGCCAGACTGGGAAGTGAGCTGTGCACGTCTGCCTGTCTCTGCCCCTTCCAGTGTGAGTTGCCACACCCAGCTTTTATGTGGAGGAGGAGGACCCAAACTCAGCTTCCCAGGCTTCCACAGAAAATGTGTTGCCCACTGAGCCAACTACCCAGCCCACCCCAGATACTTTTTATTATTCAAGCCCCATTTTCCTATGTGGAACCAGCAGCTCAGAGATAGTGAGGGTATAGACCCTGAGCTTAAGCGACCAACTGAACCAACTCGGGGTTTTACTTCTGGGTCTGTCCATAAAACAAGAGCCAACTCTTCACATAGAAAGTTATTGTTTATGTCCTGGTTGAGTTTAGGAAACAGTCCCAAGAAAGATCACCAGTGGCACTGGTCATCTTTCCTCTCCCCAAAAGACTCATAGTTAATTCTCCTCTGGGAGACTGAGCAGTGAAAGGAGTATCTGCAGTAGGCGGGTCTTACTGAGCAGCAGTGGGCGGGTCTTACTGAGCAGCAGTAGGCGGGTCTTACTGAGCAGCAGTGGGCGGGTCTTACTGAGCAGTAGTTTGGAAAGCTCCCTTGGTAGATACAGAAATATATCATAATGGTTGGCAACTACTGGGCCCAGTAAAAATCCCAAACTCCAGTTGCTTCTAAATGTTTGGGGGGGGGGGGAGCGAACGTGAGTACTAACTAGGCTCCCTCCCATATTTCCCATTAGGTAAATGTGAGTTTGAGACCAAGAATTTGCATTTCCAACAAATCCCCAGGTGTGCTGTGATCCAAGCATCACCCTTGGAGGCAGATGTACTGGACTAAGAAAAGAAAATGCCCACGACAACATTAGTGCAACTTACTAGGCTTGCCTCTGTGCCAGCCTATGGGGCCCAGAAAGTAACCACTTCAACGTGTGTGCATAAGAGACAGGTGACTCTCCAGGTCTGATTTCCCACAAAACTACTGAGGGCCCCCCTTCCAAGGCCTGCAAAGTTAAAAGAAATGGGGGGGGGGGTCCTGTCATACATAACCTTAAAATAACCTAAGTCTTTTCAAACTTTAGATCTGTTCTTGAAGACCTCAAGTCAGTCTCTCTCTCTCTCTCTCTCTCTCTCTCTCTATATATATATATATATATATATATATATATATATATATATAAAAATGTTTTCAAGGAAGAAAAAGATTACTTTTCGAACCATCACAAAGACATATGGAACCTGTTTTTATTCTTAGTAATAACACATGGAGCAGCTTTCGAGATTTCTGCACCATTTTAAGTGACTGTAGTACATGGAGCCAAAATATGTTCTGCCGATTTTCGCTTCAAATACTCCAGTGCCTTCTAATTTTCATGTATTTAAAAGTATCACCATGGTGACTCTCCAGTAGAAACAGTTGTAACCATCCTTATTTCTACGGGATTTCTCTAAGAAGAAAAGCGGGCATGCGCCATGTGTATTTAATTTATGTATGTTTTCATTATATAATATGTAACCTTGCCGTCCCAGTTCTCTCCACTTAATCTATCATATGTACTGTCCTGGCCGCTGTGCTCTGTACGTAAGCTTGCTTCGAATGACTAGATCATTCTTCTCTAACGCTGTAACAACTTGCCTTCGCCTCCAATATCCAGGTCACTCTTAATTCTTCAGTACAATAGAAAAGAACAAATTCTCCCTTTTTTCCTAGTAGTCTGTAAACAGGTCAAGAATCAGGAGAGTGGCCCAGCCAACAGTGCTATTTGGAAACACAGGTTTGTGGAAGATCTACACAGGAAGCAGAGCTTTCAGGAAACGCACATGCGCATTAACTGGGGACCTTCAGGAAACACACATGCGCATTAACTGGGGACCTTCAGGAAACACACATGCGCATTAACTGGGGACCCAGGCTGACGGCTGCATTGGTCTTCAGGGCTTGCTTGACCATATTGGAGAATTTCTTCCCCTGCTGGGAGCAAGTGGTCCAGAGTTTTCTGACAAACTGTTGCAAAACAACTCATAAGAAGAGCTGAAAAATGCTATTACAATATCCTTTAAATGGGGTTGAAGGACCTGTTAAGTTGGGTCAGTAGTTAACTTGTTCTTATAGAGGAGCCAGGTTCGATTCCCAGTACCCACATGGGGGATCACAACATTTGAAACCCCAGTACCGGGAGATCTAAAGCCTTCATTTGCCTTCTCTCAGACGTGCACATGGTGCACAGACTACAATGCATGCAGAACATTCATACCCATAAAATAATGAGCTTTTCAAATGAGGCTGAAGACAATTAGACAACTGTCCAATCCAAACAAGAATCTGAGCCCTGTTCTATGTGTGTCCAGCAATAAAGCAGTGCTTCCAATTAAGGACAGGCAGGTTCTTTCTTTTATGATCAATAAGGCAAAAATGCCAGATAGTGTTCCAGGTCTAAATTTAGATGATTCTCTGCCTCTAGAATAATGGCTACTTAATCAGTTTAACTGGTCTAAGTTGATAACTGTTCTCTTTATTGTGGTTCTCCAATCACTTAGACTAACAGTAGTTCTAAAACAGAGATAAAATTGTCATTTCGTATCCACGAGTTCTACACCCACAGATTCAATTGAACACAAATGAGAAACATTTAGAAAAATAAAAAAAGTCTGTACCCAAACTATACAGATGTGTTTACATGTGTGTTCTTGTTTTGTTCCCTAAACAGTTGAGAACAACTGCTTACACAGCATCTGTACTCTATTAGGTATTTTAAGAAATCCAGGGACAGCGTAATATATACAATAGGATTCCACAGGTTGCATGGGAATACTGTGTGTGTGTTCTTTTTCAACGGGGGACTTTACCCACGGCACAAGGGGTTTGAGAACTGCCAGTAATCTCATTCTACACTTTGGCCCTTGATTCATCCAGTACCAGGGGAAGCTCAGCTGGGAGCATAGTCGTGCGAGCCCAAGGCTACAGCTCACCCCTCCAACCCATCTGCCTACCACGGTGGACTGGTCTGGTTAGCTTTCTTAATATACTGGAAGCAGGACTTCACGGTAACAGACTCCTGGGACTCCCATGAGGGTGGGCCTTACCAAGTCCTCCACCCAGCTCTCAAAAACCACCCAGCATACAATCATTCCCAAGACCCCCAAACCAGGAACCACCATCTACAGGAAACTCTGCCCCACATCTTCGGAAGGCGAAATCATATCCCTTGTACTTTTTGAAAACAAGAAAGCCATCCCATACTCCTTAAGTCTCAGGTCCCAGTGAGGCCTTTTAGTCTCCATCTTTCCCCTAAACAGGTCTAACCACTTTGATTTCCATATTCCCCACCCAACTTTTATCTTTGGCAACCAAAGCTTTTCAGACTGATAATCCTGGGCTGGCCCAGTAGGCTTCGCTGAAGCATGTTTTGGTCAAAGTGTACACTGGATTATCAACTTTCAGTCGCCACTGGCAGTAGGCATGAGGAATTTGAAATCCAATTCCAGGCCTCCCCTCGGTTGGCTGTAATCTCCCTGTTCTCTATCTCAGCAAGCATGGCTAGGCTTAATCTAGACATCCTAGACCCAAGACCCCAGGGACGAGTCCTAATTCCTCCATGACTTTGGTGACCTGGATAAGCGTTAGGAGCTGAATTCATTTGCTGAAGGCCTCTCTCTACGGAAATAGGGTGAGTACAGAAGAAATTTGTTTTCAACAAGGTGGGCCTTAACCAGCATAGTGTACTTCCTGTGGAAGGGGAAATGTGGCATAGGTGTGTGTGTGCAGTGTGCACATTTGGAGATGAAGGTAAACGACAGAACATGGACCAAGTGCCAGAAGCTGAGGCGGCAAACACAGATTCCTCCACAGTCCTCTGAAAGGATGTCAGTTGGATCCCCTACACAGAGACAATGGGATACAATCAACGCTTGTGGGGATGTTTGGTACCTCAGCAAAGCAACCCAGCAATTCTCTAAGCAGCAGGCTTCCCCGCTGGAAAATGGGACAAGAACAGGTCTCCTGGAATAATGAGGAACCAACAAATTACAAGCGAGGAGTCTTGGTTAATTAACCCTTGGCATGAAAACGCCTCTTTAAACTGTTCAACTGCTCCCTATCCGGGTAGAATAGGGTCACCTTTTCCTGCTGTTTCCTAATGTCTGCCCCACCAAACTGCTGAGTGACAGGCCGGGCCAAATTAATCCTACACCAGATTTCTCAGGTGATGAGGGCCACTTAGCCTGGGCTGGCAGGGTGTGGCCGCACGAAGAGACCTTCCTTTTGCATTATCAACCCGAATTTGGCTCCCTCCCCGCTCCCTCTCTGCTCCACACCCACACAAATCCCATCCTTTCCTTCCAGCTGAAGCCACCGCCCTAGCCTTGGCCCTAGGCCTGGCCCCTTTCTCTGGTTACAGTTTCTCAAAACCCCCAATCATTCTACTGCCAGAATATAATCATGTCAAAACCTCATTCTTCAGTTTCAATTCACCCCACCCTGGCCTTTCAACACTGCTCAGAGCCACCCAATCTCCCTTTGCAGCACCATTTCCTATTAGCTGCCCATTCGAGACACGGGCTCTCCACTCCACCTCCACATCTGACATCCTGGCCTCATGACGATCGATTCCTCTATGAATTATAGCCTGCTCAATCAAGCTCTGAGTTCATCTCTCTCTTTCATGAAGCTTTCCCTAAAGCCTTATACTGCTGTATAGCCACACACCAGGGTTCATTTTGAAAAGCAAAGGGTCAGTCATAGAGCTCGGCTAGACAGCAAACATCTTTAGGCATTCATCCCTTTCAGACTTGTGCTGGGCACCAGGAGCTATGACTGACTTTGAATTTACTATGTGGAAGGGTTCACCTTAATCGTCATGCTGCTTTACGGGAGATATAGGTCCTGCCTCAAATAAAGATGAGAAAATTAAGGATCAGAGCAATTATGGACATTGCTGATATCATTTGGATACCAGAGGATGAAAGCGACATAGACAGACGACAAGGGGTGAGTAAAAAACCAGACCCCAAGGATACGGATTACAGGCTAGAGGAAAGATGATGTCAAGGACTAGAGATGTGGCTCAGTAGCAAAGGTCTCACCTAGCTTGCAGAGGTAAATCTAGGTTTGTCCAATATATTAAATAATATACAGTCTCCTCTCTCTGTCTTTGTCTCTCTGTCTCTGTCTGTCTGTCTGTCTCTCTCTCACACACACCCACATACAGGAAGAAAGAAAAGGACACACACACACACACACACACAAACACACGAGAGAGAGAGAGAGAGAGAGAGAGAGAGAGAGAGAGAGAGAGAGAGAGAGAGAGAGACAGACTTACACACACTAAGGTTGAGCCTTTCCGCTGCTCAATGAAATTTTGTGACTTAGATTAAAATTACATGAGCATATGTACCAAGATGACTCAATGCCAATGTTATAATAAGAACTAGAATTTAGACTGATGCCAAAACTACAGAAATAGATTCATCTAACAGAAAACCAAATTTAACAAACTGAACTACTACAGTAAATTTTAAGTGGGATGAATACCACGTCTTGACTTTGAGTTCAAGTATAGTATCTGATGGCACGAGAAACGTCTGGGGGTTAAGAATGAAGAGTAAATACAGTATGAATGAAGAGGGCATGGCCACCAAAGCACCTAATTTAATCTCAGCAGATGCCAACAGCAGAACAAGGCTAGGAAGTGAAAATTATTTATTGTTATTTTGGAACAAATCTAGAGTTCTGCTCAGAATGTTGGGCCACCACTTGAGGCTTAAGCTGTCACCTAGGTTCAGATGGAACTTGTTGACCTAATTAAGAACACTCACATTTCACAATTTTGTTTATTAGTTTGAATAAGAATAGGCTCATACTTGAATGATTAGTGAGTGACATTAGGAGGTGTGGCCTTGTTGGAGTAGGTGTGTCATTGGGGGTGGACTTTAAGGTTTCTGAAACCCAAGCCAGGCCCAGAGACTCTCTCTCTCTCTCTCTTCCTGCTGCCTGCTGACCCAGATGTGGAACTCTCAGCTGCTTCTCCAGCACCATGTCAGCCTGCACACTGCCATGCTTCCCACCATGATCATCGTGGACTAAACCTCTGAACTGCAAGCCAGCCTCAATTAAATGTTTTTCTTTATAAGAGTTGCCGAGGTCTTGGTGTCTCTTCCCAGCAATAGAAGATTAACTAAGACACATATTGACTGAATACATGCTCATGGTAGTTCAAAGCTAAGTTTACAATCTGTAACTGGAAGGTGGTGACATAAAGCCCTTCTTTTTCAATGAGAGATCAGTTATCATGGATTTTCTTGTCTGTGTGAGCAACCTCAAAATTATAACCGTAAGTGACACTTGTTAATCCCACATCTAATCAGATCAGTTAAAGCAAAGATTACTTGAAGAAAAACCTGACTGATTACCCAATGTCTCCAGTTGATAACACCCTTCCATTCCCCAGCTTGGGTGAGGCAGTTAACTTCCTATGAAATAGCCTGCTACGATAGGTTCCCACCAACACAACACCATTGGGCAAGGATCAGCCAACAGCAGCAAGTCATTAAAGCCCGAGAACATTCGAGAACACCTTTAACATTCAAGTCTCAAAGGAGACTGTGGAACCTGCCTACGGACATGTTAATTGTCTCTAATACCCATTCGTCTTTGCCCCTTGAGGTTCAGCGGCTCTAGGATCTCCTGCCTTCTCCTCAGGTTTTACATGAGGGCAATGAATTGCGCCCCCATGGGCACATCTCTTTAAAAGGAAAATGTTATAGTTCGCTTTCTTTAAGACTTAAATGTTGACCATGCAATGCAACAGAGCAAGCAAACCCAGAACCATACTGCCCAACCTAATTACAATGGAAAACTTACACCATTTTTAAAAGTTTCTGGGGCTAGAGAGATGGCTTATGGGATAAAAACAACAACAACAACAACAACAACAAAAACCCACTAGCTACACAAAGCCTGAAGGCCCAAGTTCCATCCCAGAAACGAATCCAAAAAGCCAGAAGCAGAGGTGTGTCGCTGTAATCCCAGCACTCCTATGGCAGAACTGGGAAGCAGAGAGAGAAGAATGGCTGGAATGCTGGCCAGTTAGCCTGCAGTATATATGCTGCGCAGGCAGGAGCAAGAGAGCGTCCCTCAGCAAGGGGGAAGGTAGAACTGGCTCTCGCTCTTCTATATGCATACATTGGTGTACCTGTGTGTACTCTCACCCCCCACCCACCCCCCCACACACACAACTCCCCACACAAACAAATCTATGATAGGCAGATTAAAAAACATAAACAGAAGCAGATGAAATAAACCTTACTAGTTTGTAAAATCTAGACCATCAGTAGTCTGCTGAGCAATTATTTTAAAATAACCTCAAGATTCCTTAAAAATATTTAACAGACTAGGGTGGAGCAGAGTTCAATGTCTTTGACATCTGCTGCATGTTGTATGTTTTTAGGTCACCTTAACTTAAACCAGCACCATTTTAAATGCTCAGGAGTCACAGGGGTCTGGGCATTGGGCATCCCTAAAGGGAAGAGAAGGGCCATCTAACTTGGGGTCCAGTGCAGTCTATGCAGGGAGCTGTGTACAGACCATTTGGATGCTTCAAACTCTCACTTCAGAGGAAAGCAGAGCCACTCTATTTGGGCACCTTAACGCATCATCCCATCCTTAACTAATACATCCAGTAGGTTCCAGAAGGACCCTGCAGCATCCTAGTTATAAAAAAAATTTTTCAAAGAATGCAGAGCTTCACGAGTTGGAACTTAACTCTTGACAAAAATCCCTCCCAAAACAAAAGCCAAATATAAATGTCCTCCCCCTGCCCCCTCCTACCCCCGCCCTTAAACCAAGTATTTGGGAAACACATTTCAAAAGAAACATAGGCAAAGAGAGTGAACGTGGATCCTTTGCCTTTCTCTTGCTCCCTATCTCTATGACTCCTGGTAGAGCACCCAGCCCCCTGGGCAGCCCAGGAAAGAGCTGGAGACATCAGCCCAGTGGACTTCTAAGAAGTTGACAAAGCAAAATGAAACAGTTTTCAGAGAGCGTTTCCCAAAACAGGAGAGCATTCTCAGCAATGAAAGCCATTGGCATAACCTGTGAGTCAGACACGAGGCCTTTCCTCCTTTTCAATGGACGCAGGAACTCAAGCAGAAGCAAAGCCCCGGCCAACAGTTTTTAAAGACACAACTGGGTATCTGGCTAACGCTCTCCCATCGCCCTGTAAATGAAACTATCCACCTTTACACTGCAAAGATCTCTGTGCAAGAACTCAACTCGGAACCTCCACAGAATCACTCAGAAGTAACTCCTGGCTCGTCACTGAAGAGAAATCCAATGATGAACCCGTCAAGCAAGAATAGATGTAGGTCCACAATATTCCTCATTGAAATTGATCGGATAAAGAATTTGTATAAAGAGGTAAGAGACAATGACCTGAGATGACTCGTTTGCCCTGAACTTTATCAGATTTTCCCAAGTTTAGGAGTCAAGGTCTGCATTTTACTTCGGTCTCCGGATGGAAAATGTCAGGTTTAAGGAAGAATCAGATCGAGGTGATGGCTGAAGTTCTGATTCAGAGAGCCAGCCAAGGAGCAGCACACAGAGATGCATCGTGGGCTCCCGTGGACAGCAGAAGCAACACCCGGCCTCCCCTTCAAAGCCCGTCTAAAATGGATGTGGCTCTCAGCAAGCGAACCACCCAGGATTCCCCCGCCACAGGGGAAGGAAGCACACTGGCACCAGTGAGCCTCACTGGTCTACGCAAACTTGGATAAGACAAAAGGATTATATAAATTCATTATACAGGTTTTATTTTTTCCCTTTTGGGGAGGGGTATTGCTGGGAATTAAACCCAGGGCTTCCATATGCTAGACAAGTGCTCTGAATGGGCTTATTCTAGCACTGAACAGCAGGCAAGGTTTTATTTAATACAGTTTGAAGATTCCAAATTTACAAATGCTAATGCCCTGTGTAAACAGATATATACCTTCACACAGCGCAACATATCTTGTAAGTAAAAACCCAGTTCCGGACCTGCCATTTATCAAATATGAGACCCACGTCATAAAATTCACTTTCAACCTTCCTTCCTTCCTTCCTTCCTTCCTTCCTTCCTTCCTTCCTTCCATTCTTCCTCTGTAAAATGCTATCATTAGATGTTCTTTACCTGACAGGGTCTGAACATAAATGACAAGGAGTGTGCAAAGCTTGGCACAGTGTCTTGTGCAGGTGGTGAGCTTGTAATGGCACAACAGTGTTTCTCCTTGTTGTCATGAGGAGGTATCACTCCAGGCCTGGGAGATGCCCTCGTGGGAAAAGTGCCTGCTGCACAGCCTTGAGGACATGTGTTTGGATCCCGAGCACCATGTAGAAGCCAGACATGGCATTATGCGTGAATAACTGAGGAATATGGGGAACACAGGAGAAGTTTGGGAGCTCTCTGATCAATCAACCTCATCAAACAGGCAAGCTCTGGGGTCAGTGGGAAACCCTGTCTCAAAAATGAATAAATAAGGTGTAGACACTTAATGTTCTACTCTGTACATATGTACACACACACACACACACACACACACACACGGAGGATAAAAATTTTTTAAATGTGGGGGCAGCAGTGAGGGGTCAGAGGTAAAGAATGCTTTATGTAGGATCCAAGTTCAATTCCCAGCACCGACATCAGGTTGCTTACAACCACACTTCAGCCCTAAGGCATCCAACTCTCTCTTTACACACACACACACACACACACACACACACACACACACACACACGCAGATGCACACGTACAAACAACACTTGAAAAGAGAGAGAAATGCATACTCTAATTTCTGTGCATTAGGCTGGAACACTCACCGGAACACTATCACGCCCTTCCCTCCTCCTGAGACACTGAATGTCATCCATAAGATGAAGGGATGGGGCCTCTTTAAGTACTGTATGTACTCAGTGGAAAAAGGCGGGAACTTAAAAAAAACCTATTCTAGAAAAGAAATGCATTACAGGTTGAATGGTGTCATGTCCAGAATATTTATGTTGAAGTGTTAAAACCTCCACATCAGAATGTTATCTTACTTAGATTAAGAGGTAGATTTAAAAAAAAAAGAAAAAAAAAAGAAAAAGCTTACATGTTATTGTAGTTTAAAATGAGGTCAATGGAACGGGCCCTAATCCAATACACCTGGCCCTAATCCAATATGTATCCTTATAAAACCTAGGAATGTGGACACATACGTGCACACAGAGAGAAGATAACGCAAAGACGAAGTCTAGAGTTGGGGTAACACAGCCACAAACCCAAGTTCCCGGTAAACACCTAGAATCCTGGAGAGGCACGCAACAGGCTCTCCCACACAGGCACCTCTGCACACCAGCCCTACCACAGTTCCAGCCTCTGGACCCAAGAGACAATAAATTCCTGTTGTTTTGGCCACCCAGCTTGTAGCACCCTCGTTATGGCACCGGGCCAATTAACACAAGGTGAGATCAGGCAGCAAGATGATTCTGTTTCAAAAGGGCTGACAAGACCTGGAAAGTATGCAGCCTGAGAACCTACCCAAGTTCTCCCTGGGTCTCCTGGCTCCACCCAACGGGCTCATCTCTCATACCTTTTAAAGCTATGTGTCTACAAAGAGGTTAGCTTGAAACTGGCCAAGGCCTGTATAGCTACAGAGAGAGAGTGCGGCTTTAAATAGTCCTGGTGTGTGCACACGTTCATACGATGAATGACTCAGGCACCTGTAAGGACTTATTAGAAATGACTAAAAACTCCTTGAAAAAAAAAAAACAAAAACAAAAAACCTTTGGCAGCGAAGTCAGTTTTCGACCTTCACGCGAGCCATTATCTCAACAGGCAACCGATTCAGATCCTGATCCTGACTGAGCAGGATGTGTCTGGTTCCTCAAGATTCAGGGGGTGTGGGCACTTCCTTGGCTCAAGGCTGAAGTCCCTGGGAGCTGCTACATCAAGGTGTGCCATCTATTTAGTCTTTTTCCAAATGCAGTCCCTTGAAACTGGCTGCTCTGATCTTTCTCCACGCTATGTCCGCTGCGAGTTCCTACGTCTAACAGAACACATACCTGGGAACAAAACTTTCACCAAAGCAAACGCACACCCACAGAGTAAGCGCTTGACTCGCTCGGTCACTTCTCAAGGCTTGTTACAAAGGTCTTTCAATCCTGCGTCCCATCCTCATAACCGCACCCCAAAATTGGGACGCTTGTCTGGATTCCTCCGGCCTTACTAGTGTACACTGTCGAGGGCAAATTTTAAGATCCCACATGCTGAGCCTCTGCTCCCCCACAAACCCAGCTTCATCATTTCCACACATGCCAATCCTCTCGGTTGAAATCCCCTCGGTTGAAATTCCACCTTCCCAGAGCTCCCAAAATTCTCCCACTCACAGTGTCTCAGAGCATCTGCCACCAGGCTCTCCAGTCTGAGAATCAGTCCCCACAGCTAGCTCTGGTTTTCCGGCAGAGCTAGCTAGACTCACCTCAAAGGTCCATTTGACAGAAATGCTCTATGTTTGCTTTGTCCTGAGTATTTGAGCCACATGTTGACCACTCTCCTCCCTAGGTTCATCAGCTTCTTGGAGTGGGGGTTGGGGATGTGGGAGACCGATTCACAGCATAGCCAAGGCTAGCCTCGAACTCCCCAGTCCTAGGTTTATCAGGACAGCCAAGGCTGACCTTCAGCTCCTAGTCCTCTTGCTTCCACTTTCCTTGTGTTGGCCAGGTTTGTACCATCACACTCTTGTTTCCAGACCAAAAAACAAAACAAACAACCCTCCCCCCCAAAAAAAAAAAAAAAACCTCTACAGTTTGCATTACTTGTGTGTCTGCCTGTCTAGTGACTTGCTCACATGGAAGGGTGTCCCAAATCAAGTTACTACTGCAAAGTGAAAAAGAGCTTTTACTACAAAAGCACTTCCTTGGCCTCCACAGATTACAGTGTCCCAAATGTATTTAGGAGACTGTCTAACCACAACCTACAGCACCACACTGAGTCCCCCAGAGCATACAAATAAGCCTGCCCTAGTCAGAGACCCAAACTGAAGCAGCTTCCAGAAAGCGCCACCCTGACTGAACCTCCACCTGCACAAAGGTCCTGGAGTAGCACTGTGGCCTGAAGGCCACCCATGGAGAACTCACCCTCCTTGCTTACTCCAGAGACTTCTCAATAGCCACAAGGTGACCTGGCCGCAGCCCTCCCCCCCCCCACACACACACACACCACAGCCTGGCTGAAACGTGATCACATTAGTGGGTCACCTGTCTTCTCTTTATGTAACCCTGAACCTGATCTGACGGCCTGGGCTCCCTACCCTTGGAAACACAAAGAACTCTTTCTTCCCTTTCTGTTTCACACAAAGACAAGCGGGGACCGTGGGGGCGGCTGAGGCCGAGGGACACTCAGACACCACACGCACGCTTCAGTAAAGATTACAGTTGGGCTCATTTAACTGAACACCATCGTTCATAAACCTGTTTACTGGTCAGTGGGCACCCAGTGATACATATGGCAGCTCCCAAATACAAGCGAAGGGCAAGCTCTTAGAAGCGACCTCTCCCAGGTCCCTTCTTCAGAGGTTCCCTGCATGTTTCATTTTTATAATCTGTAAGTTCCTTAGTAGGATAGGGAAGGACCAACTAGCATCTACACATCAGGCCCGGAGATATGTGTCAGACCTCCAATAAAGAGTATGTCTACCAAACCTCAATCCCAGGTCAGAGTTGCTCCCTGGATCGCTACCATCTCATCGCTACCCAAATCTCCATCTCAAACTCCTGTCTTCAGGAAACCTAGACCTCCAACACCTCGATGCAAAAACTGGTTCCACCACTTAAGAGCTACAGGAATCCGTAGACATTGCTGCGCATCTCTGGGGCCTCAGGTCCTTAATCTGAAAAACTGCTTAACTGCTGGACCTATCCCATGAGGCTGGTGGCAAGGACACCTCAGGGACCCAGTGGAGTACCGAGTATCTGATATGTAGGGTTGCACCAGGACCACCATGTGGCTGGCTAACAAACGGGTTTGTTTGGAAAGTGCTTTCTTCTTGTGTTTTTCTTCCCTCCATTTAGCTATCCGGTGATGTAGCTTGAGGAAACAATATGGGATAAATTTGGAAAGCCCTGTAGATGGGTCTTACGCCATTCAACCAATTTCCTTTGCTCTCCTCCCCAGGGCCGTTCCTCCTCGGACGTTCCTTTTTAGTATTTTACTGCCAAAACAAGACCTTCCTGCTGCCAAATCTCAGAAGCTTTTACCAGTGTAATTATTGTGATTTTTTTTTTTTAAATTCACAGAAATGTTTCAATTTTCATTTAAAACTGAGATTCCAGCAGCACCCTCTGTATGATCCCCATTTTAAATTTTCACATTCAGTATTATATGTGCCCCCCACACACACACACACACATACACACACCCTGCCCTGGTTATAGATCACAACTCCCAGAGGAGGAGAGCCTGCTCCAATAATCTCAATGTACACAGTTGGAAGCAGCCCAAAGTCTCTTGGAACAATTCCCCCCGCCCACCTTTGGCAGTCAAGGAAATTGAACACAGGGCCTCACGAAGACTAAGCAAATGCTCTACCACTGAGCTATCGTTCCATCCCAAATTCCCTTATTTGGTAATTTATAGAATGATATCTCTGGAACTGGGCAAGGCCGCGTATTACTAGCTTTGCCTCGTTAATTGAAGCCAAAGGCTTAGTACCATGGGCCAGCGGGGGAGCATAGTAAAGTTTGCTTGGGGGAGGGGCACCTGAGGAAGTGACAGAATGGTTTAGCCATCTGACCTTGATCAAGTCACTTTACATTCTCTGAGTTGCAGTTAATTTGCCTTAAGAGTGAAATGAACTTTTCCCTAAGATTTCTTGGTACCTTTTTTTTTTTTTTTCTGCAAGAGATGATGCTTTGGAGTCATTCTCAAAGCATCTAGCCTGGCCTCTTATCAAAGCTGTAAATACACAGCTACTTAGAGATAAGCGGGTATGCACGCAAAAGAGCACACTAGCCATAAAGATGCAGCCTCCTTTACTGCAAACTCGAGAAACTGTGCCAACCTGCTGAAATAAATTCATGGCAGAGCGCAAGACTCCAGGCTTGCCTCTAATTACGTAATCTTAAGCAGTTAACAGAGCAAGCCCACTTTGAAGGTGACTTATCTGGGCTTCTATCTAATGTTCTTGCATGAATTTCTCTCATGCAACTGTTTGGCTTGAAGCTTTTGGAACGCAGCTTGTGACAAGACTCAGATCCCGGCACAGCTTAGGAGGTAAGACTCTTCAAGAGTATCGCTATGTGAGTCCTTGTCTTATCTGATGGGAGACCTTCATGTTTCAGACCTTACATCCAGTCCACCAATCTAAAGTTGTTTATGATGGACTTTGTGAGGGGAAAAAAAAAATCCAGGAATGTAGGGGGAGTGAAAGACTAGTGAACTACAAACACTGAGTTCAAGGTTCTTAAAGACCAAGAGAACCATGTTAATAATGTAAGTCCTTAATCACCCCTATTCTGGCTAAGTGTAAGCACTTAGAAGACTGAAGCAGGAGGATTGCCATCAGTTCAAGGCTGGCCACTGTACAAAGTGCGATTCTCTCGGGGGTAGGGGTGGGGCAAAAACCTAGAATTAATAATAAATATAAATTAAAATTAATAAAATGACATTCTAAATCAGGATGTTGGCAGCTTTGGAAACACTGGCTTTTCCTGATCCTTCCATTTGACTGCTCCTGTCGCTCCATGACAGGAAGAGTTTCTTGCGGGCTTTACAGGCGCTTCTGAAAGCCGGACACACAAATAGCACACTAAACCCCCGCTCATTCGCAGACAGCACGTTGTGCTGGCGCCTAGTGCTTCGGGATCTGTAGTTGATTAACCCAGAGCCTTATCAGGGCTAGAGCAGGGCTGTTTCCATAGGCCCGTGGAGCACGGTGGGGCAAGCCAGACTGTGAGTCACCGCGTACTTACATCGCTCTTCCGAAACTTCGCTTTTAGGCTCTTCATGTTTAGTCCATTCAGCCTTCCAAAGTCCTGGGAGATTTGTCAATACCTAAGCAGAGAGGGAGAAAAAAAAAAAAAAAAAAATGAATGAATGTAGCCTGCCAAGTAAACACTACAGATTTTTCTCCCCTGATTGGATTACGACACTGGGCTACGAGGAGGCGGAAGAGATAGGGTTGGGTTGAGCTGACTGTCGGTGAGCAGCTGGGTGGCAGTGAAGAACATGAACTCTCCCACTCACAATACACACCCTCAGACCCCCTGACATGTACAAATTAGAAGAAGGAAGAAAAAAAACAAAAAACAAAAAACGAGAACTGTTTTATCCACTTCATTTATTTTAGCTGGCATATAAAACCTGCACGTACTTCCCACCTAGAAATACATATACGTTGCCGAACAGCCAATGGGCCAATGGACCCACCCGTTACGTCACACACTTCTCACTGTACTACGATGCGACTCTTTAAGCCCTGGTAATCTCAACTACACAGACTGCCTTTTACAGTAGTCGCCGAGCCTCACAACAGAGCTCTGGAGTCCATTCCTCTTGTCAAGAAGAAATGTATCTCTCAACTGGCATTTACTCAGTCCATCTCCTCACCACCAAGCCCTTGGCAATAAGCACTCTACTCTGCTTCAGTGTCTTAGACTTAAGTTACCAAGCATATAAGATTGGGATGTCTGTGAGTCTGTGAGACAAGCCTGATTCTCGGCTCTGCTGTGGTTGGGGTGTGGCTTGATGGGGAATTCCAGTATTGGAATCTTGGTGAGATGGGAGGTGATGGGATCACTAGGAGGCAAGGTCTGCAGGGAGGTCTCTGTCACTGGGAGAGTGGTTCTCTGAAGAGCACCCTGGTCTCTTGGGACGAGAGCAAGCCGACCCTTCAAGCTCCGCCTTTGCAGCCATCTGAGCTTTCCCTTTTACAGGGCCTCCCAACAGCATCATTTACTACCAGGCCTGCTAAAGAAACACGCCTTTGAACCTGCACAATCGCAAACAAATAATCCTTCTTTGATAGTGTCATTCAGGCATGGGTATTTCATTATAGTAATAAAAACCAAAGCAGCACATGCCTACTGAAGTAATCAATGTATCCTTCATTTTGCATTCGTACAGTTAACCTCCTTTTAAGGGTTAAATAGGTGATGAGAGAGAAACGTTCCTCTTCCAGTTCCTCTTCCACATGCTGTTTACCCCTTGCTTATTTTTCCAGTGTTTGCCTCCCTCCCCTGCTCCTCTTAAATGCACAGGGCAGTTGGTAGAAAATGCCAAGAACAACATAATCTCCCTCATAAATACCTCATTCCTCAGGGGGCCTACTCTAAGCCATGCAAAACTCTCCGGGACCTTTTGAGACTCTGCAACTCTGAGTTGGTACTGGAAGTCTTCAGCAGTTACCACACTTAGAAGAAGTCTTTAGTCTCCTGGAAACTGGATGTAAGTTTTTCAGAATATGTATATTTATGTATATGCACACATACACACATACATATGCACACACATATATATATGTATGTATGTATGTATGTATGTATGTATGTATATATATATATATATATACATACAATACATACATATACACACATGGACACATATATACACGTATGAAGAAGTTTCCTAGTCTTCACTGGATTCTGCAAGGTACCTGCCATTCTTCCAAAGATGACTACAAAAGGTCAACCCTCTGAGAGAGGTTAAGGCACTTGCTGGCCATCACAAAGCATGCTTTCCCCTCGGTCCTATGCTGATCCATAGTCAAAACCAAAAGCCCGAAGCCTGTGTCAAAATGCAATGCAGAATTTATCATGTTCTAACCCTAAGAAGAAAGTCAAAGTGCGCTTAGGTCAGAAAGGTGAGATAACCCATGTGAAATTTCCCTCTGCACTGGGGACTCGATAAAGGTCAGCTTTAACCCTTACTTGACGGAAGCGGTAATGTGAACTTCCAACTGGCAGCGCCATTACAGCAGAGAGCTATGGAATGGTGGGAAAATGCTTAACACTCCTAGACATTATTTTTTCCAAGCCTTGCAAGTCCACCTTGCCTTCCACTACATTCTTATTTAAAACGAACATTATTTATGAGGTCAGAAGTGGGGTAGATGCAGGACAATAAACGACTCGATTCATTCTTCTCCCTGTGTCTGCACCCAGAAGTCACCATACATGCTACTCTCTGATGTGTTTGCCTCCATCCTTGCCGATGTCACCAAGCAGAATCCTTGGGTGAAGGACATGAAAACAAGGTCATCCCACAGCACTGAGATGGCATTTATCTAGAGATCTCCTGCCACTGTGTGAGACCCTTTCATCTTTCCCACCTCTGCAGAAGTGGTAGAAGGCATGTTGCCTTGCAAAGCACACAGGCTGTAATTACACACTGCTAATTGCTGAGGACTTAATCACAGAGTACCTGGGACAGGAGCACACCTGTCAAAGAGGACCTCCCTGAGAAACCCAGATTGAGCTGGGTTTTATCCATGGGAAAACAGCTTTTGATGAAATGGTTGCAAAACAGAAGTAATGATAATCAAATACTACCAAACTGGCACTGGCCCTGGGCTGGCTGGACCAACTATCTCTAAACAATGGAAACCATCTCTCAAATTCAATTCCTTCCTCCCACTGTCTCAAAATAACCAAGGAAAAAGATCGAGTCAATACAGAGCAAAAGGGAGAAAAAGAGATGCCACAGCTGGGAAGAACCACAAAATGTGCGGCCCGCCAAGGCAGAATCACCCAGCATTCCTTCATTCCCAGAACAAAAGGTTTCAGGCAACAGTTAGATTTTTTTGTTTGAGATCACAGGAGTTGTAAGGGTGTTGGGTTTGCGGTGTTTGAGGGGTGTGTGTGTGTGTGTGTGTGTGTGTGTGTGTGTGTGTGTATTTGTGTGTCTTTGGCTTTCTCCCCTTCCCCCACCCCTTAAAAATCTGGCAAAGAGAGGTATGTGAACTGTTATTTGGAGATAAATAAATAAATAAAGTAAAAATTCCAAAACTTCTCAAGGGAAGGTATGAATTACTAAATGAACATTTCCCTGGCGCCCAGCATTTGACTGTGTGATAGCTGGGTGGTCCATGGATATAGATAGCTCCATGATAGGACAGACCTATGCTAAGGGGTAAGTGCTGGAAACAGATTAGTAACCCTAGAAATAAGACCTCTGACTGGGCATAATTAGAGGTATTAATCCTGGTATTTATAAAAGGAGCTAACACCCAGAAGCCATGGCTAGTGGGAGCTTGCCCGGCCATAGGTGATACCAAATTTACTCTGAGAAACTCACCCAGCCCTGCCTTCCTTCAGTCAGCTGGGATTTTACAGTGCACAGGATGAACTACAGTTTGTCTTAGGTAAAGCAGCATCTAAGGACAGCAAGGAGGCACTAATGGCCATCCTTGGGAAACCCACTTGAGTTGCCTACTCCAGACTAGCCATGCACAATTTACTGGATGTTCCTTAAAAGAGAGCTACAGCCAAAGAGCTGCACAGCTGCCTCATTAGGTATTCACAGAAAGATGGCACACGGAACATGCGCGGGAAGATGACAACACCTACTGGAAAACAATCTGAACTCGAAGTCTCATTTCAAGCAGATAAAAGCACTTAACTCGGTGTGCTGAAATTGCTACCTAGCCCATTCAAAGTACGTCACTGGGATGTATCACCTAACAGAAGTCACCCATCACCACATGACTGCATCATATTCAGCAGCACAGACTATATCCTTGTGCTCTCACTTGAAAGGCCAGATGCAACTCAGAAGTTTAATAACACATTTCCTCTTTAAAATTAATACGACAGCTCTCAATCTGACCCTCACCTGATATACTTAAAGTCTTTGTTGTTGTTGTTGTTTGAGACAGGGTTTCTCTGTGTAGCCCTGGCTGTCCTGGAACTCACTTTGTAGACCAGGCTGGCCTCGAACTCAGAAATCTTCCTGCCTCTGTCTCCCGAGTGCTGGGATTAAAGGCGTGCACCACCACGCCCGACATTTTTTATTTTTTTTAAGATTATTTATTTCATATATGTGAGTACACTGTAGCTGTCTTCAGACACACCAGAAGAGGGCATTAAATTCCCATTACAGATGGTTGTGAGCTACCATGTGGTTGCTGGGAATTGAACTCAGGACCTTTGGAAGAGCAGTCAGTGCTCCTAACCACCGAGTCATCTCTCCAGCCCATACTTAAAGTCTTAATCAAAATACTTTAATACTAGCCTTGACCACAAACAAAAAGTTGTACTTGCTTATTTAAAATATGTACACCCCCCCCAAACCTTCTGAATTATCACAGATTTAGGGGAGCGAGTTCCTCTAGCTAAGCCTTGCACCCTGCAATATGGAGATTATTGCATGGGATCCTCAGGAACAGCACAAGACTAATTTGTACCCAGACAAGCTTTGAGACTTTCTTCTTTCAGGTTTCCTTCTAGAGTGATAAAATGTTTTATTATTCATTGTCATGACGGTTGTACAACCGGCGAACATATTAAAAATGATTTGACTATGCATCAGGACATGACTGGATGTTAAATGGCATCTCAACAAAGTTATTAAAAACACAACAAAACAAAAAAAATCTTCATTTCTTTTGCAATACTTAAGAGTGATTTCAAAAGGGAAAAAAGTCAATAAACAATGTAGTAAACTGGTTTAAAAAAAAAAGCCACAAGATTTATTTAGTTATTTCTCTACTGTATCTCATTATTCAAAGTAGGTTTAAGCTCACCCTACTCCCAACAGGGCCCAGGGCCAATTCTCCTGGCGTTCCACCCAGATAGCTATAGTCAGGTAAAATTCTGTTAAGGACATATAGTAAGATGGGGAAGCACTCCTCTGGACTCTTGGCCTCTATATACCTATAGTTTATACTCCCAGTGAGAAAGAATCTAGACACTGGACAGATGGTTAAGATCACTACTTCTGAGCAGCTCCCATGTTTGAATTCTCACACAACAGAGCAAAGAACTCGGGGACAGATATGGGAGAAGAAATCCTAAACTCCAATTCTATCTGAGCAATTACCTGCTCATGCAAGGCCAGCACGTCGTAATATTAACTCACGAAAGCAGACCATGGCTGTGTACATGTATTTAGTGTTTGAATCACAAGGATACATTAGCACCTGGCAGACCACACCACGTGATGCAAATCATCCGAATTCAAACAGAATTAGGGGCGCAGGGTCCTCTAGCTAACCCTAACCCGTCTTGGAATGTGGGAATGATTGCACAGGACCCTCAGGAACAGCACAACATTCATGTGAACCCAGAGAAGCTTTGTGGTTTTCTTCTTCCGAGCTATAGAGAACAAACACATCAGACTTAAAATCCGCACCCACAAAAGCATCAAGTAGAAGGGACCAAAATACGTCTCTGTTTCCTAGGACAATAAACTCCCCGCATCAAAGAGAGATCCTTACCAGGAGCTATGCAGAACAAAAGCTCTCTCCAAAAGGCCTCTCCCGGCCCAACTATTCCAGGAAGATGGCTATCACAACACCACCATCTCTCCAACCCTGCAGAAGCTGCTCTAGCTCGGCCTCCTAGTCTGGGGCTTCACCTAGGAGTTACACCCCAGCTTCTGAAACAAAGATAATAAACTGGGGCTCTGGACCCCCTAAATACTTCCTCTACCGCAGACTGGTCTAGCCTACAACACTGAATTTTAAGGGCATTTGGACATGCAGGAAGGAGAATTAGCATCACAGGAGATTCGCAACTTTGCATGGTACAAGTAGAAAACAGCTTTGGAAAAGACTCTTAGAATTAGGTATTAAAAACGGCACACTCACCGGAAACTCTTGAGGGCAACAATAAGATCAGAGAATTGTTTATAAATGGGACAGGATTCCAACCGGCCATGAGCATAGGATTTAGGCTGTGGTGTGTGTGTGTGGGGGGGGGGATTGAAGTGAGGAGAATGGACACACAGACATGATGTCCCTCCAGGTCTGAGTCAGACATCTGTGCAACCTCCCTAAGCAGTCTCCAGTCTCTCATGATGCTGAGTGTACCCACCAGGAATCATTGCAGAATGTCTCCAAGATTCTCCCCAAGAAGGATCACCTTAGATTCTGGCACGAGAGAGTTCAGCAGCCCTTGTTATATTTTTCCAGAAAATTTGAAAATTCCCATCTCAGGCTGCCCACTGACTTAGGAATAAAAGATTTCTCAGGGTAGAATTTTCATTTTGCTTACACATACCTAACCACCATCACCCATGTGAATGGCTCACACAGGGCCTAGATATCAAATTAGGCGCCTGCATAGGCTTTTAGCTCACCTTTAACCTCAGTAGAATTCTCTGTGCTCTCACATAGCTTCACTGGGATTTTTGTAAAGGCAACACATACTGATCAAAGCTCTGAGAACCTAAAATCTCCAAGCTCCCTTGGCCTGGGACGAAGCCTTTCCAAGCAGCCTCCTCTTCCTTCCTCTCTGCCCCCATCCTCACTGCCTCTTCCTCCACCCCAGCATCTTCCATAGCCACATGCCAGCCCCAGCCAAGTGGCAGACTCTGAATAATGCATTGTTAGGCTCAGCAGAGACCAAGAATCATCAGACAGAACCTTGGAAACAAGTTCTTAGAATAGAGAGATTTTGTCAGCCTGATTGTGCAGACAGCTGTGGGCAAGCCCAGTAATTCCCTGCAAGGCAATGTGCCTGTGCCATTATTTCCACAGGATTCAACCACTGGCTTTATTTAGCTTGGGCATTCCCCTGCTCAATTCAGAGTAAGTCAGTGAATCATTTTCTCCATCATCTACGGATCATCACACGAAGGGCCTTAATCACCGAGGACCAAGCACTCAGTAAGTTATATCCTTCTTGTCCTAGCATTTGAAAGGTCAGATATAAAAGGCAGGTTGACTTTATTCATTCTCCTTTCTCAAAACTAATATAATTCTCAATCAGAGTTTAATCTCTTATAATTATATCCTTAATCAAAATACTTTGATTAATTCCTATAAAGCCTTATTCTTAATATAAAAACATTAGACTCCAACTATTACATATCCATTGTAGACTAGAGCAGTGCTTTTTTCAGAGTGCATACTAGAGTTGAACAAATTCCTTATAAAAGCAACTGTAGTGATTTTCCTGCCACCCCTCCTCCACCTCCATTGGATTCCTGAACCATACAGACAGGAGCAAGCTGTCCTCTGAGAGGCTCCACCCAGTAGCTGACTCAGAAAGATACAGACACCCAAAACCAGTGGATGGAGCTTGGGGACTCTTACGGAAGAATAGGAGGAAGGATTGTGTGCCCTGAAGGGGACAGGAACTCCAAAGACCAACAGTCTCAACCAACCTGGACCCTTGGGGGCTCTCAGAGACTGAACCATCAATCACAGAACATACATGGGCTAGACCTAGGCCTCCCTGCATATATAGCTTGGTCTTCATGTGGGTCCCAAACAACTGGAGTGGGAGCTACCCCAAAAGCTATGGCTTGCATGTGGGATATGTTCTTTTAGCTGGCTGCCTTGTCTGGCCTCAGTGGAAGAGGAAGTGCCTAGCCTTGAAGAGACTTGAAGTGCAAAGGTTGGGGGATATACAGGGGAGTCCCTACCTGCTCAGAAGAGAAGAGGATGGGGAGATGGGGGTATAGGGGAAGGGTTGTGAGGGGGTGACTGAGAGGGGGGCAGTGAGTGGGATGTAAAATGAATAAGTAAAAATTAAATTAAATTTAAAAGAAAAGTGCATTGAACTGGAAGCACAAAAACCACAAGTTATTTAATTCCAGTGAGACCATCCATTGCAAAGTGCAAGTTTCCAAAGGATTTAGGAATTTAGCAAAAAACTCTTGGCAGGGTCCTTGAACCCCTCTTCACATGCAGAGCAAAGGGGCAGAAAGCAGAGACTAGAAGAGAGCTTTGGAAAAGCGAGCGAACAAACAAACAAGCACGCAGCAGTTCTCATCATGCCTACTGAACCTCATGCAGGAGAGTCCAGTGACATCGGGAAAAGTCAGACAGATGTTCCAATCGTACCTGCAGGGGCCGCCGTAACAACACACTGGAGGACCACGTGATGTAACAGAAATGCAGTCGTCACCATTCTTCAAGCCCAAAGGGAAGGTCCAGGCTGATGCCATTCTGAGGCTCCCCTGGGGCTTGGGGACAACCATCTTCAACTTGGGTTTCATTTGCTCTTCCTCTGTGTCTCTATGTCCTAGTTGCCTCTTTCAGAGGCCACCGCTGTTCTTAGACGAAGCCTGACCATATAATTTTGTCTAGCTTTAACTAACTCTATGACTGCATCTCTAATAGTCATCTTCTGAACTACATAGTTCAGTCCTTAACATCCCGAGAAAAATCTCAGGACCACGATTCAGCCCCTAACCACCTGCCAGGCTCAGAGAACACGGTACTGCATAGCCATGGTGCTGAAGTTGGACTCCCATATCCCGCTCCTACCCAGTAGCGTTGTTTGTATCAAAATGGAACTTTTTTTTTTCCTAGACAGGATTTCTCTGTGTAGCTTTGGCTGTCCTTGAATTCACTCTGTAGACCAGGCTAGCCTCGAACTCACAGAGATCTGCCTGCTTCTGCTTCTGCCTCTGCCTCTGCCCCTCTGCCCCTCTGCCCCTCTGCCCCTCTGCCCCTCTGCGCCTCTGCGCCTCTGCGCCTCTGCGCCTCTGCGCCTCTGCGCCTCTGCGCCTCTGCGCCTCTGCGCCTCTGCGCCTCTGCGCCTCTGCNCCTCTGCGCCTCTGCGCCTCTGCGCCTCTGCGCCTCTGCGCCTCTGCGCCTCTGCGCCTCTGCGCCTCTGCGCCTCTGCGCCTCTGCGCCTCTGCCTCTGCCTCTGCCTCTGCCTCTGCCTCTGCTCCAGAACACTGGAATTAAAGGCATTCATGACCACTGCCAGGCTCAAAACAGGATTCTTAACAGCTCATAAGTATAACAGGAAGATGAGGCTGTAGGGGAAGGACAGAGAGAGGAGGGAAAATGATCCATCTTTACATACCAAATTAGCTTTTTCTAATTTTCTGAAATTGGAGATTCTGGGCTGGGATGTGATTCAGAATATAGGAGAATGTAAACAAAACAAAAAACAAACTAACAAAAACAAGGAACTGGAACCTTCTAACTTGAATTTAGAGTATTTAGACGTTGAAACTGAGCCTGGAACTCGTTTACATTAATACTCAGAAAGTGAGGACAAAGACTGTACTACTTTTAGACAGTTGGGTACAGCACAAAGTAGTGTTATGATTATATGTCATAAATCATATTAATTCATCAAATCGGATAGATACACATGAATACATAAAGGAGCAAATACTCCTGAGCATTAGCCCTGAGCTGGATGCCTCCATGCATGTTATCTCATTTATGATTGAACTAAAGTACTGGTTTGGAAAAATGTTATCCATGGGCTGGAGAGATGGCTCAGCGGTTAAGAGCCCTGACTGCTCTTCCAGAGGTCCTGAGTTCAAATCCCAGCAACCACACGGTGGCTCACAACCATCTGCAATGGGATCCAATGCCCCCTTCCAGTGTGTCTAAAGACAGCTACAGTGTACATAAAATAAATAAATAATTTTTTACATTTTTATTTTAAAAATTTATCCATATGATAAATAAGTTAAATAATTTCATAGATACACTAATAACTATGACACGGTCATTCATATTAAACACATATAACAGAATATCTCAGTGCGTCCTATAAAGTATTATCAGTTAAAATTTTTTTAATGTTTTAAATAATTTTCAAAGGGAGTTTCATTTTTGGCAATGAGATCTTCCTAAGATACTGTAATAGTTCACATTTTTTTTTCCCCAAAGAAAATAAATGAGCGCATTCTTTTAGGATTGTAAGTGTCATGTGACATTACATCAAAACAGCCACGCAGTAAAACTCTCCTGAGAACATTAATCTGACAGTCGTCACAACTTGCATTTTTTTTTTTTTTTTTTTTTTTTGAGAACCAAATATATCTCTCTTCTTTGGGAATAAATCCTGATCTCCACCAGGACTGATCACAGTCCATGACTCAGCCAGCGCCATGGGCTCTGATGCCAAACTGCCCGTGGCTCTGGCGACACTGCTATCTGATCTCTCAGACCTGTGACTCACGCTCCGAGGAGCCAACCAAGAAGTCCCAAGCTTACCTCCTGCCCTAAATCCATCCGATTCCAAACAGGCAGGCTTAGTAAAACAAGCTATCTCTGCAATGCAAAAAATCATTCTGGGATTAAGAAACGTGATGCAACTATCCTAGAGCAGTGGTCCTCGACCTTCCGAACGCTGCCACCCTTTAATGCAGTTCCTCGTGTTGTGCTGACCCCTGACCAGAAAAGTATTTTCGTTGCTACTCCATAACTGTCATTATGCTACTGTTGTGAATTGTAAATATTTTTTGAAAACAGAGGTCTCCCAAAGGGGCCGAGACCCACAGGTTGAGAATCGCTGCTTTAGCGGGGAGGGTAGTTTTAAAGGTCGCTCAAATGTTCTCAATGGACTGCTTATCTCTTGATGCTCACTTCAATATCACCTCCTAAGCATATCACCATGTTCCCATCTTAAGATAACGGCCTGCATAGACCTAGCTCCCAATCCTCAATGGCCAAGTGTCTGAAGACATTTGCACCCTTGTGTGCAAGGGCTCCTCGGCTCCTTCCTCCAGGGCCCACCCCTTAAATTTTATTCATCTCATACATCAAGTTAAAATGAACATACTAGAATCCTTGTACCAAGGAGGCTAAAGCTGGGGGATCAGGAGTTCAAGACTAACTGGGACTCCCTAGTGAGACTCTGCCTCAAAAAAATTAAATTAAATTAATAATATTTTCAGGTGTAATCTTAATAGTTATTAGTGAAGAATAAAAAAAATAAAAAAATAATAAGTGCATAATGTATAGTCATTGTGTAAAGCAGTCTGGCAGATGCCCTTAAAAATGAAATATAAACTTAACCTTTGACCCAGCAATTCTATTCCTATGTATCCAAAAGCACAGAAAACATATTCACACAGAGACCTGCACATGAATATTTAAGATACATTAATAATTGCACAAGAGTAAAACTCAAGGAACCCAAGTGTGGCATGTCTATATAGTGAAGCACAGCTGGCAGGAAACTGGAGTGTATGTGGATCCATGGTCCAATATGGGGGGTTGGGGGTTTTGTTGACAGAGGGGTGCTGAGCACAGTGACCCCCCCCCCCCGTGGTGCATTCTGGTCGTGTGTTGGTTCAGTGGTGAGAGCACAGCTATTTGCCAGGGTCCAGTATGGGTGTGGCCCAAAAGCACTACATTAAGACAGACACTTAGGACCACAGAGCACAAGATTCTACATCTATGTCTGAGACAACGACTCAATAGACAAAGGAAGGTTCGTGGTTGTCTGGGACTGGCTGGTGAAGGCAGTTCTTGCAAATGGGTGAGTGGTTGCACATCTTTGTCTGTGTGTTGAGTCACTGACTTGTGTACTAAAATTGGTGGGGTAAGTCCTGACAGGATGTAAGTAACTCCTCGGTAGAGCTGTTTCCAAAAATATCAAGTGCAGAAAGTAAGAAGGAAGGCTCGTATGTGAAGGGTTTAGCTGGGAAAACTTTACCGTGAGGGAAAAGGGAGCTCTGCTCACCGTTATGTTTAATCCCTGGCTTTAGTCTTTTAAAAAGAGGTTGTTGCCAAAAGTTAGCTAGCTACATATTTCAGCAGTCCCTTGGCTCAGTTTCAAAATATGGATAACTGGAGCCTTCCACGATGACAATGTTTTGGCAGTGTAACTTACAATGGTCACAGTGGCTCCATGAGGCCTGTAAAATCTCTTTACCCAGTCCTGGGGTATCTTACGTGCTTGTCAGAATAAGGGACACACACATACATGTTTACCAATGATTTCTATGAATGACAGAAACTGGGAGCAGGAGTAAGAGAATGGGGTGGAGATTCTCCAAATGATTTCTGCTGCCCCAATTCTCATGAACACACTAAGTTCAAACAACTCTCGTCACAGCCTAACTGAGCAGCAGAGCTTGCCCCCTGGTGTGCTTCACCATAACAGGCAAACGGCTTTCAACATGAAGGCTGCAGCACGCTTCCATAATGGAACAAAGACTGACTATATCCTCCCAATTCATAGCATGGCCACAAACCTATATACCCCTGTCCTTGATGCTACAGGGTTCCGATGGCTACTCTAGGCCTTGTTATTTAAGTAGATGGACAGAAATGAGAGGGAAGAAGTCTATGATGCCACACTCATACTTAATATACTGAATTACCATGAACACGCACAGCCCGCGTAGAACTGAAGACCACAAAACTATAGCTTACAAAGTCAGCCTTACTGTTTAAAAAAAAAAAAGTCCACATGGACTGAAGCGCGTGCACAAAAATAGCAATACAGATGCGCACAGTCAGAACTCGTCTGTCCATTACACCCATGATACCACATAACTACTGTACAGGAATGCTCAAAGCTGGGGTGCAAATCCAAGAAAACTAGGGAAGCTTAGTCAGACACGGACTTAGCAAAAACACGGCAGCTCGTGAGGTGTCATGGCTGAGCTCCCCCAAGCAATCACAGGCAATCCACTGGCTACACACGAGTCTAGGCAATCATCCTGCAGGCGGGATACTGCCTGCACATGAGTCTTTTGTCTTTCTGTCTTCTGTGTCCCGTAGATGGAACCGTTCATTCTGGGTAAAAGTTCTACTACCGATCCACAACCCCAGCCCCACTAACAGTGCCCTGTATACCAAGGGCTGCTAGCTACCGCCACGAGATAAGGGTAACGTACTTAGCCAAGGCTGCCCCATACCATGGCCACTAGCCACAGACTGCTACTGAACATTTGAGATGTAACTGGTGTAAAGCAACAAAGACTAGAAATGGGGAACGCACAGGTTTTGTAGGTAAAGAAATTCTCACCTGTTATCGCTAATAAACGTTATATCAATTATATATTAGAAATGATGTCATTTTGTAACTGTCCTGTTCTGACTCCTGGGAATCCCAAATTGCCTGTGTAGCCTTTTTTGGGGGGACATGAAACTCTGTTGGTAACAATTTACACTTTTATTTTCAAATGGTAACTACATATAAAAGCATTTCAATTTATTATTACTGAGGCAGGATAAAAAAACAAAGATGTACATGTTATCAGCTTAATCGCCTCTATCACCTCGGTAGCTTAGTTTTACTAAGTCACCACATATTGCAAGTTAGTGATAAAGTGCCTTAAGCTGCAGTACAAAAGGCCACCTCAGACACAGACAGAAGGAATAACTGTCTAACACTTTTATTCTCCCCAATCCCAACAGTCTATATGTGCTCACCCATTACCCCAATACTGTGCTATTCACAAAGTACATCTCTATTTGTCTCTCTTAAGAGTTGGGCAGGTGGCTGGTTCTCCAAAGCACTCAACAGGGAATGTAACACTGTGGTCACGGCATTTTGGGTACCACCATGTTTAGTTTAAACAGGATTGTACCCCTCTGTTTACAGGGTGGTTGAAGCAGGGCAAGTTCTCTGAGGAACCTGTTAAAATCGAACTTAAAATTCAGTCATCCTTACAGTGTGCAAATCCTATAACTGAGTAATAGAAGCAGACGCGTAAAAAGGAAACAGGAGGGGTTATCTGGAAACAGTCTTGTGTCACATTAGCATATGGAACAAGCTTTCTCGCTACAGATTATTAATGGCAAATTTTTGCCAATGTAGGCAAAGTTCTTTAAGAGGTTGGCAGATAGCCACAACAACAGCAGTCAAATACGTGCAGTCTACTTACATCAGGGCTTCTTCAACTTTCTACATTTCAAGAAAACTTTTGTGGCCCCAATATGTGTAAATATATATATGTATGTCCATATATATTATATGGTGTACACTAACAAATCCTAAGAAAATTTACTTTTTAATTCTTTTGTATTCATATAATTTTATCATGTTAATAAAAAACAAATTAGCATACTAACAAGATGGGTGTGCTTATTTAGTTTTTGTTTTTTGGGTTTTTGTTTTGTTTTGTCTTTTTGGTTTTTCAAGACAGGGTTTCTCTGTATAGCCCTGGCTGTCCTGGAACTCACTCTGTAGACCAGGCTGGCCTCGAACTCAGAAATCCACTTGCCTCTGCCTCCCAAGTGCTGAGATTAAAGGCGTGTGGCACCACTGCCCGGCCCTTATCCAGTTTTATATGAAGAAGTAAATCTCAGCTGAACATGCAGACCTTAGCGAGTCTTCCTTCAGTCATCTTGAGAGCTCAAGGATAATTTCAGTGTTACCACTGCCAGATGCCGAGAGCATCACCTTGCGTAAATACACAGCACAAAACGGCAGAGATATGTGTAGAGTCACTTCAGAATTGTTGGAGACTCAGTCCTAATCCTAAGCCAAGACTCGCTTAGTGATCGTCTTTAAACGAAGCTAGCTCAAATCGGCAACAAGTTCATTTTTGAAAACCGAACATCCTCACGGGAGATCATACAGAGATGTACTGATCTGCTAGGTGCTGAAGAAGACTTTATTTTTCATAATTAAGCCAGCATGTTCCTGGAAGAGCAGAGTCTGGGAACGGCCTTGAGTCTGAGCCGAGTTGGTTCAGGCAGTGCTCGATGGCTCTGGGTGGGGGGGACAGTACGCCAATGCCAAGGCCACAGTGAACTCGCGCAGTGCATCATGGGTGATTGCTGACCGAGACCCTTCAGTGTTAATTTTTTTTTTTTTAACTCATTTTTGGCCGTTGTAGATTCAGAAACCCTCCACCGTTGCTGTGTTTTCCACAAATCTTATGTCCTATTGCTGTGGGATCGTAAGCCACAAAAGCCACTGCTGTGGGTAGCTGGAATTTAAATGACAGCTTTGATTTTTTTTTTTCCTTTTTAAATTGCATGAAGAGTGAGAACTACCTTATTTAACACAACACCGTCTGAGTTAAACAGAACTATAATTCTCAGCTACCTAATTAGAAAACTGTAGGATAGAAACCTTCAACTGGGAAAGCGTGTCAACGTTTACAAACAGCGACAACCAAGTTCAATTCTTGTGCCCAACAAGACTCCTTGTATGTTAAATAATAGTTAAAATAAATCTTGGCCAGATACACCGCCGTAGTTCTTAAAAACAAAATTAATAATAACAACAACAATAATACTAATGTGAATAGTAGTAGTAATAATATGAGTTGCCTTGGAACAATTGTAGAATAGCTGCTGGCAGTAGAGCACTCCCTTTTAGGAGCCTGCTTGGACTATTTTGTAGGCACTACACCCGTGCCTCTCATATGCAAAGAGCATGTTTAACCAATATGTTTACTGAGATAGCAAGTCAAATTTGTCTCCACTTAGATTTGCTGAGCATCCTCGTGAGTATCAGAGAAATATAAAGCTAGAGAGGTGGAGTGGCCCTTTTTATAACTCAGCTCAGCTGACATGAAGACTCGGGTAGAAGGTACCATGACTTGGGCAACAAGTGAGATCATTTAGGGAAAAAAAAAAAAAAGAAAACTTAGATCCTTTTTCCATTGTTAGGACACTTCTGTGCCTTAAGAAATTATATTGTTGGGCTGGAGAGACTGTTCAGTGGTTAAGAGCACTGTCTACTCTTGCAGAGGTCCTGAGTTCAATTCCCAGCAACAGCAATGGTGTCAAAACCATCTGTAATGGGATCCAATGCCCTCTTCTGGCACACAGGTATATATGTGAATAGAGCACTCATATGTATAAAACAAATAAAGTCTTTTTTAAAAAAAAAGACATTATATTGTCTTGTACAATTCTCCCTAACCTATGTATATTTTAATGCTGTACGGACACTGCAATTCTTTAGGACAGAAAAGCAGTGTTACTATTTTTTAAGGTTAATTCTAGAAAAGCTGCCTAACAAGACAAGGTTGTGGCAGGGAAAAGCAAGCTGGTGATAGTTGCCCTGCAGCCACACGTGAAAGTGCCCACAGGCTGCAGGCAGTCCCTCTGGCCTGAGGCAGAGAGCGACACACAATTGTAGGAGCTGTGCCTTCTGTTCCTTCTAGCCACTGGGGCTATAAACCCTCACTTTGACTGTCAGGGGAATCAAACACCCTTTGTTCTAGGGGGTACAGCACTGGAGCCGAGGAAGAAAGCAAGCGCCTCCCCCCACCCCCGCCCTCCACTCCCCAAGCTGGATGTCATTTGGAGGGAATCCTAAACTCTGCCTCTTGCTGGCTTTGCGCAGCTAGAGGAGTGAATCCAGGGACAAACTGCACACAAACAGAGTTGCCTGACACCTGAAAAACGGGAACTCTTCAGGGTTGCTCAGACACATGCAGGCAAAGGGGTGTCAAAGGGAGTTTTAAAAAAAAAATCTCTAAGAAGTCCCGTATTCTAGAAACAGTGTACTTTAGAAATATTGGACATTACTGTTTCTATCCTATATTAAGTAATTTTTTTCCAATTTAAAAAGAAAGTTTGAGAAGACAAAATGTGCATTTCAAGAGAAAAATGCTACAACCCACACCCCCTCCAAGAAAATCAAAGGACTGGTTATATCTCTGATGCAAGGTCCAAAAAGGTTCTGAGAGCATTTGAGTCAACCTCCTCCAAAGACGCCTGTGGGAGCCTAAAGAGAGGCTACGCGGCCCTCGTCCAGTGGTACAACCTTCCGCCAAGGCTCATGAAGCTCACTGAGGCCCTCCTGGAGCCTTGGCCTGTGTGTGGAGGAACCCCATCTTAGTTTCCTGCTGGCTGTCTCACTGGTAGCTGGGAGGGGCCCCTAGGACTGGGCCACCTCTCTCAGCAGCACGTCTTCATCTGGGAGGCGTGTTCAATCGTCACTGTGTCAACTTAAACGGGAGGAGACATTCAGGTCACACTGGAACATTCCTGTCAAATGAAGACTCCGAACAGAACCTGTTAACTCCCTGACAGTGTGCAAGAGACAAATGAGCTTCCCTCTCAGCCCGTGGGGGGCTGAGGGCTTGGGTTCCACATCGTTTCTGTCCCTTGTGTTCACTAACGTTTGCCTCACCGGAGACTCCTAATTTTCTTGTATTCTCTAAAGTGGCTTGTCTAGTTTTT
>NC_034600.1:57267712-57280018 GCF_900095145.1 Mus pahari
TCTTCAGACACACACCAGAAGAGGACATCAGATCCCACTACAGGTGGTTGTGAGCTACCATGTGGTTGCTAGGAATTGAACTCAGGACCACTGGAAGAGCAGTCAGTGCTCTTAACCACTGAGCCCTCTCTCCAGCCTGAAGGTCAATTTTTAAAATTCTTTGGGCCATCAGGAAAAAGTCATACCACAGAACAATAAGTGTTTGGCTTCTCTGTGATTTTTTTTTTTTAAAACTTCTGTGGCAGGAGGGGGAAGAATGTGGGCAAAGTATATCATGTACAGGTTGAGAGGAGGACTTACGATCTTTCCTCTCCGTATTCCCACTGGATCCACCGGCTTGGCAGCAAGCCCCTCTACTCACTGAGCCATCTCGGCAGTCCCCAGAGCCAGATTTTCTTTCTTCTAAGTCGTACCACATGGCATGCAGTGAAACTAGCTCTAAAGTGTGGCCACCAGCGTGTGGCCTGGCTAGTGGAGCAACCAGTGACTAGTTTTCCAAGTGTGGTTATAAAGCCCACAGTTAGGTATTTTCTTGGCATACGTGACAGGTAATTAACCCTTCCTGAAGGGTGGAGGTGCAAGATAGATGAGAGAATCCCTGAGAAGAGGGGTAAGCACAACAAGGATTTTCGGGTACACTCTGTAGAAGTTTGGGTTCTCAAAGATCTGAGGAGTCCAAAGAGGCTCAGAAATTGCTTTAGAGCACAAAGGACCAGGAACCTCTTTGAAAAATTGGGTTTAGAAAACATTTAAGAGCATACAGCATCATTGGAAATAAGCCTCCATGAAACACGGCCCAAGCCCTGCATCGGATGTGCACAGCGCCCATCCACAGCGCCAGAGCACTCCAGGATTACTGCGACAAGGTCTTCTCTGGTCTGAAGAACGGATTCCTTTTGGAGGAAAGGAGTTCCTTGCTGCCCAAGTGTAAAGGGAGCTTTTCTTATCCTGACCACCCTTCCAGCGAGCGCTGCCAGAGCTTTCTTTCCTGGCTAACGTTTTAGCACCTGAGCCAGCAACAGCAACTGGGAAGATGAAGTGGAAGTTTTTTTTTAAAAAAAAAAAAAAAAAAGATAAGAGCTTTAAAATAAAACAAAAATGCTTGATTAAACAAAGAGAATTTATCTAGAAGTCATAAAGAAAAAAAAAGAGAGAGAGCTGGGTATGGTTGCATAATCTCAACACTCTGAAGGCTGAGGCAAGAAAATTGCCAATTCAAGACTTTGGCAGGGGGACAGAGGAGTGATTTTGTTCTTATTTATAACAAAATAGCAATGCTGAAACATGCCAGTTCTTCAATTGGGTTTTTGACAGTAAAGAAAACTGATGTCATACATGTGCTGCTTCTGTGGGGGTTATGTGATTATGACCTTTGGTATCCACAAAGACAAATTTAAGAAAAAAGTTAGTTGGACTACAACTAATGGATGGATGGATGGCCCAGGGGTTAGTGCACTTGCTGCCCTTCCAGAGGACTTGAGTTAAATTCCCAGCACTGATGGGGGCTGGGGTGGGTGGGTGTCCAACTGCCTGTAATTTCAGTCCGGGGGGGGGGGGGGGGATCCAGAGCCCTCTTCTGGCCTCTAGGGGCATTACACACATGTGATACACAGTTTCAATTGCTTGCTAAATAACAGGGTGAACTAATCATGATAAACATGTCCAGGAGAACAGACAGATGTGGAATTATGTAATAAGACAAGATATATTTTCAGTGAAGTCCATTTACTACAGAAAGGATTAGACCAGATCACAGGTAAAGCCGGGTAAATGCCATGAGTCACCAAGACGTAGCTGCAGCAGCAGTAGAGACACAGCTGCAAACTTCTCCAAGGAATTCGGGAGGGGAACTTCCTCAACATCTCTTCTTGGCTGTAGCCTACACTGTTCACTGACTGTTTTAAACCATCTCTACCCTAGACAACTCTACGTCTCGTGGCTACTGTGAAGGGCTTCATGACACGCTGACATATGTCGTCCTATAATATACTAATCATGTGCCTTGTGGTAGATATCTGCTGAACTCCCTAAATATAAAACTGAAGAAAGAGGAGCATTTCCTTCAATGAAGGTTTTCTTTTTAAACACACTATTAAATAGGTAGAGCCACTTTTTTTGTCTTTTTAAAAATGTGGGCTGAATTTAATAATACCTATCAGCAAGTCAGTTTTCTGTTCCCTGCAGACGGCTGGAGTTCGAAAATGGGAAATGAGGTGAGCAACCCTTCTCTGACTTTTCTTGTATTGCTTGCTACTATCAACCAAAGGGCAACTGTTAAGCGAAGAGAATCAATTTCTTCATTTACCACCTTATTATAATGATCAAACAACCCACCGCTCTGTGGTTAACCCAGACCATCCTGGACCACACCACACTGACTGGTTCACCGTCATTTAGTTAAAAGACAAAATGGTTGTAGTTCAACACTCTGGTTATTTTTAAAGGATGCTTATCTACACCGCTTACCTTTATATTTTAAATGGAAAAAAAAAAGTTTGACAGCTTTCTCTACCCCTCCTTTAAAACAGACAAAGGCCGCTGACACATCTAGCTTCGTTCCGCCAACTCCTATACTCATCACCCTAGGAGGAGAAAGTTCAGCAGGCTCCCAGCAAAATGAAGCCTGCGCTAGGCAGTGAATGCTGTCGGTGCCAGACCTTCTGATGGAACTGTTCTCAGAGGAAGAGGAGGTCCCTGGCTGCACACTGGCTGCCCTTAGGCCTTCAGATCAAGGTCATCACGTCCCCGCCACCACAAAAGGAAAAAGACAAAAAGGCTCCTTTGAATAATCTTCCTAGAGGAAGGTGCAGGGGACCGAAGCACACGCCCCTATAGCAGGTCACAGAAATGTTTTCCGGTACCTAGAAATTCAGTATGTCCGCCTTGCTGGGGACTTCGAAGACCTGTTTTGGAGAGACATGGTATGGAGGGGAAAGGTCAGCCTGTTAGCATCAGTGACATTGGGAGGACAAGACCATCAAGGAAAAAAAAGGGAGAAGCATAAGACCAAACATCACTCTCTTTCTTTTCCCTTAAATTTACACTCAGGCAAAAATACTGGATGAAAAATACTTCAAGACACAGGTACTCTGCGGGCTTACACAGTGGCACAGAGAGGATTTCTTTCTTTCTTTTTTTTTTTTTTTTTTTTTTTTTTTTTTTTTTTTTTTTTTTTTGGTAAGCATTTCTTTAAATCCTGTTTGAACCTGTAAATGATAAGTGACTCTACCAAACATCAGACACCCTCAGGATGCCCCACATGTGCGGAGCGAGAAAGTGCGGAAGAAAACTAGCAAGTAGGTCATGAAAACAGCAAGCATAGCGTTAGTAGGTGGGCTCGGTGGCCTGTGCGGTAAGTCTACACATTGGGCAGAGGTAGGAGTGAAGAGGCCAGTAGAGTCTAGGACGGCACCGTTCTATACCCTAATTCAGTAAGAAGCATCTTGTAGTCAGTCACTCACACGTAGCCCGTGTGAGGAGCTACTGCATCCGTGCTGCTCTCAGTACTCACGCGACGGCGATAACAAATAAAATAAAGATGTGAACCCCTTACCCTTCTAGACCTGTACTCTAGCACAGAAAGACAGTACTGATGTGAACTAAGGTAAATGGCAAGGTGACAAGGGTCACCCCGGGAGCAAACAGGGAAGAGGTTCCAGGTTACGCGGCTCAGGAGCCAGAGGTTTCTGAACAAGCACCTCAGGGGAAAGGGCCAGAGCCCGTGGAGGGGAGATGTGCTCTGGGGAGGAGGAGCAGCAAAGGCCAAGAGCTGGAGGCCAGGATGAGCCTCAAAGCCTGAGGGACTAAGACGGAAGCCACCAGGTCAGGAAGCCTAACTCTTCTCTGAGGAGCTGGGTGCCATTAGGGACAAGTTATGTCATTAACACCGCCACATTTTCATAGAGCAGAGACTTGCCTCCACACATGCGTAATTACACACTTGGGCCCACAAAGGAAGAAACAAGCAAGAGGACAGTGAACAATCCCAAGTCAGGCAACCAGTGAGGTTTTAGCACACGCATCCCAAGCTCAGCACTCCAATGCTTTAAAAAAAAAAAAGAAAAGAAAAGAAAACCCAGATGAGCTCATCTACATGTTGACTCTTTAAAACTGACCCGTGTTCCCTTTCTTACCTAACAGATGGCTGTTAGGTGACAGACAACAGGGCCCTAATCCTCACTGAGAAATGAATGAAATAACCGAAGTGGCCTTCCGAGATCTCACCATCCCAGCGACTGGCTTTGAGAACCTGTGAGCGAGGAAAACTTGTCTCTCTCGGGGTGTGCACTGCTACACCTCGGCATACTACAGTCAATAAAGTCAATAAATAAGTAAAGGTGGTGGGCTCTCCCTCCGCTAAATGGGTGCCTTTTTAACAGTAAAGCCCTGGAAACCAGTTTTCACTTGTCAAGGGAAGGGGCACACTGTATTATTTACCTAAGAGAATCAGTCGCCTGCAGTAGTTAGTGTGAGTAGAGACCCACATGGACCTCAAACAACATTACTAAAGAAGCGAGTTGTATGGTAGCATGAATGTAAAACTAGGCACATAAATGCTCAAGAATCTTCGTAGACACACACAGAAGGACCCAACACGCCTGGGAACTATGTATGTACTAGCTGGACATCTGTGCTTACTCAAGGCTAAAAGAAGAGAAGAAAGGGCAGATAAAGTATTTGCTTTTATCTGAGGGAGGGAATAGGAAAGGGATTCATAAACAACTTTTAAACCTATACAGTGGAAAGATGAATGCCTTACTATGTCCAATTTTCATGTATCGTCGAAATATTTCACATGTATTTCTATTTTGGAAGACAAGCTGGTTAGGAAAAGAAGAGAGGGGAAGACAAGGCTTGCCTACATCCTGTTCACCCCAAGGCCCACTTGGCTTTAACTCCACATCTCGGTTTCCCTACCTGTAAAGTTGGGTGGCACTGGGGTGGGAGTTAACGTGGCTTCAGCGTCTAAATTAGCATACCACAGGCCCCACGTTTGACAGCCAGTAACAGGAAAAAGGAACAAAGGGGCTATGTTGCCCAGCAGGTAAAGAATCTTTCTGCCAAGCCTGAAGACCTGAGTTCAGGTCCCCAAACCCACGTCATAGGAGAGAACTAACTTGACAAGTTGTCCTCCAATCTCCACAAGCGCTCACATGAAAACATACAGATAGACACCCATACACACACATACATACATGTACATACAACTGCACATACATCCATTTCTTTTTCTTTCTTTTTTTGTTTTTTTTTGTTTTTTGTTTTTTGTTTTTCGAGACAGGGTTTCTCTGTATAGCCCTGGCTGTCCTGGAACTCACTTTGTAGACCAGGCTGGCCTCAAACTCGGAAATCCACCTGCCTCTGCCTCCCAAGTGCTGGGATTAAAGGCGTGCGCCATCACACCCGGCTCATACATCCATTTCTCTCTCTCTCTCTCTCTCTCTCTCTCTCTCTCTCTCTCTCTCTCTCTCTCACACACACACACACACACACACACACACAGAGCAAACAAAAACAAGGGAGATGTGTCTGTACCTTCTACTTACACACATTAAGAAGTGGAAGTTTGGGGACAGTAAACGTTAGGGGCCACTATATTACTTTTTCACCGAATCCCCAGTGACTGGGGAGTCCACTCTTAATCAGTTTTACTATGACAGTACAAAGATCTCTGAACTGTGTTATGTATGAACTCCTGCACTGCCCTTTAAAGTCATAAAAACACATCTAAGGATGCAAATGTAAATAATACAATAAATTCATTCATGAAGCATCTCCGTAGTTGGAGATAAAACTGACAGCCCAGCATGGGATGTCTCTCCCAGTACTTATTCAACAAGAATTGGATTTCATCTGATAAAATTGGCTGCCTTCTAAGCCTAAGGGAGAAAAGACTGATAGTAAGTTATCATTAACAGATAAAATTAAACCCATCAGTCAAAAACAAAATGACTCACACGTGCAAGCAAGGGGCCAGCACTGGTGGGACAACCTCCCTGAGATTCACAGGCTTTTTTTCCAATTCCGTTCAAACCCATAGGAGATGCAAGTTTTCGCTAAAAGAGCTAACGCTAGATCCTCTAAGGAACAACCTTGTTCCTCTCTAGGCCAGCCTTCACAACCTTGAGATCTCATACCCCAGACAATAAGCAGTCTTCTAGTCCCAGGCAGATCTTCCTAAAGCCGACAGCATTCAAATCACCAGAGTTGAGAGTGAAGGGAAGAAGCAGGTACGAAGTGAGTGGCCTTGCATCTGCATACTTAGTAACAAAGTAAAGTTGAGCTGAGCTGGGCTGGGCTCCTTGGAAAAGAAAGCCTGGCTTTATATAAAGCTCGGGCCTCTGTGAGGTCACCCCTGCCTCTTTAAGTCACAGTGGGCTCCATCTGCTTTAATCTCCCCATCTGTTGCCTTTCCATACTTAGCCCCCCTCCACCAAAGGAGATGCGAAATCCAAAATGAAAAACTACTGGAAACTGAAGACCCTAAACTGGCAACACAAACTGGCCCAAGACAGTAGGCGAGTAGTTGAAAGAAGGATGGATGCTCGCCCTCCCGAACGGGTCGCGAAGGATGCCGACCTAAGCCCGGCAGCTTGGAATGTGCCCCAACTCCAGCATCCTCCTCCCTGCCCTCCTAAGAGCTGTGGTGGGGAAAAATGACAAGGAGAGTTGGGGGTAGGGGGTTGTGGCAGGCCCAGGGTGGTCTCGCCTGCGCCCTCCCGACAGCTCACCGGCTCCCTTGAGTCCGTAAAGGAACAATAGCGGACTGTAGGTCTCCAGAGCCACCCGGCGTCTCCCGCTCCCACCTCCCGTCTCTGGCTTTTCCAAGTTCAGTCAAGAAGCGGGTCGAGCCAGGGAGCAAGGATTGGGGCACCGGACCCGGGGCAGGGCACGCAGGTGGGACGGGCTGCCCTAGAGGCGCAGCCACAGCGTCCTCTCGGGTCTGGTCATTCATTCCCACCCGCGCTCCCTCCGCAGACACCCCGCGCCACTGCCCCGCACCAGACCGCCAGAGGAGGCGAACCCCCTTTCCAAACTAGGTCGCACCTCTTTCTGCCAGATCCCTACTATCCTCCCGTTCCTCTCCCCACCCCCAACTGTCTTCCGTGGACAGTGGGCGGCCAAAGCTCTGTCCAGACCAAAACTCCCGCCCCGCTCCTCCCCGCGCCCGGAACTCTGCGCAGCCCCAGACACAAAGGCGGGGACCGAGCCCAGAGCCCGCACCCCAGTCTCCCCGCTCGGCGCCGCCACTCACCCCATCCAAGCGGCGGCCTCAGCTCCCGGCCCCGCTGGCCGTCCCGCCCGCCGCTTCCCCAGGAAAGCGCGGCTGCCGGGCTCGCTTCCTGCTCGGCTTCCTGCGCTGGGTCCCTCCTCCTCCTCCTCCTCCTCCTTCTCCTTCTCCTCCTCCTCCCGACGCCGGGTCAGTGGGCGCTCAGCTCCCGGGCTCCGCCGGTAGGGCGGGGGCAACGGCAGCACCACCACGTGGCCGCCGGGCGCCGGCCCCCGACCTGGATCCCGTGGGCTCCAGCAGGGAGGTGCTAGCCACTCCCACCCCGTGCGGCCCCAAATTCCCGGAGTCAGGTGACCTGGCCCCGGAGCTGCTCCCGGGACCTGCGGGTGGTGCTCTCCGACCGCCCACGCCCCGGCCCGCGGCGCGTCCCGGACGTCCACGCTCGCTTTTCCGCGGATCGTGGGAATCCTGCGTGGATCTCTCTCACACCTTATCTTGAAGTTAGTGGGATCCGCGGTATGCGGGTTCCACCTCTGGGGTAGGCTAAGGGCCCGGAAAACGTACTTGTTTCTGGTCAGTTTCCAAAGTTATCTGTAGTCTTAGGAAAAGCAGAGTCACTGGCCCAAGCCCCCTCTGAACCAGACGGAAATCGGTTCCATTTCCAAGGTGAACGAAAAGAAAGTAAACTAGAATGCACTTACATTTTCTGGGCTGAACCAGTTGGTTGGAGCGACTGTTTCCTAACACTCCTCAGGTGGTAAGACAAAACTTAGTTGTGCTCTGCTCAAGGGTTGCGAGACTATCTACAGCCTGGACTGACCGGCTAGATAGGGGCAGGAGCGCCCTCCGCGGGGTGTCTTGAGTTTGGAAGTCCTGAGATCCGGGGAAGCTACCCTCCCCCAGACCACCAGGACCGGACTTCTGAACCGAATCGACTCTTCCATTAATTCTGAGGATTTGCAATCTCTCCATTATTCCCCTAATTTAAGCAGGCTTTTTAGTCCCACTAGCCAGCTAGATCGTAAAAAGTTTGACTCACCAAATCTCCATGGGACTCCTGGTTGGTGTTGTCTCTCACACAGAGAGGTTTCTAGAGTAAGCAGTGTAGCTATTTTTGCTAGGATCGACTGTAAGTCAACTAAAGTAAGGAGGAAAAGCAGCCAGTTCCAACACAAGTGAGATTCACCCTAACAGCAATCAGTGTACAGTATCTTGACTTTGTGTGTTACCATCGGATCGCGTGGGTTTTTTTTTGTTTTGTTTTGTTTTTGTTTTTGTTTTTTTACCCCACCCCTTCACTCCTTTCCCTAAGAGAACACCTTGCCTTAGCTTTCACAAGCGAACTTGCCAACTAGAAAACAAAAGCTTCATCTTTAGCTCAATAGTCTTTGCTTTCTAAGCACCATACATCAAAAAGATTCCCCCCCCCCATTCCGGGGGTGGCGGGGGGGGGGGATGGGGAGCCAATTCAAAGCAAGATACACGTTCTTACACATGTGATGTGGAACTAAAAACCACACTAAAAGAAAGAATTGACAGCACCCCGTGTAGCGCGGGCAATTTCTACTAACCAGGTTTTGATCTTGAGTTCTTTAATCAGTTACCAACAGAATATTTAAGTACCTTCTACAGATACTCAGTCTTGAGGAAGGGTAACCACCTGTGGATCTGCTTTTTGTTGAATCAGAGGCAGCTGGGAGGGTGGTACAGCCTGTCATAGGTGCATTAGGAAACCGATAACAAACTAGTTAAACTATTAAATAAGTGTCTCTCCTGATATGTGGATATTAGCGCAGAATCTCAGAATGCCAAAGATACAATTTGCAAAACACATGAAACTCAAGAAGAAAGAAGACCCAAGTGTGGACACTTTGATCCTTCTTAGAAGAGGGAACAAAATACCTGTGGAAGTAATTACAGAGACAAAGTTTGGAGCAGAGACTGAAGGCATGACCATCCAGAGATTGCCCTACATTCGGATAAACAACCACCAAAACCAGACACTATTGCAGATGCCAACAAGAGTTTGCTGACAGGAGACTGATATAGATAACAGTCTTCTGAGAGGCTCTACCAATGACTGACTAATACAGAAGTGGATGCTCACAGTCATCCATTAGATGGAGCACAGGGTCCCCAATGAAGGAGCTAGAGAAAGTACCCAAGGAGCTGAAGAGGGTTTCAGCCCCTTAGGAGGAACAACAATATGAACTAACCAGTAACCCCAGAGATCCCTGTGACCAAACCTCCAATCAAAGAAAATACTCAGAGAGACTCATGGCTCTAGCTGCATATGTTGCTGAGGATGGCCTACTTGGTCATCATTGGGAGGAGAGGCCCTTGCCTCAGTATAGGGGAATGCCTGGGCCAGGACGTGGGAGTGGGTGGGTTAGGGAGCAGGGGAAGAGGGAGAGGATAGGGGATTTTTGGAGGGGAAACTAGGGAAGGGGATAACATTTGAAATGTAAATAATGAAAATATCTAATAAAAATAAAATGTTAAAAATGAAAAAAAAAAAAAAAAAACAAGTGTCTCTCTAACCAACCTTTCATTCACCCAGGTCCTCACCTCTGCTAATCATTTCCTGGTCACCTGAAAAGGACCCTTTCTCACGATGCCCTGTTCCCATAAGTGATTAGTCTGCTACCCTCATTAGTTCATAACCCAGCCCCCATCAGCAGATGTGTGTGAGGCACTGTGTAGAGGGGAGACTGACAAAACCGGTCTGCAGATTCAAGCTTTTCAAACTCAAAACTGACACCCAGCGTACTCTAGAGTCTTCACCTTCCTCAGACAACCCTCAAAATGCTCCCTCCTGCACAGATATTGGTTTGGGGTTAAGTAATATCTTCTCATTGTTTTGTTTTTGTTTTGCCCGTGAGTGTTAGAAATGCTAACCGAGCTCAGGTTTTAAACGTGTCTGGGACTGTAAATTGGCTGCCAGGATGAAGTGAGTAACTGCTGTCTAAAGTCTGTTAAAATCTGATGGGCTAAACAGGTTACATGGTAGGTATAAATTTTTTGTAACCCATTTGTATTAAGGGTTTAACCTCTCCTCTAGCCCACCACCCAGTAGAGGTAGTAGAAGAGAAAGGTTATTAGGATATGTGGAGGGTGGACCTGTTCAGCAATAGTTTGGGTGGCAAGCTCAATCATCTTTGGCACTAGTTCAGTCCCGTAGCAAACACCAAATATGACTCGGCAGCTGCAGACCAGTCCTCTAGGCAGGCAGACACCAGGCATAAACCAGCAGCTACAGTCTAGTTCTTTTAGTAAGCAAACACTAGACAGCTGTATCTCAATCCTGAGGAACCTGCCAGGCTCACCAACCTGCCTGAGGTGAGGCCCCAGGAACCGAAAACTGTTGCAGGAACCTCACAAGCAGTTCTTGGGAAGTTTTTCTCATCTGCGGCTTTATCACAAGTTGAGCTCAACAACTCCATGTAAGGCGAACCAATATACGTGGGTTGTTAGCAAAGAATAATGCAGTGGAGCAAAGCCAACCAAGGCTCAGTGCTAGTCTCCCACTGTCTGTGGAGTCAGATTTATACTCCTTTATCAAGCAATCTTTCGTGTGTTTGCTCCCTCAAAACATCCTTTCACCCATGTCCACTTTAGCTAAAGTTTCCTTCATATGTTTGCCCTAGCAAAACACCATCTAACTGACTTTCCAAAGGACTCTTAAATTTCCACTTCATTGCATTCCTTGCCTGCATGCCTTACCCCAGAAAGGTAAGCGCTACACAATATATATTGCATATATGATTAATAAGAGCAAAGAGACCAAGTGATCAGATCCATTTCTTTTGCTTTGAACTTGAAGTGTTTTAGCCTCTTCTGGTCTCTGTTTCCTAATCAATGAGAGAATATCCAACTCTGTGACCTCTCAAAAATAGCACACTAAAACCAAAATATTCGGTGAGTGGACAGTGCTGTGGTTTGGATCTGAAATGTCCTTTGTGTGTTCAAGGCATGATCCCCAGGACCATGCTATTGGAAAATGATGCAACTTTTAGGGGGAACAGGGAGGCTTTTCAGTCCCAAGACGTGTGCCCTTGAAGGAGCCTGTGACACTCGAGTAACTCTTTATCTTTGCTCCTGACTATGGAGCAAACAGCTTGACTGTGCCATGAACCCTGGCCACCATGCCGTGCTTGCCACAAGTCTAAGAGCAAGTGTCATGACCGTCATGGCCCGATGGATCATGGACTGCAGCCTCCGTAACAGTGAACTGAAATAAGGCTTTCAGCCAGGAGTGATGGGTAGCACGTGCCAATAATCTCAGCTCTTGGCAGGAGAATCGGGAGTACAGAGTCATCTTTATCCTCGTGGTGAATTCAAGGCCAGATCAGGCTACAGGAGACCTCATCTCGAGTGTCCAAATTAATTAATTAAAGCTTATCTTTGTATAGTCTGATTATCTCTAGTATTGAGTTACAGTGATGGGAAGCAGACTCAGCCGATAGCCCCCTCTCTGGTTAAAAGCAGCCAGGCTGAGAGAACCATGCCAGTCCCAGGAAGCAGCAGAAAACACAATGCAAGCAGAAGGCAGGGAGGGAATATTCTGCACGTATACACACAGGCTCAAGTATTCATGTAAAAAAAGGGGGGGGGATTTCTCTTGATATCTCCCAGTAGAAAGCCACAAAGACAGGAAAAATGTTCATAATCAGCAGTTGCATTTTTTTAAAGGTAGGTCACTCCACTTTGCTTCTCAGCAAAGTTGAGCACCTGCTCGGGAGAGGGGCTAGGGAAAGCCCTGCCTGGCGCCCTGCTTGCAGAAGGCAGCAGGGGTTTATGGAGCATCTTGCCCTAGGCACTACAGACTTCCTAAGAAGCCCTTATGACTCTGGTTAGGAGGTGGGAGTGCAGATCTTCAGGGCTGTCCTGGTCCATTTGGTGGTGAGAAACTCGGTTTGAGACGGATACAGAAATCTGCCCAACTCACAGAACTAGAAACAGTTAAGAATCAAAGCGTGGGGCTGGTGAGATGGCTCAGTGGGTAAGAGCACCCGACTGCTCTTCCAAAGGTCCGGAGTTCAAATCCCAGCAACCACATGGTGGCTCACAACCAT
>NC_034600.1:57280203-57283434 GCF_900095145.1 Mus pahari
AAAAAAAAAAAAAAAGAATCAAAGCGTGGTCGCCCAAGCCTAAAATGGCCCCTTTAACCATTATTCTATTGGGCATCGGGCCAGCTCCACTGACAAGTGACGATCGATCGATCACCTCCCTCTTTTCAGCTCTGCAGAGGACTGATAATGGGAGGAGAAAGCCCCAGCTGGCATCGCCCTGGGTTCAAGCAGCCAAAAGCATGAAGAGTTTGACCTTGGCCTTGCATTTCTTAGAACAGTTTAGGCTAATCCCTACGGGCATGCTGTTGCCAAGTTGGTTCTTTCACTGTGCTCATCAGAAGTGCCAGAAAAATATGCCCTCCTTCAGCCTCTGGAAGAAGATGGTCTAAAGGGTTCACAGACATCAAGATGTAGCTCTTACCAAGCTCCAGCATCAGAAGGAGTGCCTCAGCGTCTAAGTCCGTATACACACACGCGGCTTTTCATGCTTCCTCTGCTGGGGAGGTCACAATCTCAGGCACCCTTCAGAGCCACTTCTGGGAGAAAAGAAGAAGAAAAATGTCTAATGAGCTGAGTCTCCTAAGGAAGCATCCACAAACTCCTACCTGCCCCAGGTAGGACACCAGTGCTGACCACAGCAACAGCATCCAAGTCCAGCTCGTTGAACTAATGAATGGATTGGACTTACAGTAGCATGGATAACCCCAAAGCACCTGCATCAACCCCCAAATCACAGCTCAGCTCAAGTGATAACCTTCTGAGATTTGCATAGATGGGATCCCACTTCAATTAACCTTCCATCTCTGTACGAGCGAGCGCCTCCTGAGACCCTTTGGCCATTGGGGCAGGACTCTGTGCATGGTGAGGTGGAGGGCACAGAGGAAGGGAGTAGCTGAGGAGGAGGAGGAGGAGGAGGAGGAGGCGAGGGTCTACTGAGTCCTTCTCACTCCCTTCGAATATCAGCAGATCTGATCTTATAAGGTTTTTTTTTGTGTGTGTGTGTGTGTGTGGTTGGTTGGTTGGTTGGTTTGTTATTGTTGTTGTTGTTCCTCTAATTTAGATGATAAAAGAAGGTTGGAAGAATGGATGGGTCAGTAGGTAAGAACACTTGAAATGCAAGCAGGAAGGCTGGAGTATAAGTGGATTCCCAGGACACACAGACAAACCTAGGCTTCCCATTCAGTGGGAGACCCTGTCTTAAGGCAATGAGATAGAGAGTGACAGATAGACAAGGACACCCAGAATCTTGTCCTGACCTCTACACCCACACATACACACACACACACACACACAGACACACACACACACACACACTCACACACACACACACACACACACACTCACACACACACACATTGATATCAGTCTGTTATACCTGAAGTGTCCCACAACAGTGTTTCAGGCTCATCATATCCTTGGATGCTGTGTAAAATGGCTCGGCCCGGCGTGGGATGTGATGTTATCTAACATGCTCTCTTAGATCACCACTTAGTGTCTCCAACACTGAGCCTTGCAAACAATTTGAGCTGAGGTAACAAAGGTAGGGTGGGCCCTGCTTTGGGGCTTTGCCAACATTCCGAGTTCTTGCTTCTGAAAGAGTGATGGTGAGGCCCGCTCCTGTTTCTGCTGTACGCGTGTTTTCTGTTGGAGTGCTTAACCTGAGCTTTGAGAACCTCAGACTCTCCATTCAAGATATATCAAGTTCTGCTTGGAAGTATTTTACTTCGTATTCCTTCAGTGCATCCATAGTAAATCTGAGGTCTGTGTTGACTGATAAGCTTTTGTTTGGTTATTGGTTTAGTGTTGATCTGCCAGTGGTGTGTGTTTTCAAACACTCTGTAGCCATTTGGCTTTTGACATTTATCACTTTCCCATTATTTATTTATTTAATTTATTTATTTATTTTTGTCTTCTCTTAAAATCCCCAGTAATCACGAGATGGGCTGCCTTTGGTTGTCAAAACTGATCTTCCTGCTGCGGGTGAACACGTACGGCGGATTGTTATGGCTTAGGGCGCTTGACTGCACTGCTGTGAAAATATTCAGCAGAATTCCACAAGCTCTTTGTTTGCCTTGCCTTAGTGGAAATTCCTCCAGCTATCCAAACACGCACCTGGGGGAGGTTTTTTTTTTATTCCATGTTTCAGGAAGGGGTTTCTTCTAAGTAAAAACGTGTCCTTACCTCTCAGGAAAGACTCTTCTAAGTTCTCAGTCGAGACTTCTAGTTTGAGTTCCAGACTAGAGGAGACTGTGAACGTGTTCTGGTTGGAAAGGGAGGTGGAGCTGGAGGAGCCAGAGAGGTGTGTAGCAAATGTTCCTCCAACAGAGCTAAGCTGGGAAAGGGAAAGGCAATGGAAACCAACAAAGAAGGAAGCAGGAAGCAAGGCTCCCCCAGATTCCTAGAACCCCAGGAACACAAAAGCCAGGAAGATGAATTGTCTTTACAGTAGTAGAGCTGTAAATAGGAACAGGGAAGATTCTAGGGTGAAAGATATCCGGGCAGCCACTGGTCACCCAGAGGGGAGTTTGTACCTTGAGTTTCGTAACACGGAAGGGAAATTTGGAGGCCCCTTGAAAAGAACCAGAAAACAAAGGAAGTTGGGCCTGAAGAAGGCTGGGAGACCTCTCACCCAGAGACCCAGGGCTCAGGAACAGAGAAAGGGAGGTAGAGTGCTAAGTGGATCTCATATTTGCTCTGTGGGCTTCTGGGAAGTGTTTGAAAACATTCTATTTAAACTGTGTGTCTTAAGAGGGCTCTCCACTTACATCTAACTTAATGTGCTCATATCAGCAAATAGAAATTATGGGAACATTCCATGGGCTCCCCGCCTTCCTGGTCCTCCCTCCCTGACACCGATACTCTGTCGTGCCTGGAGTCTGGGTGAATGTTTGTTTCCAAGGGATGGAAACTGATTAAAAACTAGGAGGCTGCTTGGGAGACATTTTTTAATAGCATGTGTGAGGTGAGTTCTACGGAAAGCTAGGGAGGGCAAGAAGGCCATGCGCAGCCAGGGCTCCATGCAGGCCATCTAAAAAAAGAGGCTCCTCTTCTAACCCAGAGCTGCTGTCTTAATTGTGGTGGAACTGCTCTTCATATTCCCTTAGCTTTTAAACACTAAACAAAGATGAGAAATGAACATTTGTTTTCTTCCTCTTCTTCCTCTTCTTCTTCTTCCTCTTCTTCTTCTTCTTCTTCTTCTTCTTCTTCTTCTTCTTCTTCTTCTTCTTCTTCTTCTTCTTCTTCTTCTTCTTCTTCTTCTTCTTCTTCTTC
>NC_034600.1:57283614-57290502 GCF_900095145.1 Mus pahari
CCAGGCTGGCCTTGAACTCAGAAACCTGCCTCTGCCTCCCGAGGGCGGGGATTAAAGGCGTGCGCCACCACTGCCCGGATTGAACATTTGTTTTCAAGCACACAAGGCAGATGTGCTCAGGTAGTACATTTAATACTCTCCTTGGTGGCGTCTGTATTAAAAGGGATGTTGAATTGCTCAATCTTTCCTGGCTTCAGACTGTTCATTTTGGACAGTCAACAATTCATGCCTTGGAAAGCAGGAGTTCTCAGCCTGGGACAGAATCAAAGCAAAAGTAATACCTTTATCAGTAATGTGGAGAAGCCTCTGATGTCATAAAAGCTAGGGGAAAGGGGGGAACCTAGAGAATGTCTGTCGTTCATAGGCTATGGCTTACAGGATGCTGTTCACTAGAGCTCATAAGGAAACTTTATCCACTAGTATGTAAATTGCAAATTAAACATAGACAAGGAAATATGAGATATTCGTGGTACTCCAGAAACCCCTATCCCACTTGGAGGGGTAGAATGGAGATAACTGTAGTGCGCAAGAGTAGAATACCTTATCCTAGTGGGTGTCTTTGGAATTCTTCCAGTTGGTTATTATTCAGATAACCTACAGACCTCTCCAAACACAGCCATTGTTCCAAGAGGCTGGTCTCTCATAAGGCGTGTATGTTTAAAATGGAAATCTGCATTGCTGAGTAGATAACCAGTGGATACTGGTCCCCTGTTGGCATCTTCCTTTCAGCCCTAAGAAAAACCTTTCCGGGGAAAGAAGGGACGTGAGCTCTGACACCTGGCCCAGACAGATGTGACCTCCCAGCGCCCTGTGGCTGTTCCCTGGGACACTCATCTGCCCTGTAAGCACTGTCTGTAGGGCTCGGCTATCAGAAGCAGGTGACTAAATGGCAAACTTCTCGCTGGGTAGAAAGAGGCAATAAAAGAAGGCAGCTAGTGACCTTATGTTGCTCTCTTGTTCTTCAGTAGCACTCTATGGCCTTGCCAAGCTGTATTGACTGGCCAGTTGTGCCCAGGAAATGTGAATGTCCTATTCTGCAGAAACCTTACAGCACTGTGGAATGTGAGCAGTCTCTCCCTCAGCTGCACGCGTTCTTCAGTGCACACAGCTTCCAAGCTGCTAATTGTCAGATCCAAAGGAACCTTCAGTTCCCCAGGCTCTAAAACCAGTCCAGCTAAATGTCCAGAAATGAGCTCAAACTGGACCACAGGAGGGTTTCTGGTAGTTAGATAAAAGCCAGTGTTCCTCTGGAACTTCAGAAGCCAGCTCCTCTCTGCTGAAGGGAATCATTTGCCTTACTTCTTGCAAAAAGGGTGTATGACTCTCTAGTTAACATACAGCTTTGGAGCCTGTTTTAGTCGGTTTTCTATTGCTGGGCAGAGACACTATGACCATGACAACTCTTGTGAAAGAAAGCAAATAACTGGGACTTGGACACAGTCTCAGAGGTTTAGTTCGTTATCGTGGTGGGGGAGCATGATGACATTCAGGCAGACATTGGTGCTCGAGAAGTAGTGGAGAGTTCTACATCTAGGTCAGCAGACAGCAGGGAGGGAGTGGGGGGAGAGGGGGAGGGAGAGGAGGAGGGAGAGGGGGGAGGGAGAGGGGGAGGGAGAGGGAGGGAGAGGGAGGAGAGAGAGAGAGAGAGAGAGAGAGAGAGAGAGAGAGAGAGAGAGAGAGAGAGAGAGAGCAGTAGAGCGCCACATCAGAGCCCACTCCCACTGACATACTTCCTCTGACAAGGTCACACCTACTCCAAAAGGTCACACCTCCTAGTCCTAAGGAGGGCCACTCCCTGGTGACTAAGCATTCAAATATGTGAGCAGATGAGCCCATTCTTATTCAACCACCACAGCACTTAACAGCATAGCTAGGTCCCTGCTGGCCTTTGGGCTCCTTCAGTCCCTACTCAAAAGTACTTCAGAAGCCCCTGCGGGAGTCTCCTGGCCCTTCCCTTCCCCTCACCCCAACTATTTACCCTTCTTATAGCTCGTTATCCTCACTAGCCTCTGTTCTCACTCTACCCTCTCTATTCTCTCTGCACTGCTGATCTCCCCCCTGTCACAGATAGCTCTGGCCATGTCTAGTTTCTTGTTCTCTATGCTCTGGCCTCTTCCAGATGCCTCTGGGCTGTTCTCTTTCATAAGTACAATAAATACCTCAACCATACAACGGAACAGTCATGTTGGCAGTGTCTTTATTGCACCTCTCGTGCACACATCTGGTGCCAAAAACCCCTCACATACATTAGTGGGTGACAGAAGCTCATCTGTGCCCTCATCAGTGGCTTATAATTCACCACCAGTGGCTGTGATACAAAGGGGCTTGTTTCCTTCACACTGAAAAAAAAGTTACTGGCATTGGATCAGTGGCTCCAGGTTGTTAGAGCTGCGGTTGTGTGATTCTTTTGATGGTCGCCTCATCCTTACAAGATGTCTTGTCTGTCTGCAGCATTAATAAGTGTTCCAAGCAGAAATAAGGGAATAGACAACCAGCATGCCCTGTAAAGATGGTTTTTTAAATGTTTTTTATTAAAGTACATTAATTATACATGTGGCTTTGGTATATTTTCATATATGTACATAATGTATTCCAATTATATTCACTCTTGCCACCCGCTCTTGCCCTCACACTTCAGGGTTTTGTTGGTTTTTTTTTTAGTTCTACCCAATTCACACCTAGTCCTACAAACCTGGTCAAAAGCCCCAGGACCCAAAGCTGGCCAGGTCATAGGCTCTAAGGCTTCTTTTGTGCAGTGGGCAGCGGTCCATACAGAGATTCATAACTGGTCATAGTGTTGATAACAAGGGTCTTTTGAGCGCTCAGCTCTCGATGAGACATTGATGAGTCAACTTCACACTGCAGAAGAGAGGGCAGACAGGATGCAAAAGCTGTAGGATGGGAAAGAGTGTTGTGAAATGTGGTCCTTCTGGACGGGACCTGGACGTGGTAATGATAAACTCACAGCATATGTGACTACTGGATGTTGTAGTGATAAACTCACAGCATATGTGACTACCAGCATAAGACCCGTGTGAGATAAAGCCACTCACCTCCATCCTGAGTCGGGGGAAGGAATGAAAAGGTCCCACCTCCTGATGAGAAGCTATTCACAACTGATGGCTGCTGGAGGAGAAGCCACTTGTTCCTCAGGTTTCCCATGCTCATGGAGGTTGCACTAATTGGACAGACTCAGTGGATTATTGAGGAAAAGAGTGGAGGTGCTGGAGAGGTGGCTTTGTACTTAAGGACATGGTTTGCTGTTTCAGAGGGTTTGTGTTTAACTTCAAGCACCCTCCCGTTAGCTCATAACCTTCCCTACCTCCAGCATTATATGCCTGGGGTGCACACAGATACATGCAGACAGTACATCCATACATGTAAAGGACATGAACATGGGAGGAGCACCAGTTAGGGAGGATTGTGGGAATTGAGAAGTGGGGTGAACATAATCAAAAGAAGACTGTAATTCAGCTTTCTCGGGTGTGTGTGTGTGTGTGTGTGTGTGTGTGTGTGTGTGTGTGTGTGTGTATGACATTGTCGAAGAATGAATTAAAATGTAAAGTAACGGTAATTAAAATCTAAATGAACTTTTAAGAAGAAAGTTGGGGGCAGCTTTGCCAGTTATCTTTTTGTTGGGTGAACAGCACCACAGGAACACACCTCTGAAAGGAGAAAAAGGGGGATAAAGAGTTTTTAACTTTGGACTATCACACACCGTAGAAAGCTGCAAGACTGGACACTGACTTTATCTGTTACTGGAAAATGATGGATTCCGGGGATCATCACCCCCAAATATGACAGCCTGGAATGTGGAGTATTTTAAATTAAAAGCATGTGGAAAGCAAGAGTAAGAGATGTTGCAAGGGAATTTCCTCTGAAGTCTATCTTCTGTACCCCCATCCCCCCCCCCAAAATGGCCATCTTCCCCAAATGTCTGTGAGCTCAACCTGAGTCAGAGAGGGAAGCACTGAGGCCTGTTGGCACTTCTAGATAGACCTATGGCACACTATTGTCCTTTATTCTGGCTCCACAGGGAATCATTAACAATCCATTATCTGGCTCAGACAGTCCAGTGGACTTTGTCCCAGGCTGTTTTTTGTCTTCAACAAACCCACTGAGTTCCCCTAAAATCTCATTTGCCATTCCACTGACATGTCTCATTCTCTGTTCTCCTTATGTGAAGAAAGTATATAAAACTCAACAACAACAACAACAAAAAAAATTGGTTCACAAGTCATCACACTCATGTAATTTTCATAATTGGCTTATGATTTTTTTCCCTTTTTAGAAGTTTATAAATTTGTATTTCCCTTTTATGAATGCATTTGGTCATCAAATCTTAAGTGAGATTCATCAGGTTAAGATATGGCGTCCGAGAGACAGCAGACCCTGAAATGTAGGCAGCCTCTGGGCACTGCTGATCTTGGGAGCTTCATTCTCTACAAAGGAGTAAACCCAGGTTATCAAACATCCACATTCTCAAACAAATTTGGGGTAGAAAAAAAAAATCATCCTCTGCCAAAATGAACTCAAGGGAGAAATGTGGTTTTCTTGGGTACTGGTCAAAGGAATGAAAAACATAAACAAAAATGAGAAGCTTCTGAGAGTTTATAATCCTAAATTTGACCTCGGGAGAATCTAGTGCAAATACTTTTGTGGTCTGGGAAGCCTTGGGTAGAGAAAATATTTTATTAAAAAAAAAAAAAAAAAGAATGTTATTCAAACTACACCAAAGCCTCTAGCATATGAAGGGATAACTCCCTCAGCTAGGCTTTTTGGGATTCTGATCTTTAAGAAAAATCTTACAGAAACAATCAGCATGAAATCGTAAGGGCATGAGAAGACAAACGACCCTAAACAGCGGGGGGAAGAATTAGAATTTGGGCACAGTGTCATCTAGTAATATGAACTATAAAATGCATATCCTTAAAATCTTCGTGAGCTGTTAAGCTGGAAAACGTAAGAAACACAAATGAAATACCATCAAGAGGCAGGCACACGCCTTTAATCCCAGCACTCGGGAGGCAGAGGCAGGTGGATTTCTGAGTTCGAGACCAGCCTGGTCTACAAAGTGAGTTCCAGGACAGCCAGGGGAAAAAAAAAAAACCCCTTTTTTAAAAACCAAAAAAAAAAAAAAAAAAAAGAAAGAAAGAAAAGAATACCATCAAGAAGTATTTTTAAAAGAACTGAACTTAAATTCTTTAGATATTGAATATACTAATAGAAATTTAAAACACAATAGATATATTAAACAGTAACTGTGTCATAAATTATAAGGAAATTAATAGTCTGAACATATTCCCCAAACTTCATGTACTGGAAACTTAAATCCTAAAGCAGTATTCAAGCACAGTAGAAGGCACATGTGTTATGGCTCAGTCTTCATGAGTGGACCACAATACTGCTATGAAAAAGATATACACAAGTGAAGTCTACCTCTCCTGTCATGGGAAGTTTGCCCCCTTCAGGTCCTTTGTCTTCTGTCATCTGAGCACATGACATAGACATGACATAGGCCTTCTTCAAGTGCTGGTCACCTTGATTGTGGATATCCCAATGTCCAACACCATTAGAACTAAAAGCAATTGTGTCTTAGGGTTTTACTGCTATGAGCAGATACCATGACCAAGGCAACGCTATAAGAGAGCATTTAATTGGGGCTGGATTACAGGTTCAGAGGTTCAATCCATTATCATTAAGGCAGGAACATGGCAGCATCCAGGCAGGTAGGCATGATGCCAGAGACAGAGCTGAGACTTCTACATTTTATTCTTTTTTTGTTTGTTTGTTTTTTTCGAGACAGGGTTTCTCTATGTAGTCCTGGCTGTCCTGGAACTCACTCTGTAGACCAGACTGGCCTCAAACTCAGAAATCCGCCTGTCTCTGCCTCCCAAGTGCTAGGATTAAAAGCGTGCACCACCACTGCCCAGCTCTACATCTTATTCTAAAGGGAACTAGGAGAAGACTGGCTTTCTCAGGCAGCTAAGAGGAAGCTCTCAAAGCCCACACCCACAGTGACACACTTTCTCCAACAAAGCTGCATCTATTCCACCAAGGCTACACCTCCAAATAGTGCCACTCCCTGGGACAAGCATATTCAAACCACCACACCATGCTAATCACTCATCCCTGCTCTTCTGTTATAGCACACAGCACAAGAACAGTTAGTAAATTAGAAGTAAAGGCTTCAGAATTGTTGCATAATGCTCTATGCAGAGATGACCATATGGAGACTATGAAATTGAGGTTAAATTACATAAAAAAATGTTCATAATACATGTAATTGGAATTCTAGGCAAGAAAGTAAAGGAAATGTTTAATGTACTGATGAAAAACATGGATATTTGAAATTGGAAAGAACATAATTTCTCAGATTAATAGAGAAATACATCAGAAATAAAGCAAAAAAATGAATAATTAGCTGTGTCTTCTCAAGAAAAATAACAGCATCTAGAATCTAAAGATATCTTTCATAGTATTAAAAGAAAATAATTCACCCTAGAATTGTATACCCTGCTAAACTACCATATAAGATTAAGAGGAAATTAAAAACATTTTCAGAAGAATATAAGATGATATTACCATACATCTTGCCTTCAGAAGAACCTTTATACCTGTCTCCACTACACAGACTTTCACAATTAAAAAGTTACAGATTACGCTAAACCACTATTGTATGGTATTATTAAGAAGCATTCGTAAGGAACCATTATTAAACACTTTCATATTTGTTAGGTCTCTAGAAAGAAAAAGCTGACACTATATACTTACCTCTATACTCTAGTCATTCTTTTTGCTTCCTCTCTTCCTTCTTCTTCTTCTCCTTCTCCTCCTCCTCCTCCTCCTCCTCCTCCTCCTCCTCCTCCTCCTTCTCCTTCTCTTCCC
>NC_034600.1:57290757-57331062 GCF_900095145.1 Mus pahari
TTTTTTCGAGACAGGGTTTCTTTGTATAGCCCTGGCTGTCCTGGAACTCAATTTGTAGACCAGGCTGGCCTCGAACTCAGAAATCTGCCTGCCTCTGCCTCCTGAGATTAAAGGCTTGTGCCACCACAGCCCAGCGGAGTCTCAGTTTCTTAAGCATATGTTGGGGAGTTCAAACTATGAATAGAATTCTACTTCCCCAGTGCAAATCCTATGTTGAAGCTCTATACTCCAATACCTCAATAAATGATCTTGGAGGGATTAGGGACTTTAAAAAGATAAGATAAAATGCAATTATTTGAGTGTGCCTTATTCCAATTTGGCATTTTAAATAACAAAGGATACATAGGCACAGAAGGACAACTCTGTGAAGAGGTATCAAGAGAGCAAACTGTTAATCAAGTAGATGGGCCTCAAAGGAAACCAATCCTGCTGTACCTTGATCTTGGATGTCCAGCCTTTAGAGCTGTAAGAATATTGGAGTCTGCCATTTAGGCCCCTAGCCTATGGTATTTTGTTGTTTCTGGTTTCTCTGGCTGACTAAGACACTCTTCTCTGTACCTCCCCCCCTCCTGCTGATACTAATATAAAGGTTCTGTTTAGGAAAGAGGGGACTAGATGTTCATTTTCTGTTTGGGTATGATGCTACATGCCTGAAATCAAAATGTTCAGAGGGCTAAGAGAAGATTATAAGCTTGAGCCAGCCTGGGCTACATGGCAAAATCTAGTTTTCAAACACAAAGTTCTTTTTTTTTTCTTTCTGTAGACCCAAGCAGACCCAAGTAGTTTCTCTGACTGCCAGGAAGCCCATGTGCTATGCTCCAGAGATGGCCAGTCGCACTGGCTGCTTGAACATAACTAACATCAGTCTCCGGCTGAAATGAAACCGTTCAGTGGTACCTCCCCATCTTTCTTTCCAAAGAATTCCTTCCATGTATTCTTGCCAAGGATTCCCCACAAGTAGAAGTTGGATTTTCCCTGGCTGTACTATGATTCTCATTTTTATAATGCTCCTGACCCAAAAGTTGACTCTTCTGGCTTTAGATCCACTCTCCTTCCCAAAACTCTGTTGGGTAAGATGTTGAAAGAGCAGGCCAGACGGCTCCACAGTCCAGACAAGGAAACTTGAAGAGACAACTCTTTCCTATGCTGTGCACCAGAAGCATGCTGAAGTTCTGTGAAGAAATGCAGAGCATCTCTGCCCCAAGAGGACACAGGAGGAGGCTCTGCACTCTTGAGAGCTGTAGGCAGAGGCAGAGCACTGTAGGAAGGTCTATCACACTCCATATTATTTGCGTTATTTTGGTATTTACCAGACTATCTGGTACTAATAGGTTTGAAAGCTAAACTTAGTAACGTGTGTGATAAGACCATTACAGCTAGCCTACCTCAAATTCCAGTTCTTTCCTTCTTTAAACCCAAAGAAACAGAGCCTAATGGTACTTGGAACCCATAGCTTCTTAAAACACCCAAGGTTGTAGAATTTGGGAAAGAATCCCTTCATTCCTTTCCTTTTTGTAAACTTACTTATCTTTATTTGATGTGTATAGGTATTTGCCTGTATGTCTTTGCACCATATGCATGCAGTTCCCATGAGAGATGTTGGATCCTCTGGAACTGAGTTACAGCTGGTTGTTAACTGCCAGGTGGGACTTAGAATTCATACCCAGATCCAGTTATCTTAACCTCTGAGCTCTCTCTCCACCTCCCTTCATCCTTGCTTTGCTATGCTTGGATTCACTTCTACTAGGGATTAGAATTTGTGGTACTAATTTTCAATGTGGTACCTTCCCCCCCCCCCAACCCACCCCCTACCCCGAGACAGGGTTTCTCTGTGTAGCCCTGGCTGTCCTGGAACTCACTCTGTAGACCAGGCTGGCCTCGAACTCGGAAATAACGTGGTACTTTTTTTATGTACATGAGGATATGGATGGTGATCTGCATATACATATTGGTGTGTGTATGGCACGCGCATGCCCAAAAATGTGGATACCAGAGGTCAGTGTCAGCTACTTCTTCAGCCACCTTATCTTTTGGGACAGGGTCTCTTTTGAGCCTGAAGCTTGGGGATTTAGGTATCTTAGCTGACCAGAGACATCCAAGAGGCCACCTGCCTCCCTGGGGCTAGGATTATGGTGCTACACGTGGCCTTTTACAAGTTCTTGGAATCTAAACTCAGGACCTCATGCTTGCCTGGTGTCTTAGTCGGGGTTTCTATTCCTGCACAAACATCATGACCAAGAAGCAAGTTGGGGAGGAAAGGGGTTTATTCAGCTTACACTTCCACACTGCTGTTAATCACCAAAGGAAGTTGGAACTGGAACTCGAGCAGGTCAAAAAGCAGGAGCTGATGCAGAGGGATGTTCTTTACTGGCTTGCTTCCACTAGCTTGCTCAGCCTGCTCTCTTATAGAACCCAAGACTACCAGCCCTGAGATGGCACCACCCACAAGGGGCTCCTCCCCTCTTGATCACTAATTGAGAAAATGCCTTGCAGCTGGATCTGGTGGAGGCATTTCCCCAACTGAAGCTCCTTTCTCTGTGATAGCTCCAGCTGTGTCAAGTTGACACAAAACTAGCCAGTACACCTGGCAAGCACTTTATTCAGCCATGTGTCCCCAACACCTTTCCCTGCTTCTTTGACACAGATCCTCTTTCCTTTGTATGCAGGCCAGCCTGGAAGTCATGAACCTCCTGCCTCAGTCTTTGAGCTACTACAGTGGGTCATCTGGTATTTCTCCCTCCTAACCAATGCATTTAACGTTCCCACAAACACTCTGAGCTTGCCTCTGTGGGAGGCTTGGACATCCATTCCCTGCTGAACTGAGGCGTGACAGGAAGTCTTGCTGGGGGAGGTAAAATGTGAACAGAGTCACAAGAGTCAGGACAAGTAGATGTTTAGATTCTCGAGTGTGCTTCACACCGCAGTCTCTATAGCCAACCCCCCTTTGGGAGAACTGAGGTGTAAAGTAGACATCGGCCTCATTACCTTGAACTTTTGAGTTACAGCTACATGAAGAGTTCTTGTTGGCCCCTGTGGGCAGAGGAATAAAAGCAAGACGTGTGTGACAGCGGAGTGACCCCCCCCCCATTTCAACCAAGGCAAAAAATAGATGGCTAGTAAGACGTTCGTATTTACACAATTTTAAGTAAAAAGGTTTTTGATTTATAATGATTTTTTGAAGGTACTATTTTTTTTTTTTCATTTAGGAGGTAAACTTTTTTATTTTTTAGATAAGGAAAAGGCACTAACCCTTGCTCCCAACAACTCACAGAATCCGGCATCTAACTGTTTTGGATCAACTTCCTGATGGGAAGTGAAAGGCCCACATCAACAGATCCCATCCCACCCCACCCCCCAAGGAATCAAGGAATCAGATTATAAACATGTTTGGGTTGTAGCCTATGTGGGCTCTTTTGCAGTTACTGACTTACCCGGCTCTGTCACTGGATGCAAGAAATGGCTATAGAGAGAGTAGTAAGCTAATGGATGGGAGAGTGTTCAAGTAGCGCTTTAGTCATCAAAGCAGACACCTGGCCTGCAATTCACCTACTGCTCTTCTAGAGTATAGAGGCTGACATCTGGCTCTTCCGGGTCATTGTCGTCACAGGGCAGTAGGAAGACAGAAAAGTACTGCCTTTTAAACTGTGACTCTCAGGCTCACCTCAATTGACAGGTCAGAGGTAACTCTAACTACCCCCTCCCCCCAAAATCCCTTTAGTGGCATCTGAATGTCTCTTCCCACAATTGGAAGAAACAGATATAAAATGAAGTAACATGGTGCCAGTCACAGTATAATGTTTGCCACATTATAGTCAGAATAAAATGTAGTTGATAGACAGTGGGCCAATTCATCCATCAATGTGAATGGCTTCATCCCACAGCCTCTGTTCCTGTGGGCATGGGGTGGAGAATACAGGGCCGTAAGAGGACTTACAGAACCAGGATGGGGGAAGGGAGAACCCAGTTCTTGTGTTCAGAATTCTAGTTCAGAATCTAGCCAGAAATGCAGGAGAGCCCGCCTTCTGTGTTGGATGGGTGAAAAGGATTTGAGAGAAGATATTTATCCTCGGACACGGGAAAGCACCCCCAAAGAGGCACATGGCAAGAGAGATTTAAAATTCACTCATTAATGTTCTCGTATCCTTATGCAATGTTACTTAGCGTAGTTTTAGTAGGAAACCTTGTTTGCTTTTTTTCTCTCCCCCAAGTTTAGTTTACAGGCATCTGTTAAATAATGTCTCCCTGGCCTGGATTTTTAGCCCACGCAGCGAGGCATTTAGTAAACGCTCAATAACTGTACACTACTTGATTGCCCCGCTTGCTTATTATGTCCTAGAAATAGAGGGCATTACCGAGCTCATCTGCTGTTGTCTCACTCACGGGCTTTTGTACCTCACTAACACGGTTAACCAAAGCACCAAAAGACGAATCTAATACAAATTTTCAAAGGCTTTCCTTTGTATGCCTTTCACAAGTTTCTTTAAAGACACGTGGAGGGGAAAGTTGCTGCTCAGAAATGTGGAGAGAATCTTCTACATGGGGTATTATTTCCCATGACTTTTACTACTTTAAATATAGCGAGAAACAGCTGCAATTGCTATTTTGAATTTGGTCAACTGCTAGGGAGGCAGGTTTGGGATAGAGAATTCTTTTCTTTCTTTCAAGTCCTGGCTAACTGGGATGAGGAAGCCTACTATTTAGATATGGGGCAACGGGGATTTTGTTTTTGTTTGTTTGTTTGTTTGTTTGTTTTTGAACCTCAGCCCATCCTGAGACATGATGCCTTTGATGTTTTTAGGCAAGGCCTTCCAGAAACCATGGATGGTTTGTATCTGCTTCAAATGTCAAAGAAGCTATTACTTATTATTTATTTATTTTATTAGTGCGTATGTCAGTTACTTTCCTCAAAGCTTTGACAAAATACCAGACAAAAGCAATTTAAGGGAGCACATTGTTTTTTGGATATCTATGCTCGGGAGACGGATGGCTTAGGTGCTAAAGCAGGGATGAAATCCTTAGTTTGGATCCTTAACGTGCATATAAAATCTGGGCACACGCCAGTGCCAAGGAGGCAGACAGAGATAGCTAGATCTCTGGGGCTTGTACATCATCCTGTAAGTGAGTTCCAGGTGCAGTGCAAGACTGACTCAAAGAATAGGATGGGGAGCGTAGGAGGGACTCACCTAAAAAATTGACCTCTCTGTTTTCTATACAACAGATACATGTCTACTGTAACGTAAAGCAACACATACACAATAAATAACAAAAAAAAGAAAGAAAGAAAGAAAGAAAGAAAGAAAGAAAGAAAGAAAGAAAGAAAGAAAAGAAAAGGATTAAAGGAGATAGTCTCCACGTTGGTAGAGACAGTGGGGAAGGAGCGGAGGATGGACAGGAAGTGGGACTGGACTGTAAAATCCCAAGGCCCGCCCCCCCAGGGGTCGTCATCCTCATTTAGTCTCCACTTCCTAAAGGTTCCTCCGCTCTCGAAAATAGAGCCACCATCTGGGGACCAAGTGTTCAAACACACAAGGCTAGAAGAGACAGTTCACACTCAAACCACAACAGTACCTGTTAATTGTACAGAGCAACGGCTTCCATTGAGACAACTCATTTACGCGTGTAAAACATTCTGATCGTGTCTGCCCCTCCCGTCACCTTCGCCCTTCTCTCTTCTTCCCACTCTAGGAAACACTCTCCCTCCCCTCTAATAGATCCCGCCTCTGTTTTGTATTCTCATCCTCTCTGTACCCCTCTTCCTGCCTCCCCTTCCTCCTCCTCTTCGTTCTCCCCTCTTTCTCATTTACAATCTGCAGATCAAGAGGGAAATGCTTACTGAGTGCTCCTCTGGTTCTGGCCCACTTCTCCCAACAAAATGGTCTCCTATTTCATCTACCCCGGGCATAAGTGACAAAGCTTGCTCTGGCCACTCATTCTCAACCACTGCACATTCAGACCACAGAGCCTCTGTTTCTGCTGAAATTCCTTCCACATCCTTCCACATCCGTATAGGCGACAGGGTTATCTCTGACTTTAGAAAAGCAGTCTTTCGGAAATCATATTCAGCAGTCAGAGATAAGGGGCCATAAAGCAATAACAAGGATGGAGTGTGGAGCCAAGCCCTGGGACTTGGAATCCCAGAGCTACCATTTGCTGGCTGTGAGACCTTGAGCAAGCCATTTTGTAAGTAGGTCTGAGCCTCAGTTTCCCATCTCTGTCCCGGGGCCAAGAGGAGCATCTCACTGGAAGTCCTTCATGATCTCAGTTAAGTAAGCAAGGCAGTCTGCCGAGCGCCCGATACATAAAGAGCCCTTTGTACCAGCAAGAGCTCCAATCTGTAACTAGTCACTAAGGATACCACTTTTACTGAACTGCCTCTATAAAATGTTTTATTTAACTTATTTCCCTTTCTAAAGCATGAGAAAGTTACCAAACATGAAACGCTGTGGTTGAAGAGCAATTTAGGAATGAAAAAAAAAAGAGAGAGAAAAGTTCAAACCTCATGATTCTAAACCTCCCTGTTTTATCTACGGGTTTTCAAAACCACTGTTAAATCATTTGGTATTTTGGTTGTAGCATAATATGCACCATTTAAAAAAACCAGCGCCCTTAGCCAATGAAGGATCTGGTTACATATTTACATGTGATACTCAAGAGGAAAAGAAAGTCTTTCTTCTTTTTAAAGGATTTGGTTCTACTTCTGGTTTATAAATCCATTTCCTTTTCCTGTTCAGCTCCAAACACTTCGCATCCCTGCATAACTTTCTGGTTATTGGTCTCACTCTGGAAACAACCACCCAGGAAGTGGTATTCCCAGCCTGGGAGGCTTCCCATGAAGTCTTCTTGGTAAGATGTAGGGAGGCTGCTTCAGGGTCATAAAACCTGTAATTTTAGCATGATCATCAGATAATAAGGATAATAACAGAGTTGTAGAATTTCAGAACTAGTAGGGTATTAGCTCCGTCTAAGCTAACCCCTCATTTTACAGATGAGTAAGTCTCTCATCCTGGAACCATGTCTTATGGTCCTAAAGGGGTTTTCATGTTAATAATATCATTTGCCTCCCTAACCACCCTCTGAGGTGTGAGAGGGTAGGTACCAGTTACCACATCTCTAGGATTATATGGGATACACCTAAAGGCCTGGAAGGAGTCAGTCACTACTCGCCCATAAATTCATGCTTCAAATTATCTTGGGTACATCTTACTGAGGACCATCTATACCGCAGGCCAGCCAGCTTCCGTGTTCCTGGTTTTTTAGTCTTGGAGGTGCAAAAGAAAAGCCACAGGCCTCAGTAGGTTGTACAAGGCCCCATGTCTCACCTCACTCCTTTTCTCCGCCTCATCTCTATCCTTTTCTACTTTTTCTTTTAGTGATTCCACACCTGCATGCTCCCCACTGCTTGGAACACCACGTCATCCAGTCTTACTTTTGAACCCCTGGCATTTCCTTTGAAGAATCCATTCCAGAAACGCATCGTTTCTCTTCTGCCTCTGTCACTCTCCTCTCAAGACCCTTCTGGAGCCACAGGCCTAGAAGTCTGCGTCAGGGGTGCCTCTGATTCTCTACGGCGAGGAGAATGATGAGGTGTGTGGGTCTAAGTAGAGATAAGAGAGCCACACTGGGAGGACCGGGAGGAAAGCAATGTAGGAAGGTAGCTCTGATCTGCACGACTGGACACTACGGCTCCAAATCTTAGCAAATCTCTGTGAGAGAGCGCAGTATAATTCACGAACACCCTTGAAGCAGTGGTGTGTTTTTGAGTCAGTTCTTAAACAGCAAACAGAATCCTGATTTGCGGAGTTTGCCAGGGAGTCTAAAAATATTCCCATGATGGGTGTATTTCAAAGTGACTGTGATGTCACTGAGTGCAAGCATAGGCTGACACTCTTTGTGTCAGGGGCTGACTAGGCACTGGTCCTGGAACACCAGTGTCTTTGGTTGAAGTTAAAGTGAGTAAGGTCCTTGTGGTCAAATATGTCAATTAACTTAAGGCACCATTGACTATTTACCACCAACAAAGATAGAAAACCGCTGTCTATTAACACCATGCTATAGGGCTTGTAAAGACAGTTTTGTGTCTTGCAGGAAGTTGGTAGCACCAGCCTTGGAACATCTGATAACTTCCCCAAATCCATTTCTCTGTTACTGTCAATGTCTCCCATTTTGTCCTGCAATATTTCCTAGGCAGTAGGCAATGGTTATGATTATAATTATGATTATGACTGTTGTCAGTATCTTAGTAACTAAATGTATCATGGATTCATTGAGTTGTGGTTATCTTGATTCTAGGAAAAACATACTTTGTGAAAAACATGTAGAACTCAGGCCATTCCTCTATGGATACATAGCAGCTTACTTAATGTCCAATGCAAACCTTTTTTTTCCCCTCTGTATTCTATAGATAGTAACTTTTTGCTGTTAAGACCAAATTATAGAAAATTTTGTAAAATAAAATGAAAACATTTTAAAATTTTCAATTAAAACACGCATATGTAGTGTTTGTCTTTCAAATGGCATCCGGATGAATGGATGGCAGGACACCCGGGATTGTTCCAGAGCTGTTAATGACATCCTCTTTAGGGAAGCCACCTGACCCCAAGCCCATCCCAAGTCTCCACGGTTTCGAAGCTGAATGGAACTTTCAGAGATGCTAGAGTAAAAAGGAAAGTACATCATGGACTCAGTGAGCCACAGAGGCCTTTGCTCCAGAAAAGCACTTGATCCAGCTAGCTCTCACCTCCTGGAAAGCTCTCCCAACCTTCCCTGTCTGTCTCCCCCTGAGCTGGGACTCTTGTGTTCTGATCCCATCTTGTGTGTGTGTGTGTGTGTGTGTATGTGTGTGTGTGTGTNTGTGTGTGTGTGTGTGTGTGTGTGTGTGTGTGTGTGTGTGTGTCCTCCTGGTGTTCTAGCAAGGATGGTATCTGGGAGAGTCTCTAGAACAATGCCCTTGAAGTTGCTCCCCCAGTTCATTTGAGACCTTGCACTGGGAACTTGGGAACTATTTAGGAACTAAATTGTGAGGAGAGCCTGACTCATCATGGGTTTCCACTCTCCCCTCTTGGGCTTCCTTCGTTCCCTTTTCACAGGATGGCTGTGGGCAAGGAGCCAGCATCCTGAAGCTGTAGGTGGTCCTCCAGACCTGTGAGGGCAAGAGAGGAAGTCAAGTTTCTGGTACCTGACACAGCTGCTGTTGTACCTGGGGTGTGCACGCTTTTCTCAAACTAGCAATGCTCTCTGTCTCTTCTGGATGTGTGTGTGTGTGTGTGTGTGTGTGTGTATCTTTTTTCCTTCTGTTCGGTTTCAGAGCTTTAAAATAAATAGATAGATAGATAGATAGATAGATAGATAGATAGATAGATAGATAGATAAATAGAAGTGACATTTTCTTTTCTCCCAACACTCAAACCTCCACATAGGGCTCTAGACCTTCAACCGTCTAAAAATAACAAAGCAGAAGAAGGAAATGCCAGTTATTGTTATCCATTAAATAAACAGACAGCAACCATTCAAGCAATTGCAATCAAGGTTTCCTGTGTTTGGAGCCTTGCCTGCTGGGATATTGAGAGGCATATCAAAGGTTAGAACGTGGGATCTGATTTGATTGCTTGTGTCTGTGCTTTGTAGTTCAGATGGAGGTAGGCGGCAGGCCCTCTCCCACCATAACACAGGCAGAAACAAGTCTTGTGATTCTCCTGTCCAGGGAGGCCTTGTGGATAAGAGACCTCAAGAATGATACAATTAGAACAAAGCACCAGCAAACAAAGACACGTTGGATCAGTTGAACTGTTTGATCTGAATCCTGACTACAAAAGGCAGGCCGCCTCCAAATTTTGTTAGAGATCGGTGACAAGCTGGAATGCTTCATTTTCTGGTCTCGGTGAGAAGTTCAATTTAAGGAGTTATTCTCAGACATGTGTAAAATGCAAGCAAGTTCAGGCTCACCAACCTAGCTAGCTTTGAGGCTGCCAAACGTTCTTGGAGCTTTTGTGCCGATACAGTTCCATGACTGGGGAAAACTATTTCAGTCATTTCCTTAACTCTTAATAGTTTCCATCCATGACTTAAAAGGGAAGGTTGCAAGAAGGCCGAGGTTGCTTCTGCCTCTTTCTGTACAATGCTTCTAGAAGTTTCAATAGCTACATTCAGGGAGGGGCCTGTGCTCAGCCGCTCTCACTATTTAACTGAAACTTCTATGTATCCACTTGTATATTTGGGGGCTTGATACAACCTACATATGTAGAAAGATATTTCTTTTCATAAGCTACCTAGTTGATATAAGAAAGTAGCAATGTATGGGGCTGGAAGTGTAGATCCTTAGACACCCCATAAAACTGGGCATAGTGATATACTCTTATAATCCCAGAACTCCAGAAGTGGAGGCAGGAGAATCAGAAGTTCAAGGCTGCCCAGACCTACTTTATCAAGTGTGAGACCAGTTTGGAGAACGTGAGACTCAGAATTATAGCTTCAGTATAGAGTGGATTTCCAAGGCTTCATGGCTGGCTGTACCCAAAGAATTCAACTCTGCTCTTCCATTCTGGACATTCCTAACCAGCCTCTTATTTCCCCTCCTGTTTGAGATCATCACCAAAACACGGTAATCTTTGCACACCATAACTTAAATTTCAGACCTTTCAATGGCTTACAGTTACAGTCAGAAATCTAACATGAATCCGTGAAAGATCTGGTCACTAACTACCCCTGAAATCTCGCGGCTATCCCCTCTTCCTTTCTCTGGGCCCCAGCCAGCAGCAGCCCCTCCGTCTCTTCCGAACAGGCCAAGCACCATCCGTCCTCCCCATCAAAGCCTTGGGAACTTACAGTTCTATCAGCCCGGACTCCATTTCCTGGCTCCTTCAGCTCCATCCTTAGGTCTCAGCTTCCATGTTGCCTCTTTGGCTTGTCCTTTCCGGACTGCCCCTGTCAGATGTGCCAAATGTCTTCTGATCACCCTGCTGCATTCTCTGGTCATTGCCAGTTGATATTCTCCCGTTCATTTGTTGACCGATTTTCTTTGTTTTTCTGTTCTGTGCCCTCTAATAGCATGTAAGTGTGACAGAATGGGGACCCTGGTTTCTGCCCATCCTGTTTTAGAAGGGAACAGAATAGGACTTGAGTACACATTTATGGAACATCTGCATCTCTTGTATTAGTTTCTGCCTTTCACAGCTTTTCCCCCCTCTTTTCGTATCCAATTCTGAGTCCATGGCTTTGAGAAGTCCCGTCTTACCCCACCCCCCACCTCCATTCCAGGCTCCAGTATATGAAAATTTCCTCTGTAAATGTGTTCCAGCTTGGTGAAAGCAATGTGCTTTTCAGTAAGGTGTGATACACTATGATTTTCAAGTGTCAAATGGTAAGTGTAAAACAGTGGAGAATCATATTGTCCTGAATGACTGCCTTTCTCTGAGTCCAGGGGGTAGCCTCCATGTTCAGCCAAGTCACTAGCAGCAGTAGCTATTTTGGATCTCTCTCTCTCTCTCTCTCTCTCTCTCTCTCTCTCTCTCTCTCTCTCTCTCTCTCTCTCTCTCTCTTTTTCTTTATACCCCTCCTTCTCTTCCTCTTCCTCCTCCTCTTCCTTCTTCTCTGTCCTCTTCTTTTTCCTTTTCTTCAGATAACTGAATCCAAGTGTGGTTCAAGTTAAACACCCGTTCTCTGGCTTCTTTGTTAAATCTTTAAAAAACAGGATATTATGTAATCTTAGAATTTCAAAATATGTTCCTCTGGTATTTATTCCTAAAAAACACATAGCTCTACAAATATAGTTTGCCTCGAGGGAAATTTAAATTGCTTTTGCTCACCTGGTGCCGTTTCTTTAGTCTTTACTTCTGGTAGGAGTATGTTTTTAATGGAGGCCTGAGTGAACCAACTAGTTTTTCTGAATGTCTTATGAAATTTTCACAGCTAAAAATATTTTTGGCCCTAAATTCTCCCATATGATGCTATGTCAGCCACCACCAAACGTTAAGCTGTTCCCCCTTCCTCATTGACACTATATATCTAGTGTCTAAACTTTACAAAGCACATTTGAATAGTTGACCTCATGCACTATTTGAGGCTGTGGAGTGATCAGAGAAGATGGGATTACAGTTTGCAGAGAAGGAAGCCGGTTTAGAGAAGCTGGGTCCTAACTTGTGTCCTGCTGCACTGCATTCGGGTCTTAGAAATGAAGGCGTTATTGTAGCATGGTCACACATTTTCTTACTGAGGTCTAACAGACCTTTACAACAGGATCATTAAAAGGCCTAGGTACAGACATGCAAGAGGATCTGTGAGCTTACTGTGAGCCGTTTTTGCTTAGAGCAATGGTTTCTGAAGTTTTCTTCATACAAATCCTATTGTTTCATTGTGAATTCCCTTGATCTAAGGACACGTGGACAATCAGTGCCCTAACTAATACCTCACTGGTGATATACATCATCAGCTCTGACCAAAGCAAAGGCTCTCTGTGCTTCTGTTGACCCGTGTAGCCCTTTCATGGGCAGATTCAGCTGTTCACCCTCTAGGTTTCAAAATGTTGATAATCACACTAAGTTCTCTCCGTTAATATTTCCTCCAAGGAGCTGTAGTGGCCTAGGGATAATTTCTACATAGACTCTGAGTATAGTTGGAAAAGATTGTGAAAATTAGATAAAATATGAACTAAGTCACATCTCAAGGCCATGTCCAGAATCTTTTTTGGGGGGGGAATTGTTTTTTTTTGTTGTTTGTTTTTTGTTGTTGTTGTTGTTGTTTTTTTTTTGTTTTTGTTTTTGTTTTTTTTGAGACAGGGTTTCTCTGTGTAGCCCTGGCTGTCCTGGAACTCACTCTGTAGATCAGGCCAGCCTTGAACTCAGAGATCCACCTGCCTCTGCCTCCCGAGTGCTGAGAATAAAGGCGTGTGCCACCACGCCCAGCTCCATGTCCAGAATCTTGTGTTATACTGTAGTCTGAAACACACAACATTACTTGAAATAACTATAGGCAGGAAAAAAACCAAAACCAAACAAACAAACAAAAAAACCCCCAAAACCCAAAAAACTCCCTGGTTAACTAAAATGATCTTTCTAGGGTAAGTATGCTTGCCCAAATTGCAAAATAAAGGCCTTACCTTTGGTTGGATATTTTTTTTTATTTTTCAAAGAAACATGTTGTACTTATGTTCTTTGTGAACTCCCATACAGGAAAGAAAACTATTTCCTTCCAAACAACCGGTGTATATTTAGTGACTGATGACTTCCCTCTGTGGCACATCTCAGGGACTATGACTTAGGGCAATAGTTACCTACTGCTTATGTGTAGTCTAGGGGAAAAGCACCCACAAAACCTTACAAAGTCTTTTATTCACTTCCTTTCCCCAGTAGCCCCATGAGTAGTGAGTAGTGTTAATCTCGGCTGACAATAGACTAGTTAAGTGGCTTGTGCCAGACCACCCAGCTTCAGTAACAATGGACTCCAAATCTGCCCCTGCAGGCTAGTTTCCCCACTGCTGATCCTCCCCTGGTCTTTGCTTCTCTTCGAACCTCCTGTTTGTCTGTCCCCACCACTCTCTCACATTATCCCTTTGGAGTTCTGGTTGGCACTGAACTCCAGGTAGCAGGCTTCTGTTGGCTCTGCCAACAGAATAAACTGCCCAATGGAATCCTTTCCTAGGATAATAAGCTGCTATAAAATAGGGAAGCTTGATTCTTTTATTTCAAAGGTGTGGGAAACCTGTGGTTGGTGGCTTCAAGATTTCCTGCCACCCCCCCACCCCCACCAAACACACACACCACACATACTTGAATTTCCCATCTCCCTGCCTTTCCCCAAGGGTGGAGATTACAGCCTGTACCAATGCTCTTGGTGTGATTAGACCCAGGGCTTCATTTACACTAGCCAAACACTCTGATGACAGAGCTATGTCCACAGCCTCAGAAGTAAGTTTTCTGAGTTAAGGATCTGAACAAATTGAGAGATGCTTATCCAGTCATTTCCCAGAACGGTTGTTTCAGCTTCCATCCCCATCAGCTGGGTTTTGGGGGTTGGGTTGCATTCTTAGAGTCATATTCAGACTTGAGCTTGTAGGTGGGTGAGAAGTCTCAATTAATTCCTACCTAAAGGTAGCATTGAGCCGAAAGGTCTCTAGGATGCAGCTATAAATGAAGTTTCTCTCTCCTGATTTGGAGTCAAAGCAACCGCTGTGAGGGTCAAAATTACCCTAAAGAGATCACCACCAAGAGGTTGTCCAAACATTTTATTTGCATGTAATTGCACCTCCTGGTTACATAGAACAGCAAGTTCACATGGTGCTGAGTCAGGATTTATAAAAATTACTCTAAAACCACATCCTGCAATTTGAAAAGGCAAAGCGAGACCTCTTTCTGCTCTTTATTCAATGAGTTATAATTATTGGCTTGTATGTGTTCTCTACCAAGTCAGCTTGCAAGTCCCTTGAGACTTTGCATTCTTGTCGCATAGACAAGCAGAGGCCGAGTTCCGTGTCTGACTTCAAGAGTGAGTGCTTAACCTCCAACTTCATCAATATATAAAAAAAAATCTCAGGTCAAATCTCTCCCGTCTTCAAACCCTGAGCCTCAGAATCCTTAAGTCCATCTGCCGTCAGGCTTCTCTCGGGGGAAGCCATTTGTAATCCTCCATAGAGCAGGCGGGTGGGCATCTGTGCTTCGGGACAAAAATCAATAGAGAGAAAGAGAAATACAGCTTCCAGAAGTACAGCTGGAGTTTAGAGTCCCTGTCAACCAAAGGAGCTTGCGCATCTGTGTTTGCAGTCAGCAAAGATGTGTATTGGTTGATGGGAGTATTATACATTCAGAGCAATATCAAAAGCCTGATGAATTGTTGGAGATCACAGACAGTCTTCCTTGTAAGTGGATGTGAGACCTACGGGCATCCTTTGCTAATAGATTTCCCCTGGGGGTTGTAGGTGATGTTCCAGGAACACATTCTAATGTTAAGGAGAGCCATTACTCACTGGTGGGCAGGCAGTCTTGTTTCATGAATAGTGTTGGGGTCTGTGGTTTGTTTATTTTCCTACACAAAATGCAATGGATTATACAATCTCTTCAGTGGGCAGTCTTAGAATTCCCATGGTACAATGGCTCATTCTTCTAAAACTGCCTTAAAGATGGATGAGCCATTTATCACGCATAATAGAACACACCATCCTTGTGTTCCTGCCCCTCCCCTCCTTTCCCTTTCTCCTCCACAGACCCCTGTTTTCTTTTTCAGCTCCTCGCCTATAATCTTTGCTGTACCAGCTTGCTTTGCTCGCATTTTTTGATTATTGTTTCTTTTGTAACAATTCCAACACATTTCCTTCCCCATTTGTGATTTTTTTTTTTTTTTTTGGTTAGCCTTTCCTTTATTTTATTTTATTTTTTTCTATCCAAGTTGTATTTACTTTCATTTTCTTCCCAATAGTCTAATTTCTCTCCATGCCTGTCACATTTAATTGAGCTTGGATGCATGATCAAGGTGGAATAAAAAAAGGCCTTTTCTTCTCATGATTAAAAAGGGAACTACTTTCAATCTGGTCTAATAGCTTAGCCCAGAATGCTGCCTATCTTGCTGGGATCCCCAGCCTTTTCTTTTAAAAGCAGCTTTTAACAAGCAGCTTTATGTTCTGTCTGGAGCACATGCAGGACACAGAGGCTTTGGGATAGAGCATCTTTATCACTGGCCTCGCCTCCCTCCCCTACTGTCTCTGTTGCTTACAGATGCTGTGTGCTGAAATCCATGCTCTTGTTCAAGGGGAAACGGATAGGCCGAAGCTTGCTAATCAAAGCCCCAGAGATATTACATATTATCAAACGCTGACTCCACGAGCCTCTCTCACACGTGGGCTACAAAGAATTTGAGAAAACCGTCTAGTATAGTGAGTGGTTATCTGATGTGGCTTGCACGGGACCAGTTCACTCTGCTCACGTGTCTTCAGCACCGTGCGTTTTATTCTGTTGGCTCCTGTATGTGCATGGGTGTCAGGCAGTATGTGTTGCTGGAGACTTTGCTCGAGCCCATTCCTGAGTGAGTGTGGGAGGGGAAAATATAAATTCTAAAATGTGGAGTATCTCATGCTCTCCAATGAGTCATTTCCTCTTTTCTCATTAATTTGGCTTAGATCCAACCCTAGGAAAAAAACCACTATTTTAATGCATTTGTTCACATCTGAGAAGTCTCACTTAAGACTTAATAAATACAACCTGCCAATTTGAAGAAGAGAAAAAAATATCTTGCCACAATATGTTAAATTAGACTAAGGGTGTGTTTCTAATTTTGAAATCATCTTTGCTTTCTAAAGCATTTGTATATAATTTAGAAATATTTGGAGATGTGTACTGCTGCTTAGATATAAAAGTAGGATATTCTATTATTTTTCCATCTACTGTGGCATATATATATATATATATATATATATATATATATATATTTTTTTTTTTTTTTTTCCCATAGCAGTTGACATTTTGTGACAGGATGGCTTAAAGCTCAGCAACATGCAAATGCTATGTGATAACATGTGACTCACCTCACCACTCCACTGTAAAAGTAGAAAAGGCTGTAAATCAAGTGTGTGGCTGATGCAGTGATTGCCCAGTACAGCCCTTGTTGAAATTATCCAGCAATCTAGAAATTAGAAGTAGAATACCCCATGAAATCAGACTGAGCTATTTTAGGCTCAGATAAAAAAGTCTTTTCGGGGTATGTTTTTTCAACAGGTTTTGTAATATTCAGGCATAGATTGGGTATGGTTGATAATTTATCAAGTTTCTATTTTACCGAGATGTAAAACTGCAGACCATGTCACCAAGAAGCCCAGGCCCGTCTTGAGGTGAAATAGCATTCGCTGTGGAGTATAGTTCATAAATCAGAAAGGTGAAGGATGACGTTGGGTGTGTCACTTTGTCAATCTCTTGTGAAGTAGCAAGGGTTCCGAGAGAGAGAGAGAGAGAGAGAGAGAGAGAGAGAGAGAGAGAGAGAGAGAGAGACCACACATGGCAGCAGGAAAGATGTCACACATTTGATCAATATTGTTGTCTACCTGCTAATGTCATGGAAGATTAGAAGGAGGCAGGGAAGAGCCCCAAGCTAGGTGGGTTGGACAAGGTAGGCAGTACACTGGGTTAAGTAAACATATGTCCAGAAATAAAGTCCGATTGTGACCTTTCAATCCATGCAAAGCTGACCTCGAAACTCAGTGTTTGTGTCACTGATCCCTGATTCCTGGACATTCTGTCACCTCTGTCCATATCACTTCATCCCCATGGAATAGCGGATCTTTCTTTTAAAACTCAGTTTTGTTCTCCTCATCTTCAGAAACTGAGCACAGAGATGGAGCCCAGAACTCACCCACCTCCTGCTATGTGCTTCTATTCTTTTCTTTATTCAAGGCACTGCTGTGTACAAGCTGACTCAACTTCTCTGTGTCCTTCAGCTGATGAATCAAAGCTCCCCGATGAAGCTTGCCTTGTTTATATTTGTTTTTTTACTGTGCTTAATATAGAACCAAGAATATGTTATAAGATCGTTGCACTTGTATAAAGTGAATGGATGAATGAGTGAATGGACGAGTGAGTGAATGAATGAGTGAATGAATGAATGAGTGAGTGAATGAATGTGTGAATGAATGTGAATGAACAAATGAGTGAATGAATGAATGAGTGAATGAATGAATGAGTGAGTGAATGAATGAATGAATGAATGAATGAGAGAACGAATGGAGACACATTTTTAGCATAGAGAATCAGAAATAGTATCTCCAGAGATGCTGCTTTGGGTATATTGTAAGGCACAGTAGATTAAACGTTGTCTAAGAAAGTGCCATAAATCAAATAGTTTTCTTGGCTTTTAAGGGACGGTGAAGAAAGAACATTAGAAGTTATCTATTCAAAATCCCACTTCAAGTGAGAAACTCTTTCTAGGGCTTTATTGACAAATGAGGGACTGGCTTGTGTCTGAATCCCCCAAGAGCCAGAGGGAGAATCTATTCCACAGGGAGTCTCTTCTATTCCTCCCAGTACTGACATAAATATACTTGACCTTTATCAAGTGTCTGGGATTCACTATGTACTCCAAAGTCTGTTTATTTTTACTTTTCCACCCTCCTGTTGTATAACCTCTCATTCCAGACAGGGCACCAAAGACAGACCAAAGGAACGATTCCACCCATGCTTAGCTTAGTGAGCCAATGGGCTTACTAGAGTTATTTATAGGATTGTGGGTAAGGGGCTACTTACAGAGGTATGATTGACTCAAAGGCAGCTGGATCACTGGAAAGCCCACCTCAGCATGTGTGAGGACTCATGAAGAAAGTATCCTTGGAACTTCCTACATTGCTTTTAGGCGGCTCAGAGTGCCAGTCTCCTCTCTCTACAGTTGGTACCACTTACATCTCATTGGGGAGGGGCCTTTTGAATCGTGCCAGCCTCATGAGCTTCCTGAGCCTTGTAGTTCCATTTACTCCAGACCATTCTAAACCTCCCTCTTTCCTCCAGGAGCGAATGGTTCCACTCAGAGGAAATAGCTACACAATTCTTACAAAGCTATGTGAGATTGGGAATTCCTAATACTATTTTGCAAATGAGGAAACAGGAGTGTAGAACAAATGATTTGACAAATGCTAGAGCCAGTTCTCCAAGCCTGGTATGTCTTGTTCAAGCTATGTGCTAGCCACCAAAGCTCCACTGTATCACTTGGATTTCTGAGCCCTAGTTTCCTTACTTTGAAGTGATGGGGTGTGACTGATTGTAGGACTTCAAAAGTCTTCGTGCTCTGGGAGAATCAGTTCAACAGTGTAGGCTGGTGTTCGGGGTAAGTTTTTCTCCCTTGCCCCTTGAGACGCTTTAAGCAGGAGTCCTGCCTTTAAATCTGTGAGGAAGAAAACTGGCTCAGCATGAGAGACCTGGAATAACAGATGCCAAAAGAAAACCGTACTTGATTCAACAGTAATTTTCTAGCAAATTCAACATAGTGCCTCGAATATTTTAGGAGTCTCATAACTGTTAGGCACAAATAACAGGTTTAGAGCTTGGGAAACACATAACCAGGAGGAATTTAAAGTCTTTTTCTGCATCTGGTTTGGAGTTAAAACTGATTTTTTTTTTTTTATTAGCTCATATTTGTTGTACAAAGCAACGGGATATGGATTTCGCCTTTGAATTTGAGAGTTGCCTGGTAAGTAGTTTGTTATTCCCTCCACACTCACATGGTGAAATTCTAATCTGGTATCTTTTTAAAAAGATGGCTGTATTTGGAGATAGTCTCTATAAAGAGGTCATTAAGATAAAAGCCATCATTTGATTCACATGAATGAGTTCTGTCTGCACTTGACTCTTCTAATGAGAAGAAAAGGTTAGTGCACGAACATGCGTGTACGTGCATACAAACACACAGAGTGAGAGAGCTAGAGGGGGGGGGCAAGAGAGTGAGAATGAAAGCATGGGGGGGAGAGAGAGAGAGGAGAGAGAGAGAGAGAGAGAGAGAGAGAGATTGAGGCAGGCACACACAGCACGAGTCATGTCTCTCAAGAAACTAAGCCTACTGAATCTGTCAGACTACAGCGCTGGGAGATAAATTCCTGTTTAGCCTGTCCAGTCCTAGCGCAGTGATTCACTTCCTTACCTTTAACCTTTGGGATGTAGAGGGCAGTGTAATTGGCTTCACTGTGGTTTTCTGTGCCTTTTGTTTTGAACAAGGTCTTACTTGGTATCCCGGGTTGTACGAACTTCTTTGATCCTCCTGCTGTTTGAGTATTTCAGGTCCGGACCATCATTCTAACAGAAACGTTCGCAACGCACGAAGGTGTCGAAGTAATACTATTTCATCCTAAGTGGAAACAAGCCCAAGGATACCTAATATGGAAGGCCAGCATGCCACAGAGGACATAAACACAGGAAGAAAAGCCATCTCAGAAACAGGATGAAGGAGGAGATGTTGGAAGACTGATAGAATTTTCATTTTGTTCCCAAGCCAGGGAGAGACTTTGGTTTCTGGTCTTCTAAGCCTCACATAGTTGAAACTGAGGAAGGAGTCTTCTGAGGATATGGTTTGTGGTCAAGGAGCAGAGTGAAGCTGACTGCCCAATGCGATGGATTTAGACCAACAACCATGACCTCAGCTAACCAATCAACCTTATTAACAACAGATGAGCAGATAGATTTTTGCCTAGCTTCAGGGACTGGGGATGTACAATGCCCGATGTAATAGTTAAAGCAGGACAGCAGGAGACCTACCTAGTAGTATGGGTTCCCTGCTATTAGTTCAGGTTACCTTAGCTCCAACTTCAAAGCAGGGAGTTGGGCAGCCACTGAGCAGAGGGCTAGAACAGCAAGATATAAATAACACATAATATGAAACATCTCAGGCTTGGTTCTGAACTATGAGTTAAGAAATGTTTCTATGGTGATTAAGAGTGATTTTTCCTGAGCCATATTTTATTTTGAAGTAATCAGTGGTCAGGCTAACCATGGCCCCATCATTTCCAGCTGTCAAAGCTTATATTCAAATAACTGCCGTATGGTCTTCTTGTCTCCAAGCTCTTCCACCCCGACCCATCTTGCATCTTATTGACACCAGGATCATAACATTTCATTCTCTCGTCCCCTAAGACACGTGCTTGGCTTTGAAACTCCCGAAGACTTCCTTTAGTGAATTTGACCAGCCTGGCCGTTCTGTGACTGTCCCTGAGAAGTCTGCTATCTGAGAGGTGAGCCCAGAAGCCAGGCTTACTTCTCCAGGCTGTACCTCTTCTGTGAAGGTGCCAGAGGGTCAGATTGGCTTTTATAGGGATTGGAATCGAGTCTCTGAACCAAGGTGTTTTGAGGGAGCCATATCTATGTCTTGGAGCCTGCAGACTGACTCTGGCTGGCTAGAGCGCTGTGATTATGGAAGGGAGGAAGGAGAGACCCAAGAGTCAAGGTTACCTAGCCGACTCTTTATTCTCTTTGAATAGACATTTGCAATCAACCTCTGCATCTGACCTTAGATCCACTGGACTTCTAGATTAAAAACTGGAACCTGTCACCCAGATTCGAGTGTTTCTAACCTTTGCCAGACCTAAAGCTGAGACTCTATGGATCCTACAGAAGACATTTTCTCCGTTTACTGCAGCTCACGGGTGTGGTATCCCCGCCAGTATAAACTGGCACACGTAATATTTACCATCCTTTTGTGCCATGACGATGACAGTTCATGCCATCTCTTCCATGGTGGAACATGGCATTGCTAGTGACTTGAGTCCAGCTTCCTGGGACATGGTCACTCATATTTGGCCTAGAATAAACTGCTTTCTTTAAGGTAGAGTTGTTATTTTATGCTGATAGAGGTCAACGTGCTAGTAGCTTCTGTGGGCCATTTGAACTGAGCAAATGGGGTGCGTGAACTGAGGGGTGGGTTTTTAATGTAATCACATGCACAGTAAAATCTGTTATACAGGGAGGAATGGATGGGGCAGCTGGAGAGAAGCCAAGGTGAAGAAAGAACATGGCTGGTTGGGAACGGAGGGATCAAGACCGTGGAAGCATTTTATTCCTGGATCTAGATCTTGGGGAGATCAGATGCCAATCCTATCCCCCAGGGCTTCAGATCCCCCCCTTTTTAAAGTTACCTCACTCCCTTTGGTTTAAAGATGATGATAATTTTGAAACTTGTATCCAGAATTGTCTAGACCAGGGCTATGTTAATGACCCCACCCTCGGTGTAGGCTATAAGAGCATCTCCAAGGTGGGCATTCCAGGCTGTCCTCGCTTCTTCCCCTCTGTTAGCTAAAGCGGATGTGCAGTCTGCTTTCTGTTCTCTTCTTACCCTTTCCACGTTTATGATCTTTCCCTACTTAACATTTCTCCTAACTAGAATCCTCCTTCTTCTTGGCCTTCTGGAATTCAACAAGTTTCTGAAGATCAGGTCCTGTTTTTCTCCAGTTAAAGGCTGCTACAGACTTTTCAATGCAACCTGATCCCTTTAAACTTCCATTGTTCTAATTGTTTCCTTTAAAAATCTGTATTATTTATTTGCTTTATATTCCAATATCAGCCCCCTTCTCCTCCCAGTAGCCCCTCATGCAGAACCTCACTCACTCCTCCCCCCCCCAACACCCACACAGCCCCACCCACTGATCTCCCTCCAGCCCCTGCTCCACACCTTCTCCATGTCTGGTCGCTGCAGAACTAGACACATCCTCTTCCACTGAGGTCAGACCAAGCAGCCCATTTAGGGGAACAGGATCCACAGGCAGGCAGGCAACAGACTCAGGGAGAATCCCTGCTCCTATTGTTGGGGACCAAGCTGCTCATCTGTTACATATGTTCAGGGGGCTTAGGTCCCTCACCTGTGCTCTTTGGTTGGTGATTCAGTCCTTGGGAGCCCCCAGAAGTCCATACTACTTGACTCTATTGGTCTCCCTGTGGAGTCCCAGTCCTCTTCCTGCCCCTCAATCCTTCCCCCAACTCTTCCATAAGACTCCCCCAAGCTCCATCTACTGCTTGGCTGTGGGTCTCTGCGCTGTTTTCCATTGGCTGCAGGGCAGAGCCTCTCAGAGGACAGTTATGCTAAATTCCTGTCTGCAAGCATAACAATGTATCATTGATAGTGTCAGGGATTGGTTCTTGTCCATTGACTGGGTCTCAATTTTGGCCAGTCATTGGTTGGTCTTTCTCTCCCTCTCTGCTCTATCTTGGTCACTGCACCTCTTGTAGGCAGGACACATTTTGGGTAGAAACTTTTGTGGGTGGTTGCTGAGCATATCCCTCCCCTGGGAGTCCTGCTTGACTACAGGATGTGGCCAGTTTAGGATCCATATCCCCAATTGCTAGGAGTCTCAGCTAGAGTCATTCCCATAGACTCCCTAGGGCCTCCCTCTCATCCCAGGACTCTGACACATCCTAGAAATTGCCTCTCCAAACCACCCACCACCCATCTCCCTTCTCTCTCTCCTGCTCTCCCAGCTACTGATCCCTCTCCCTGTTCTGCTTCCCATCCCTGCTCTCACCCAGTTCCCTACTTCCATCCGCCTCTAGTATCTATTTTGTTTCCCCTTCTGAGAAAGATTCAACCATCCTCCCTCGGATGCTCCTTGTTATTTGACTCCTATGGTTCTGTGGACTGTATCATGGCCATCATGTACTTTATGGCTATTATCAACTTATCAGTGAGTACATACCATGCATGTTCTTTTGGGTCTAGGATTTCCTCACTCAGGATGATATTTTCTAGTTCCATCCATTTGCCTTCAAAATTAATGATATCCTCATTTTTAATAGCTGACTAGAATTCCATTGTGTAAATGAACGACATTCTCTTTATCCATTCTTCAGCCGAGGGACATCTAGGTTGTTTCCAGTTTCTGGCTATTACCAATAAAACTGCTGTGTGAACATAGTAGAATAACTGTCCTTTTGAGATGGTGGATCATCTTTTGAGTATATGCCCAGGAGTGGTATAGCTGGGTCTTGAGATAGAACTATTCTCAGTTTTCTGAGAAACCATCAAATTGATTTCCAGAGTAATTGCACAAGTTTGCACTCCCACCAGCAGTGCAAAAGTATTCTCTTTGCTTTACAACCTTGCCAGCATGTACTGTCCCTTGAGTTTTTGATCTTAGCCATTCTGATCAGTATAAGATGGAATCTCAGTCATTTGATTTGCATTTCCCTGATGACTAAGGATGTTGAACATTTATTTAAGGTGTTTCCTGGCCATTCAAGATTCCTCTGTTAAGAATCTCTGTTTAGCTCTGTACCTCATTTTTTAGTTGGGTTATTTAGTTTGTTGGTGTCTAACTTCTTAAGGTCTTTATATATTTTGGATATTAGCACTCTGTCAGATGTACGATTGGTGAAGATCTTTTTCCAATCTGTATTGTTATTTTGTCCTAATGACTTTGACTTACAGAAGCTTTTCAGTTTTATGAGGTCCCATTTATTTGTTGACCTTAGTGCCTGAGCCATTGGTGTTCTGTTCAGGAAGTTATCCCCTGTACCAATGAGTTCAAGGCTATCCCCCAATTTCTGTTCTAGTAGATTTAGTGTATCTGGTTTTATGTTGAGGTCTTTGATCCTCTTGGACTTGAGTTTTGTGCAGGTGATAAATATGGATCTATTTAAATTCTTCTACATGTGGACACTCAGTTAGACCAGCACCATTTGTTGAATTTGCTCTCTTTTCCAGTATATGGTTCTGGCTTCTTTGTAAAAATTCAAGTGTCCATAGGTATATGGGTTTATTTCTGAGTCTTTGATTCAATTCCATTGATCAACCAATCTGTTCCTATATTAATACCATGCAGTTTCTACAATTGCTATGGGTGTGGTGGGGAAAAAAGTTAGTTTCAAGATACCTAGAGGCTAAATCCTCAAATACCCTGCAATTTGGAAATAATATGTAAAAATATATACATATACCACAGGATGTCAAAACATGTAGAAATATTTGCATTATTAAAATATAAAAATCTGGGGGCTGGAGAGATGGCTCAGTGGTTAAGAGTACTGACTGCTCTTCCAGAGGTCTTGAGTTCAATTCCCAGCAACCACATGGTGGCTTACAACCATCTATAATGGAATCTGATTCCCCTTTCAATCTATCTATCTATCTATCTATCTATCTATCTATCTATCTATCTATCTATCTATCTATCTAAAATTGTTTTTAAAAATATAAAAATCTACAAAATACAAAATGTGAATATTCATACTACACTTTTATTCAGTTTAGTCCACAATATCTCCATTGAATCTGATACAACATCAAATACAGTGGAAATAGAAATGAAAAGATAGAAGACAGCAAAGAGTCTGAAGAAGACAGACATCATTGGAAAGGAAGTTGCAAGAGAGAGACTGAGAAAGGGATCTCAGGCTGGTGAGCCCTTCTTTTTCCCCAGCCCTCCAAGTAAACTGAATATTAACTTGGACTCTTGCAGGATCTCTGCTGTCAGAAAGGAAAAGGAGAAACTGTGAAGGTGGGGTCCATAAAACTAAAAGCAAAACAAGACAAAACACTGAGCTGGCAAAGGCAAGTGGGCCCAACAGCAACAGAGACGTCATATCTGTGGCTTCTGACTGGAGGTGGAGCACTCTAGTCTTCAGGTGGAGCATTCTAGCCTTTATGACAAGCATGAACCTATAGTGAGAAATTAATATTTAAAAATGACAGATAAAGGAATCCTAATAGAACTTCCCCACTCACCAACACCCACTCACAAATCTGCAAGGCACGCCCTAATATCACATGGTTCATTAGCATATGAAGTAGCCACACCCCTTGCATTGTAGGTTACAGAAACCAAAGACCAAAAGTCAGATAATTCTGACAATAAACATCACTTGGCCAATGTTTTGGTTGGTGAGGTTTCTTTGACTCACCATTGACCTTTGAGTTCATGCGAGCACCCCACCCAGTTTGTCTCTGGGGCAGCCCAAGGCTATGTCCTATGACTTGTGCTAGCTTGGGTCATTTTTTTTTTCCTCTTACCACCTACACCCCAAAGTTATGATATGTAATATCATGAGTTCACTTAGGCATATCCTATGCCTACCCTGTAAATACAACACCCCAAAGGATTTGAACTGCAGGACATAGGACATTCTGTGTCTATTTCCTTTCTTCAAATAATTTTTATTCAGTTTTCTGAAAATGCCAAAAGCAAAATAGATGGGAAGCGGTGCACACCTTTAATCCCAGCACTCTGGAGGTAGAGGCAGGCGGATCTCTGTGAGTTCAAGGCCAGCCTGGTCTACAGAGTAGATCTCAAAACAAACATAAGCAAGTGAAGCTGGTGGTTTCACTCAGCTTCGTGGAACTTACTGAGAACACCACACTTCCCTCGGTTTTGGTTCTAGCCTAAACTCTTTATGAGTCCAACTCTGAATCAAGTATTGACCAAAACCTGATGGCAAAGCAACCCTGTGGTCCTATGATTGACAAACCCAAACTCTAGACTCTTTTATAGCTATTTGTACAACGGCTGCCTTCTTTCCCTCCTTTGTTGACCTCATATCTGCCCTACTTTTCTTTCTCCACTGAGTCTTAGAGACACCTCAGTTTTGGAAAGGCAAGCTTATAGGTTTTTCTTTTCTATACCCAAATCACTGATGCTACTTTGTGAATAGACAATTATTGTATTGTTGGGATTCATCATAAGGAGGCTGCTATGCTAAAAGACAGCATGCAGAGTTACAACGGTATCATTTAGTTAACAATGATCTGGTCGTGACCCCTATATGTGAGGAGCTTTAGGTGTAGAACTTTACCCCGGGAGGAATCTCAGAACTGGGCACTTTGCAATGTCCAGAGTACAGACCAGGGGTGCTGGAGAGTTGCACTGTTCCTCGAATCAGACGGAAATTGGCTGCTCTTTGGCTTTGAAGTCCCAATTGAAGTATTCAAGTTGCTTGTTCACCCGGTTGAAACTGCATGACTCACTGTCCAAATGCAAGTCACAGCTTTGTGATGAAATATGAAACTCATTTCCCCCCCAGGACTTAAGATACCACGGATCTGACTGAACAGTTCACAGTAAGGTCAGTTCCAATCCCATCACATATTAATCAGCTCCTCTGGGAGCTGCAAAGCGGGACATTTGGGTTCAAAGAGTTATCAGCATGGCTCCTCACACACAGGAACCATCGCCGGATCATGGAGGCTGAGTAATGCAGTTGTAGCATGACAGGCTGTCTTTAATGATAAATCCACATGATACCGTAAGCATCGGTGATTTGGGAAGCAAGCTGAAGACATTGGGAAGCAAGCTGAAGACGTTCTGCTGGACGAGCCGCATCGTTTGTGGAACCCAGTACAGACAGGAATGTCAGACTCCCGTGTTCAACACTCTGTGAAAATGTGGCGATGGTCAACTTAAGAACATTCAACCCAGTGGAGGTGGTGGTTGCCAGGCATTATCAGACACCACGCAGCGGGCTTTGGCTCTCGTCAACGTAAAGTGAGTAAGAGAGGGTTTGATCGGCAGCCATTTTGAGTGACCGTGGCCCGGGTACAGATTTAGGTTACCCTAAATTCCACATTCCGACATAGAAACAGCTTCATTAAGTTCTTGTGGCTTTTCAAAACAAAGAAAGTCACAACTGAAGGAAGGTTTAAAATACATCGGTGGGCACATCAGAGTGGTGGTTACACGCAAGATGGGGGAAGCTTTTCTATAGGCCTCAGCTGTTTTCTATTTATTTATTTACATATGTACACTGTAGCTGTCTTCAGACATTCCAGAAGGGAGCGTCAGATCTTGTTACGGGTGGTTGTGAGCCACCATGTGGTTGCTGGGATTTGAACTCAGGACTTTTGGAAGAGCAGTTGGGTGCTCTTACCCGCTGAGCCATCTCACCAGCCCCCTCAGCTGTTTTCTAGTGACACCTTTAACTTTTGGATTGGTAGAAGCTAGTTGTCTGGTAAATTAACAGGTTCTGGAACACTTTTATCTATTTGTCACAGGATGCTGGCTCTGACACAGAGGTGGGCAAGGAATGGCTTCTCCAGAGAGCTAGAACTAACTCAAGGTCAGGCAACTAGCCTTCGGTCCTGCCGGATTCCAGTCTCTCCCTAGAACTGCAGATCTAATCGATCAGTCTCTACAGACATACTTTCTAAGAGTTTTCATTTATATTCTCCATTTGAGTAACACGCACAAGAGCCTATCATTTGGTGTACCTTGTTCCTGACCTTGTGGTGTACACCATGTTCCTTCATTCTCACCGTTACCATGGGAACATCAAGCATCTGTTCTATTTGGTTCTTTTTTCCTTCTGCCCAGAGCAGTACTGACCCCTTTCCCATGCCTGTCTACTTACTTCATCCCAGTGTCAGTGCTGTGGACAGCAGAGGACACACACACACACACACACACACACACACGCACACACACGCACACACAGAACTACAAGGGGTGGAGACCACATCTTCACATGACGAAGAGGGAGAAGAGCAAAAGAGCCCACTGACCTCCAAGACAGCAAAGTTCACAAGGGTAGAGGACAAAAGCTATTGCTTCTGCAAAGCGTTCCACATGCCCACGCCCACGGATGAGGATCTGGGACACGGCCCAGCAGTCACAGAGCCAGAGATACCAGTCCCAGAGAGGCTGATGTGTGGATGGTCCTTCAAATGGCATGTCTGGGAGGTACAGCTAAGGTGAGACTGGGGAATGCACGATGAACAACATTGCACCACATCTCATCTGTTACTCTCCCACATCATTTCAGGGAGGGCTTGCAAGAAAGGAGGGGTCGAGGTGACACACTTCCCCAAGGCCACACCCACTTCAACAAGGCCATAGCTCCTCATAGTGCCACTCCCCCTGGACCAAGCACATTCAAACCGCCGCAAACACATACCTGAAGGAGACATCTGTTACATAGGTGGTGTAAAAATGAACTTTAACCTAGTTCATGGAAGAGAATTTTAGACCTGGAAGGCACCAGAGGGGTGCTGCATTCTATAATGGAGGAAATGAGTCCCGGGAAGCGAAGCCTTTTTTTTTTTTTTTTTTCAGAGCCGTATTGTAAATATGTTATCAGTAAAGTTATGAAGAAAGCCTGATTGAAATGTTAGATATAAGCATTCCCCCATGACTCAGCAAATATTGTTATGTCACCACTATGTGCCACTAGCCCAGGCTCATGCTGGTTACATTGTCTCCTGCGGTTCCATGATTCTCAACCTGTTTCAAGCCAATGAGTTAAGTTTACTATGACTTTATATTTTAGGTAGCCTGAGGTATGTTTTCCCTTTGTGTGGTAAGCTGTCTTGGGGTTTCATTGCTGTGAAGAGACACCATGACCATGGCAACTCTTATAAGGAAAACATTTCATTAGGGCTGGCTTACAGGTTCAGGAGTTTAGTCCATTGTCATCATGATGGGGAGCCTGGCAATATGTTGGCAGACATGGTGCTGAAGAACAGAATGAGACTGTGTTCAATACTAGGCAGAGCTTAAGCATAGGAGACCTTAAAGCTGGCTCCCACAGTGACACACTTCCCCCAACAAGGCTCTATCTACTCCAACAAGACCACACCTCCTTCAAGCATTCAATCACATGAATCTATGGGGGCCATACTTATTCAAACTGCCATATACGTTCATATGGTAAATGATAAGCCAAATCTTAGTGGTTGTGGTGACAGCAGTTTGTGTCATTACCAAGTACCACCTCATCACTTCTTTTAATTGATTGACTACTTCTCCGCCTCTCCTCCTCCTTCTTCAAGCTAAAAATTACTCCACTGGCCCATGTTTATTGGTCAACTGATACTGTGTTAGTTTACATAACAGCACAATTCTTGTCCTAGTGTTGGAGGTTAGACAAATGAAGAAGAATTTGGTCAGGAAGGGAACCATAATATTGAAATTCAAATCAGGAGGGCTAAGTTGGAATTTCCAGAGAGAACTGGCATCAGCAGGTCACGCCAGAGGGTTTATTCCAAGCACAGAGCATCACACCAAGCCCAGGGGATGTATGTACAAACAGAGTCAGCTACCGAGCAAAGAGATGGGCATCTGAACAGAGACAGGGCTATGTGACTGAAGCAGAGGTAAGGAGCTTGCAATGCTAGGCTTAGGGACCAGCGTGGCTTCAAGAAATAGGCCTGTGATGGTTCAATTTGCATGGGAGCCTGACAGGCTAAGTGATGGCTGGAAAGCACTGCTAGACGTGTCTCCAAGGGTGACTGCTAAAGAGAACCATGCTGGAATCAGCAGGCTTAGTAAAGGAGACTGTCCTTGGCAGTCTAAGTGGCAATTGACAGCGTGGGTGGAACATGTCTTTGAATATAAAGGTCTAAACAGAACACAGAAATGAAGAAAGGGCCAATTGGTCCTATACTGAGCTAGATCATCCATTTTTGTCTTCATGGGATATCAGAGCTCCAGGTTTTGATCCTTGGGTCTCCAGCACTTAAACCCCCTTCCCTGGTTCTCTCTTGTCTTTCCTCCAGCTTTGGGTAGAGCTATATCACTGGCTCTTCAGTGTGTGATCAACCTACTGTGGGACTTCTTGGTCTCACACTGTGTGGGTTAATTCTTATAACAAATTTCTTCTTACATGTCTTTGTTTCTTTATTTCTTTGTTTCTTTCTTTGATTCTTTCTATCTATCTATCTACCTACCTATTCATCTATCTATCTATCTATCTATCTATCTATCTATCTATCTATCTATCCATCTATCTATCATCTTTCTATCTCTCTATATACACATGTTACATGTAACTGGATCTTTTTCTTTGAAGAACCCTAGTTCTTACATTGTCAAAGACAACTCTATGGATTTAATTCTCTAAAGACAATGATCAAAGACTCCAGCTCTTACAGGATTGGCAATACTTTGTTTTTAAATGAAATTAGACTGAGTTTTGAGGTAATATTTTTCAATCGTTTAGACTGGGTTTAAACTCCTAGGCTCAAGTGATCCTTTTGCTTCAGGTTTCTGAGTGGCTAATATTATAGGAATGTACCTTAGTACTGGGGGTAACAATAACTTCTAATGTAAACTTATATGAAGTAGAATTAAAATGCTCTCTGCATAGATTTAAACAAAGGTGGGGCAGGAACATGGGGAGGGTTGATAATGGGCAGGGGACTTTACACTGTGGGTAAGGAATATGTGGCAAAGAGTAGGCTCAAAGCCTTCAGGTCAACCAAAGCAGAGGACATTTGCTTGTATAACTGGCATCTCCGTGCCTTAGTCTGTATTGCACAGCTATATCAGAATGCTAGAGACTGAGCAATAGTCAAAGAAAAGAAACTTTCCACTCACGGTTCTGCACATGGGACATGGTTGGTATATTGAGGTACTGACATCTGGTGAACCTTTCAGTTGCTTGTTCTCATGATGGAGGGTAAGACAAGGGGTGGGGGTTGAGGAGAGAGAGAGAGAGAGAGAGAGAGCAAGCACAAAAGGGCAGCCTCACAGCCTTAAACCCCTTTATAAAATAATGAACAGTAATCTGTTCATGAAGGTGGAGCCCTCCTAACCATAAGCCTTCCATCTCTTCCATCCCTTATAACATGACACTACTCAGCATGCTTCCAACATGTGTGGGTTTTTTTGTTTGTTTGTTTGTTTCTTTTTTCTTGAGGGGATTCACATTAGAGTAACCAGCCTATTATAAATCTTTGCTTTCTTTTGAAAATGTGACTAGACATCTTGAGAATCCAATGATAGGACAGTTACAGGGATGGATCTGAGTGTGAAAAGAGTGGGCTGGAGCACACAGACAGTCAACCCTTCCCACATCCTCTTGGCTCCCAGTGGTCTTGTGCAGGAACTAGACCTTACTCTCCCCGGGGAGAGTCACTGGAGAGCACTTGTGTACAAGGAGGCAGTGTTGAAATTCTAGAGCGTTCACAAGCTGGGAGCAGCCCTCAGCCTAGAGGAGATGGAAGCCAATAGACCAGTCATAGCTTTCTCTTCCCTTTGACGGTAAGCTTCTGAATGCTACATTCTGTAGTTTCCCACAGATGTAGTGGGCTAGAATCTTGAGCATCGTGCAGTGGAGTGCGGATTTCCTCTCAGGACATACCATGTTGACTGGCCACCACGACTGCAGCGTGTCCTCATTTTCTTACTGGGTCTTCCTACCACCACTTCTCAAATTAGCTGATTGGACCCACATTGTCTTCTTGGAATCAGTTCATGGGAAAAACCCAAGCTCAGGGAGTGACCAAGCCAGAATATAAGCCCAGGTTGTTTGGCTCTACGGTCAAATTGAAAGAATTCTCTCTCTCTCTCTCTCTCTCTCTCTCTCTCTCTCTCTCTCTCTCTCTCCCTTAAAGATCTATTTATTTATTATATGTAAGTACATATAAGCTGTCTTCAGACACTCCAGAAGAGGGAGTCAGATCTCCTTACGGATGGTTGTGAGCCACCATGTGGTTGCTGGGATTTGAACTCAGGACCTTTGGAAGATCAGTCGGTGTTCTTACCCACTGAGCCATCTCGCCAGCCCCGAAAGAATTCTCTCTTAAGAACAAAGAATTCTGACAGATGAAAGAGGAAAGAATCTAAACACCCTTCCAAAGCAGCGTGAAGCACAACAGTAGGACATGCCTAGAGTCCCACTACTCAGGGGGCTGAGGCTGGAGCATCGGAACTTTGAGACAAGCTTGGGCCACACAGCAGGATTGTTTCTTGTCTCAAACAAAGAAATAAAACCATGCTAAACCGTAAAAGTCTTATATGGTCAAGTATTGGTTTTGTTCTTTTCAGTTTTGTTTACAGAAGACTTCTGAACTGGGTATGAATCTCGGTGGGTGAGTCGGTGATTATGCACCTGGATGCGTGACACTTCTGGTAACTTCATCGTTTTTCACATTTGAGGAGGGGAAATGTGATGGTGTGAAGATCCTCTTAGCCATCGCAAAGATACGGCAGGCGTGTGAGGGACAATTGTGTGTATTCATTAGCTGCTTCCACCAAGCAAGAATCGGCACCCAGTGAAGGACCCATTCCTCCACATCCTATGTTCATGAGGATCTTTGTGAATTACCCTCATCCTCACTAGGAGAAAACGAGAAGGACCACAAGACAGCAGGAAGTGACCACAAGTCCTATCTCTGCGCAACAGGCCTAAAGTGTCTGGCATGCTTCCTCTTTCCACTCGTTCTCGGGCTTTTATGGCCTGACGGGATCCCGTGAAACTGGAGTTTCTGATGTCTGTGAACTCCCACGTGGGTTCTTGGAATTAGGCCTGGATCCTTCAGAGTGACAGCATTGGACAAAGGTCCAATGCTGCTGTCTGTAAAAATCATAGCAGTCAGGGTCCCAGCACAATGTGGCTGTATCCTTAGATTGATGAGGCAATAATAATAATAAAAAAATAATAAATAATAATAATAAATAATACTGTCATTACTGTGGGCAGGACAGGAGAAACCAATGGGCAATAGCAAAGACCAGAAACAGTGACATAAAACAGCCAAAACTGCTCCTAGTTCATAGGGCACTACTAGAATGGATTTGTCTGTGGAGATGTGGGTGTGACAGTGATAGTTATCTGTGTCTTTCTCTGGGGGGGACACTACCACTCTTATCTCTCAGCCCCTATTCTGGGAAGCTGGTATTTTCCTGTTAGAAGCCTTCCCTCAGCCATGGCTTAATCCCACTGGAATCCAGTGTGAGGAAGGGGGTGGGGCTGCAGCCATCCTTGACAGCCAGCTTCCCATGGTGCAAAGGAGAACTGAGAAGGACCGAGACTGAATGGAGCTGGAGAAGCAGACAGAGATGACATCGCTGAATAATGGTAGCTGCCCCGGAGAGCTATTACTCTAGGAAGCTTTCGTAGCAAAGCAAGGACATGCTAAGCATTGCAAGTCTATTACTGATGTGCCGCCTCTTATTTTCTCTTTTTGTATTCCAATGGCTACAGGATTGGCAGATCCATTCTGTGTGCTCTTACATGGAGAGTCATGCTGCAAAGGATGAAGGTCTGATTCCTGTTCCTGGGGCATTGTTCTTGAGACACAGCACTGACTTGAGCTCTCTCTACACTAGGGGACTTGTTGGACCCAGAATTGAACCATTATAATGCGGTTACCATCTAGACAGGCTCTCTTTCTCTTATAAAGCAAATCTCCTCCAGACAGCTGGACACCACACCACTCAAGTGGGGCAGATGGTACGTCCATTCTTCTTGTCTCCCTACTGTGTGGGGATCTAGGCTCAGGTTCCTTTGGTGAGTAAAAGTCATTTACAGAACTAAATCTTGCCGCTTTCTTTTGCCAGTGTTCATGAATAAGAAAGGTTGTCACCATCTCTTGGATCTAGCCATTGGTCAAAGGGTATATTAGAGACTTTATATATCTTTTTGGCATTTAATCTTTATAGCAACCCTGTCAAGTGTTAGCCCCCTCTACTTTATAGATAAGGAAACTGCGACTCCAAGGTTTTACCCGCACTGGGAGTAGGTGGCAGGAGACTTACAATGTGCCTCCATCACTTGGAGGGTTTCAGGAAGTAACTGATTTAATCATGACAACTGGACTGGGCTGTCCCCAAAGGCCTTTATACCTCATAGCCATGTCAACAAATACTCCTTGAATCATATATTCCCTTCCAAACCATTTGTCTAGTCACAAAATACATGGAAGCCCAACCTAAGCTGCCTGTCTTGAGAAGGCTCATGCTACAGTGGAAGACATGAATCACACCAAGTCTGAAACGAGTCTGAACTGTACTGAGTCAGTTGCTAAACTGAGTGGCGCGGTTCAGCATCTCGGGGGAACTCAGAAAACAGGAAGGCTGAAAAGTCACAAGAACAGGTTTAACGAGAAGCTGGTTTTTTTGTTTGTTTGTTTGTTTGTTTGTTTTAGTGAGAATGAAATTGGACAAGCGAGGAGTGTCTGTGGGGGCAGAAGGATACATGGATAGAGAGGAGAGGCAGAAACAAGCCCATCCAGTGTAGGAGAAAAATGAGCTTACTAAAATAAGGGTGTACTAGCATGTGGAGCAAAGAGGACAGGGCAAGGATAAGGAGTCCTTGAAGGCCACAAAAGGCAGGAGAATCAGTGCGCAGCCAGAAGACTCACGGGGTCAAACAGTGAGGCAAGTTGTGCCTCGAGGGAGAGGGGAGGCACCAAGAAGGCAAGCACTATGCTAAAGAAGCCAGCCAGAGCCAGACACAGTCAATGTCAAAATGGATGACTCCACAGTCGCGGTCATGCTCAGGAAAGGAAGCGAGGGTGATGATGGGAAGACGGGTGGAAGAGCTGCCTGTGCGCTGTTCTTCTGAGTTTAAATAGAAGCATCTCCAAAATGAAATGAAGGTGACTCTTCTGATCAGAGAAACTAAGTTTCCTTTTCTCTTCCCGAGGCGTGAGATGCCTACCTGTATAAAAAGCTTCTAGAAGTCCTCTCTGATCTATCGGGGAAACCTTAGACACCACTTCCATTGCTCCTTAGCTGGGGGTGACTTCGGGGTTGGTGGGCTGAGGAGACAGGGATGGAGTAGGGGACGGTTCCTTACATACCTGAGTGTGTGTGTGTGTGAGAGACATGCCTCAAAGCAGGGAGACAGAAGAAAAAGCCTAAACACACCCAGTTTATCATTGTGCTAAATCTTGAGGAATTTCAAGTACGTGGGCATTAATCAACCAGTCAGCTAAGATTTACTTGCCGAGCAGAGGCCCTGCTCTGCTCTGTCCCTGAGAAGTGTTTATCCTCATGGGGTTCCTAGGCAATGAAAAGGCAGGCTTTCATTAAGACATGCATGCTCATTTCTGTCTAAGTGTTAAGGAATCCTTTCCAATAAACTTGTCCCTGGGTCTTACACATTTCCTCTTAAGATCTAGCAACTCCTCGACATCTAGACCTTTTGAAAATTTAGGTGTTTTCCTGCAAGGCAAATAAACACACAAATGATCAAATGAATAAAAATCCCTCTCCAATAAGCAGCTCAGCTTTCATTTCCTTTGGGAGAGGCCACAGTCAAGCTGTAAATAGATTTAATTTGTAGATGTCTGCCCCCCCCCTTCCTGGCCTTCTCTTATTTATTGAGCACAAATTGAGAGCTGGATTTATTTGTTCTTTTTAAACCTTTTGAATTATTCTTATTGCCTATAAATTAAGAGAAACTCATACTGTCTTGAAAATAGATAGGATGCTTCAGTCTAAAGTATGCCTCAAGCTGTGTGATCTATCTCTCAGACAATTTGTGTGTGTGTGTGTGTGTGTGTGCACTCATGTGTGTGAAAAAGAGACAGACACAGAGAGACATGTGTGTGTGTGTGCACTCATGTGTGTGAAAGAGAGAGAGACATAGAGAGACATAGACACAGACAGAGAGATAGCAAGACAGAGACACAGAGAGACACAGCAGGGAGAGACAAGGATGTGAACTATTTTCTCAGACGTAGTGGGAGAGCAGACTGAGTCCTTGAATAGATGATAATAAACACTAACTTGAAAACATCTGCTCCAAGCAAGTCTCAATCAAAACTTTTGAAGAGGCTTCCCCAGACACAAAATGGCATTTCCTGATCAGCTGTCGGGAATACTATGTGTCTACAGACATGAATCACATCCCCCTTTGGTACATTCCATCTCACAACAGGGACATGATGAGCCTTTTCCTGCTGGGCCTTACCAACTTTGCAGGCAGAGGGAGGAGCCGGCCTTTCTCCTGTGAGACACACACTCAGCCCGGACATTCTGCACCCCTGGCCTGAGATGCCGAGCAGCACTGAGATGAGAGAAGCTTAGGTGATTGGCTGGGTAGGCATACAGACAGCAAAGCCAAAGCCCAGTTAGATGTGGGCTTTTCTTTAGGCACTGAAGGCTTTCGAAAGTCACCAGCATTGACGAAGAAACGCGTTCAGTGCTTACGATGCTGTCTCTGTTAGACTCACCTAGAACCCTTGGCTTTTCTTACCTTGAGCCATGGGGGTGGAGCCACTTGCTCTGTCCAGAAGAACATGAATAGAAAGCAGGGCTGGAGACCTGTCTTGTTTCATGTTTACTTTATAAGTCTCCTTTTGAATGGCCTGGAATTGTTTTCTACATAGATGTCTGACTTCTGAGTGCATGTGCCTTTACACTCAGCGAACAACATTTCAACATTTGTTTTTTTTGTTTGTTTGTTTTGTTTTGTTTTGTTTTTGAGATAGTGTTTCTCTGGCTGTCCCAGAACTCGTCCTCTAGACCAGGCTGGCCTTGAACTCAGTGATTCACCTGTGTCTGCCTCCCCAGTACTGGCATTAAAAGCTTATGCCAACACCTCCACTACCACCACCATCTCACATTTTGACAGGATCTCTGGAAAGCTTTGTTTTTTAGTATGCGTGCCCAGTGTTGTCTCATTTCTTTTCATACACATGCATGCACACACACACACACACACACACACACACACAGAGAGAGAGAGAGAGAGAGAGAGAGAGACAGACAGACAGACAGACAGACAGACAGCAGGGAAAGACAAGGATGTGAACTATTTTTCTCAGACGTAGTGGGAGGGCAGACTGAGTCCTTGAATAGATGATAATAAACACTAACTTGAAAACATCTGCTCCAAGCAAGTCTCAATCAAACTTTGCAGACACACACATGTACACACACATGTACACACACTGAACATACCTCTCAGGTATACACACACATGTACACACACAGCTCATACCTCTATTGCTCACTTTGCAGACTTGATGCCACTGTTGGCTTTTCTTACCTTGAGGCATGGGGGTGGAGCCACTTGCTCTGTCCAGAAGAACATGAATAGAAAGCAGGGCTGGAGACCTGTCTTGTTTCAGAGATGATGCTCTACATCTCAGGCCAGGGGTGCAGAGTGTCCGGGCTGAGTGTGTGTCTCACAGGAGAAAGGCCGGCTCCTCCCTCTGCCTGCAAAGCTGGTAAAGCCCAGCAGGAAAAGGCTCATCATGCCCCTGTTGTGAGATGGAATGTACCAAAGGGGGATGTGAGCTGATACATGTCTATATCAGCTACAGGAACGTTTTGTAAATCTCCATAGCTTTATCAGAAAAGTTGTACAGAGTAAAGTAATTATAATAGAATAATATATGTCACCCTAGGATATTTGTATGGGAACCAAGGAGACTTCAAGAAACTGGAAATTCTAACCGTGCTAGGCCTCTGAGTCAAACAAAGGAGAAGAAATGAGGCTGGAAGACGAGCCTGGGGCCAAGCCACCAGGCTTACTTTCATTTGTTCATTTTTATCCAATCAGCTGATGATAGTTCTTATTTCTTTTTCACGCTACTTGTTGGAGATAGGTGTTACTAGCTTTGTTTTACAGGTAGGAAAAACCGAGGCTTAAGGAACACATCAGTCAACATTCAAACTAGGACAAGAAATCTCTTCTAAGTATTTAAACCAAAGAAATGTAATCAAAGGACTTAAACTGATGATGTGGTCACGAGAACACAGACAAGACATCACCTGGGTTCTCCCCATCTTGTTAATGGAATGTCTACTCATTACTGTCTACCCCTACCATATGTAACACTTCCTGTGAAGATGGAGTAGCCCTCTGTGAGATTTAAGAACATGGTGCATACAGATCTTGAGCTTCTCTGGTACCCAACCAAACAACAAAATATGTTCCTGCCCCAGAGCTATACTCAGAGCTAGGTATAAACTGGCTGAAGCCAACAAGTAGAGGGCTTGAGCTTTAGAAGAAATTCCAGTTGTAAAGCCCTCTGTCTCTGAAATTATGTGTTGCTGTGTTACTAATAATTGCAGAACATCAGAAGGAGTACAAGGACCCAAGAACACAAGGACTCTCATACATCTGCCTCTTACCACACATCCTTACCTACTTCTGCTTAGAGTATATTTCTGGAAAAGATGTCAAGGATGCATTGTGATGTAAAGGAAAAAAAAAAAGTAAAAACCTCTTGCTCATATTTTTTGGCCCCAGGTAAGTAGGAGAATTTGTTGCCATGGGACGGACCCAAAGTTCAGTCCAGGGGAAGAGGAAATGGTTTGGGTGGCTCTGGCCAAGCCTAAAGGAGATCTTTTCCTCGGGTACCTTTAGATGCTTCTCCCCCACCAGATTAGCAAGACTTTGAAGCCTAGGAAACGGATATGACTCAGGAAGCAGGGACCTAGGAGGATTAGTAGAGAAATGGTTAGTAGACAAAACAGTACAAGCTCCAATGTCTCAGATTCGTCCAGCTCGTTTTTTTTACGTAGGTAGGAGTCTGGAACCAAAGCCACGTGGGAACTACCCATTTGCCTAGGCAGCCAGGCTCCACATTTCCAGAGTCTTCATTTTTAAGCTGTGATCAGCAAATCATTGGGGAGCTCTGGGACCCTTTTGGAGGTTTCTCAAGGTCAAATTGTCTCAATACTACTACAACGATATGCATTTTTTTTACTCTGTGGTACAAATCAGCTATGGATAAATCTGGTATACTAACATAACTGTGGCAGTGTTTTTATGCTTTGATAGGGTTTGGTGCTTAAACAAATTCACATTTTTATTTTTAAAACGAAAGCTAGAGTTTACCAGTATTTAAACAGCTCATCTGTTTATTGACCCATGTAATGAGATGGCGAGTGTCTTAATCAGGGTTACTATCAGTGTGATGAAACACAGTGACCAAAAGCAATTTAGGGAGTAAGAGATTTATTTGGCTTATGTATCCTGACTCACAGTCCACTGAGAGAAGCTAAGGCAGGAACTCAAACAGAGCATGAGTCTGGAAATAGGTGCTGATGCAGAGGCCGTGGAGGGGTGTTATTTACTGCCTTGCTTTTCTCCGATTGTTCGGCCTACTTTCTTATAGCACCTAGTGTGGGCTCGGCCTTCCTTCTCACGTCACTAATTAAGAAAATGCCCTGTATGTAAGGATCGGCATAGGCTCAGGCCTCTTACCCCAAGACCAAGTTCTCAGAGCAAAGGAGATTTACCTGCCCCAGAGGAATGAAGGACAAAGACTAAGAGACAAAGACAGGAGAGATAGAGGATAAAGGAGAAGGGGAAGGGAACAAGGGAGAGAGGGCAGGGGTATTTGTCTCCTGCCTCTGGATAAAGACGAGACAGACATGGCCTATAGGAAAATAGGGGTATACTGGCTAATTTTGTGTCAACTTGACACAGCTGGAGTTATCACAGAGAAAGGAGCTTCAGTTGGGGAAATGCCCCCATGAGATCCAGCTGTGGGGCATTTCCTCAATTAGTGATCAAGGGGGAAAGGCCCCTTGTGGGTGGGACCATCTCTGGGCTGGTAGTCTTGGATTCTATAAGAAAGCAGGCTGAGCAAGCCAGGGGAAGCAAGCCAGTAAAGAACATCCCTCCATGGCTTCTGCATCAGCTCCTGCTTTCTGACCTGCTTGAGTTTTTCAGTCATGCATCCTTTGGTGAGCAACAGCAGTATGGAAATGTAAGCCAAATAAACCCTTTCCTCCCCAACTTGCTTCTTGGTCATGATGTTTGGGTAGGAATAGAAACCCTGACTAAGACAAGGGGTCTATACAGGTAAAAGGGGGAATCCTGTGTTAGCACGAGGTGTTTAATTTTGATAGGTCATGTCAACTAGGGTAGCCACAAGGGGTCTTTTAATTGCTGGACTTCAATATTTGCTAGCTGGGACTTAGTAGTCAACTTCAGGAGACAGCAGAGGCCAAATAAGGGAATAGAACTTGGTAGCTGGCTTTAGGAATGTAATCTAATGGTTTTTTAGCAAGCAGAGGGAACGGAAGAAGGGCCATGAGCCATGTTTGCCATGCCTGGGCTGGCTAGAGTCCCTTGTCTACAGCCAGATTTATGGAAGCAATTTTTCAACTGTGATTCCCTTCCCTTAGATGACTATAGCTTATTTCAAGGTCACATAGAACTAGCCTACTTAATTTAGGGTTCTTTTTTTTTT
>NC_034600.1:57332417-57349050 GCF_900095145.1 Mus pahari
AGAATGGCTAAGATCAAAAATTCAGGGGCCAGCAGATGCTGGCGAGGATGTGGAGAAAGAGGAACACTCCTCCATTGCTGGTGGGATTGCAAGCTTGTACAACTACTCTGGAAATTAACCTGGCGGTTCCTCAGAAAACTGGACATAGTTCTACCAGAAGATCCAGCAATTTAGGGTTCTTAAATGCTTCACCCTCCCTTCTAGCCCATTGTCCAAAGGTAGGAGAGAAAGATGGTTCATAGGTCAAGGAGGTTGTGGACCCGTTTAGAAGTTCCTTGGGGCAATTCCAGTCTTCATTGTTAGGATACCAGTAGTCCAGTTCAATCACAAACACCAAACGCAAATCAGTAGCAGTGACTCAATCCAGAAGAAACCAGAAGGTTCTGCCAAATCAGCATGAGTCATGGGAAGTGGATGGAATCAGACAGATTACCAGAGACATCCTTTGGTGCATTTCTGTCTACAAAGTGAAACCCAGCAAAGATCCACAAAGAGCTCACTGCACCATGTTACAATGCAAGAGCATCCTTTCACTGTTTATACCAATGCAAGAACATCCTTTCACTGTTTGTGTGGTTCCATTTATGCTCTTCTCAAGGGTCTGCTCCTGCAAAATATCCTTTCACAAGACAGCCTCCAGAGAAACATCACGTGACACAACTGAGTTTCCAAAGAAAACAGAAGTTTCCACTTCACTAGCCAGCACAATATATACATGAATATATGTGTAAACCATGTATGTTTCAAAACCAGGTATATCGGCTAGCACGAGGAACGAGACCATGTTCATTTTAGTTAAAGTTTACTGACCACATGTTTCACACAATACGTTTTTATTTGGCACATGACTGACAGTCTAGGGTTATTCAGATTGAAATACTTGGGGCTGGTGAGATGGCTCAGTGGGTAAGAGCACCCGACTGCTCTTCCGATGGTCCGGAGTTCAAATTCTAGCAACCACATGGTGGCTCATAATCATCCGTAACAAGGTCTGACACCCTCTTCTGGAGTGTCTGAAGACAGCTACAGTGTACTTACATATAATAAATAAATAAATCTTAAAAAAAAAAAAAATACTTGGCAGTGTAGAGGAGAGAGCCTCAGCAGTCCTGAGTAAGGATCCGAAGCTCTGAGTTCAGAGTGAATGTGGACTGTTGATGTGGACCATGGCAGGGACCAATGTCTCAGGCCTATAGGAAGTTGGCAAAACTTCTTCTGGTAAGGGTTGGAATGGCAAAGCCTTCTTCTTCTAGTCCCAGTACAGGCGTTTGTGAATGATTGACTACAAGTGCATCTTCTTCCTCTTTTGTGTTTACAACCCGAGACTGCTCCCAAAGAGACCTCCTACTGAGCCGAGCTAAGTCTTCCCCACCGCTAGCTGTGGCCCCTTCAGCACACCAACCACCTCGCCAAGTGTTTCCATGGAGCTGTGTCTGTCCTTTCTGTATTCCCTTACCACTTCTTGTCAGGTTTCCAAGATGAAGCTCTGCTGAACACGGCATTCAAGAAAAACAAACGATAATGTTTGTTGCAATGATAAAATCCATCTTTCTGTCGGGAGATGGAATCCTAGGCTCAGACATGCTATGCAAGTACTTGAATGCTGAACTACAGCCTAAGATTCAAGCTTTTTGGTATAAAACTGATTTCTTTTTTCTTCGAAAAAAAATTTGTTTTCATTACGAACCCATGAGTTTCCCAAATTGTAAAAGACTTTGCTGATTAACTTGGCATTAACAGCACTTATAATTCAGTGACTGAATGATCAATGTATAATGTGTCCAAATCTTTCACAGGAAGAGGATCTGCTCCAAGTGCAAAATAGAACAGTAGAATTTAATGTATCAGTAAATAAGTCCATGTTGTCATTTAAGAACTATAATTCATTTTAAAAGGGGATTTCTTTTTTCTTTTTCTTTTTCTTTTTCTTTTTTCTTTTTTCTTTTTCTTTTTTTGTGCAGGGGAACAAACCGAGGGCCCTGAGCTCCCTAGGTATGTGCCCTTCTGCAGAGCTGCTTGCCGACCAACTCATCTTTAGCAAAGACGTATTTGTGATGTTTTAGACAGAAACAAAGGAGACAGTCGTATATTATCTGAAACAAGTATACAAAAACATTCCTCCCTTTTTCAGTGACAGCTATCCTCCTGCCCCACATGCATGGTGGATCCCCAGAGCACAGCAGAATGTGCAAATGCTTAAGTCCTCAGTGGGAAATGTCGTGCCATTTGCATATATTTTCCCATGTACTTTAAATCACCTCGGGATTATTTACAATACCTGACATGATGTAAGCATCCTATAAATGCTTGTTATCATGTGCTCTTTAAAGAATAATGAGAGGTATAGGGCAAGGTCCTTACATGTTTATTACCAGTGCACGTTAAACCATATTTTGACTCTGGGTGAATTTGCAGATGTGGAAACTGGGGCTATAGAAGACTGACTGCTATTATCTATGTATGACCAGATTTCCTTCAAATAGTTCAACTAAAGCAACACATTGCAGCAAATTAAATGCAGAAGCAGAGATGAGATTCCAGATGTCTTTTGTTAGACTAAACTTTAAAGAACTTGCAAAAATGCAAAAATAATTTCAATTCTGTCATTTGATGTTCTTTCACTGTGAAAGTATGTTCCTTTGTCATAAAACTACATTATGATAACATGTTACAGAACCTCTTTCATTTCGTTCATTTATTTATATCTTTGTTTTATTTCATGTGTTTGGGGGTTTTGCCTGCATGCATATCTGTGTACCACATGCATGCCTGGGAACATGTTAGGTCTCCTGGATGTAGGGTTACAGACAATGATGAGTTGCTATACCAGTCCTAGGAATCGACGCCAGGTCCTCAGGAAGAGCAGCCAGTTCAGTTCAACTATCTTTCCAGTCCTGAACCTCTTTCACGTTAATGAACACATAAATATTTTTAATTTTTCAATTTTAATGTATGACAATAGATACCAATACAGACAACTCATACAAATAAAAAGCTTTTATTTATTTATTTATTTATTTATTTATTTATAGCTCTTTCATGGTTTTGAAACATGTAAATCAAGACCAGCTGAGCCGGAGCACTTGGTGATGCTGAGGATGGACAGCATCCCTAATGTTTCCCAAGCTGGAGCACTTGGTGATGCTGAGGATGGACAGCATCCCTAATGGTTCCCAAGCTGGAGCACTTGGTGATGCTGAGGATGGCCAGCATCCCTAATGTTTCCCAAGCTGGAGCACTTGGTGATGCTGAGGATGGCCAGCATCCCTAATGTTTCCCAAGCTGGAGTACTTGGTGATGCTGAGGATGGACAGCATCCCTAATGTTTCAGGATTCTCTCTTTTATTTACCATTGTTTTTAAACTATAGTGAGGAAGTTAAAAAAAAACAACATTCCATTAAAACAAGAAATATTTAAACGTTGAATGCAAGCCCTGTGTAAGTAATATGGCAATCAAATCGGAAACTATGTGTACTCATATCCAGGAACTAGAAGGAGACTTCGTGATGAGAATGGAAAGGTCAGGCATCTCTTTGATGTTTTTTGTATTGATATTTTAATGCTTTAAGAAGTCATATGAGACCGGGCGTGGTGGTGCACGCCTTTAATCCCAGCCCTTGGGAGGCAGAGGCAGGCGGATTTCTGAGTTCGAGGCCAGCCTGGTCTACAGAGTGAGTTCCAGGACAGCCAGGGCTATACAGAGAAACCCTGTCTTGAAAAAAAAAAAAAAGAAGTCATATGAGAAACATTCATATACATAGCAGTAGTTTCATGTTTTTCCAAATGGATTAGACTGCAATCATTCCAAGTCATCCTCTTTACTACATAAACCCCAGTTGACTGTTAGGCTGGGATTAGAAATGTTCTCCAGCTCTTTTGCAATACGGGAATTCCAGCTGTGTCCATTTCTAAGGAGCCTCTGTGGAATGCCTTTGCATCCTAAGTCTGTGGATGGAGGTATTGACTTTGTGCAACAGAACCCTGGGGCCAAGGGTTAAGTTTCTGAATGTCTGCTACCAGACTGGAAGGAGTTAGTGCCTGGCTATTCTTACATTGCCCCAAACAGCTGTCCCATGTAGCCATGGAGACCGTTCTGGACCATATCAGTAGATGGAGGTGAGAAGATTTAACGTGAAGGTCTCTGTGAATGAAATTCCCAAGGAATATAAACCTATACACAGAAAGACAGAAAGAACAGCTAACAGATCTGAGTTCCAGGCTAAGGCTGTCTGCCCACTGGCAATGATTCTCTGTGTGGAGGACATGCTGTTAAGATAGGAACTGGCAGGAACCCTGGACCCATAGGTGTGTCAGCATCCAATCTGGACCTGTGCCAGGTGAAGAAGTGGCTTATGGTCTACTACCTGAAAATGACACACTTTAAAAAAAAAATCAACAACTCGTTTATTTTCAACTCATTAATGGGGTCTATGAATGTAGGAGTGAATGAAACACTATGAAGTTTCATATGAAGATCTGTAACCCAAGTTCTCCTTGGAGTAATGACTCCCCTGCTTCAAACTCTCAAGTGTTAGCTAGCATTATAGGCATGTACCATCGTGCCTAGCTAGGCTGGAGAGCTTACAAAGAGGCTTATTTGGCTCGTGATACTGGTGACTAGAAGGCACTGGAATTCTGGCCAGAGCTTCCTGGCTATGTTACAAGATAGGGAGCAGAAGAGGCCAGGGCATGGAGTAGCCTGACTTCTATCAGCCCACTCTTTAGAGGATTAATCTAGCCACAGGAAACCTGACTCAATCCCTTGTGACATCATTAATCCATTTATGAGGGTGTACCTAATGATCTGTGCTCTAATTATCTCTCACAAGATCCCACTTCTTACTCACACCCCACCTCAACACCGCCACACTGGAGACCAAACCTCCATCACAGGGACCTCTGGAGTGCTGAAGCCGCATCTGGAGCATAGCTCTGGGAGGGAGAAAAAAAAAATCACTAAAATAATTCAGTGAAAATGTACATGAAACTATAGTCCATGGCGGGCTTGCAGATGAGTGTGTACAGGTGGGGGTGTGGAAGCTTCACCTAAAAGGTGACATTTGGACAAAAAAGTATTCCGTTGTTGTTATGCATAAACTGTTACAAGTATACATTCAAGAGCACAACAGCAATCACCACTCTTCCACGTGTAGAGGAGACCACGATTAATCACTTGCTGGCCCAGTTGTATATGGATTTCTGTGCCGGTGTGAGTTTATAACAGTTTTCACTGGCGTGGTGTGAACCTGCATGATTGTCTGCTTTCTTATGTACAGCCCACTCTGAGCAGCTTGCCACATCCGTTGCTGGATCTGCACCGTTGTCACTTCCACCTGGTGCAGAACGTAGGGAAGTTGTAGGAGTCAGCTTTTCATCAGTGTAATAGAATCCTTAAAGCTGGGCTAATTTGTCTTTTAAAAAAATGTTTAGCAACGTCAGCATTCTGTGGATGTGAGGGCAAGCATATGGTGATGGCATTTTTGGTATCAGATAAAACTCAGGGTAGTGATGATCAGCACAAGGAGGCAGGGGGAGACTAGACAGACAGATAGCAGAGAATATATTACACACACACACACACACACACACACACACACCCCTTAATCTCTCTCCGTTTTCTACTAAAATTGCTACTACTCAGACATGGTCACTTCACCCTGATAAACACGTCGCCTCCCTAAAGTCGTATTTGTAAACATTAAATATGAGTAAAGTTTTGAACTTTTTTAAAATTTTAATATATTTTTAGAATTTCATACCTGAATACTGTGTTTATATAATTCTTATTCCTCTTGTTCCCCCTTCCAGCTAACTCCTTCTGTGTTCTCCCTACTCCATCTCATATTATTAACTTGCTTAATTATTAATGCTACACATATAAATGTGTGTGTGTGTGTGTGTGTGTGTGTGTTTAGGACTGATCACTTGGGCTTGGATAACCTAGCAGAGAGGCAAACTCAAACTCATGATAGATTATTCCCCATCTTAATCCTTCACATTAAGAATTAAATTCTAACGCATGAGCCTTGGGGGGACACTCAAACCATATCCAAACCCTAGAGGTATAAAATAGTGGGGGAACCCGAGGTCTCATCTCACTTCCGCCCCTGACATAATCCCTCCTTGTCTCAGCTTCTTCAGCACTGTGAGGGGGAAGCATGTAAGTCGAATGGGAGGATGCAATGACATTTGACGCATAAGTCTTCTCTTTACCACTCTAGAGGTGGTGGGACCTGGGAGAGCAGTGCTGATAAATGAGGCAAAATAAAGTCTCATGTGATAGCCAATTCTACCCAGGGCAGCAGACAATTGGTACTCTGAGGCTTCTTGTACACGAGGACCGTGTACAATCACAAGGGCATGCCGCCCACAGTGGGCAAGTCGCAGGCAAGCAACATTAACCGCATTATAGTCTTTGTGCTTCATTCTTATACTGGTCACCTTGGTTTAGGCTTTGTCTCAAGGTCAGACTACAATGATGTCAAAAGCTTCCCAGAGACTCTCTGTTTCTGTGCAACTGGGGCATACCGTTCTTCTCTCAGCAAGCTTTCCTCCATTCCTTCTCAGCGCTGCCCATGACAACATCCTTATCCTCCTTCGTCTAACTCAGGCTCGTCTTCCAAGGCCATGGATAAAATAAATATATCCCCTTTATAAAAAAAAAATGCTTTCTCTTCTAGATTTTATACAATGTGTATGTATCACCCACTGGGCTTTTAGTATATTGTGAGCTTTATCTTCCAAATGTCTGTTACTTTCTTTCACTAATATGACCTCAAAAATGAGCATCCAATACAGGGGTTTGTGTGTCTGGGAAATTTGAGAGGAAGGGTGGGATTGACTAGACGGGCCCCTGAGGGGAGACAAGGCTGTGGAGGACAATTTTATCTGCTTCATGGGAGATCAGGGATGCGTGACACCAACTCATTTATGAGACATTCCAACCAGAGTGCCAGGCCCATTTCCAAGGGATGAAAATTGTCTGGACTTATCACCAGGGAATGACTTGAGGCTGTGTCTTTGGTCCAGGAACTGTGAGGAGGAGATTGCTGAGGAGGCAGCTCTCGGATACGGGAGCATCTGTCTTCATATTCCTTCAGCCTTGTTCTGTTTTTAGTGAGTTTCTCAGGTTGAGTAGGAGAAAAAAAATCCAGTCTTTGCAGAACACATCACGGGCCAGCTCTCTGGGTTTATAGAGAGCACAAGCTACTGCTTTTAAGAGACTCGTCATGGCGAGAGACTGCCCCTACCTCTTGGCAAATTGATATTCAGAATTCATGGGAGGATCCTCAAGACTGTCACACAAGATGGCATGACAATCACATGCGACCTATGCAGATCTCTCACACAGTTCAAGCCACCTTTAGGTTACTTATACTATGCCCAATATGATACAAAAAAATATACAAGTAATTATACAGCCTTGTTTAGGGAATGATGGTAAATCTGTTTACATTCTGTATAGATGTGTTTCCTCCCAAATATATTTGATCACGGTTAGCTAAATATGCAGATTGGAGCCCATTTGAATGGAGAGACGATGTAGTTTTAGTGTGTATTCAGGCTATTGAATGTTACACTGCTCTTGGTTATCCTCCAGGGCATGATAGCAAAACACTATTGCTGAAAACACACCTGAGCAAAAAACCACCCAAACCACCCTCTCCTCACACACACACACACACAAGGCAATCAAGCTGGCACTGATCTAGCTTTCACAATATTGGAAGGAACTATATATGCTACAGGGCCTGGGGTGAGAGGAGTAATCATCAGCCTTACCCAGCTGTGAACTCTGAGCTACAATAACGACTGGCCTAGTAAAATCTACCCATTGTACAACAGTAGTATGAATGTCATGGGAGTAACCAACCACTTTCTGAATGGGTTTTAGGTTCAGCTCTACAAGCTGGGACTCGTGCCTGGCACCATTAATGGGATCAAGAACCTATAGGTAGGTAGGTCATGGACTGACTGTAGGGGAGAACCTACTACTGTTCTGTTAAATGGGCATCGTATTAAACCAACTCCCAAAGATTTATCTTTATACCTACAGATGAGTGCAGCTCTCAACCCTCACCGGGGAAGCTTCTTTTTGCAGCAAATGGTGGTTACCAGAGACCCATAACTGATTAATGTGCAGAGAGTAAGAGAGCATGGAGTTTTCACTCTTAAATGGGATGTCTATGTAACACTCCCTCCTCCAGAGGCTCGGGGATCACTGCGAAAGAGAGACAGAAAAGCTGAAAGGGGCAGAAGTAGAGGTGGTGATAACTACAATGAAGCCATGTTTTCCAACTACAACAGGGCAGCTGCACATATGAACTTACAGTGGCTACGACAACATGCAAAAGACCCGCAGAAGATCAAATCAGACAGTCCCAGCATGGAGTAGGGATGTAGTCTCACCCCTTAACGGAGGAACTACTGGCTTCATGGGTAGTGGGGAAAGAGAAAGTTGGTTTTCTTCAGGGGTGTGGTCTCTGAGAGGGTTCCCATGCTCTAGTAGATGCTTTATATTAGCAGCAATAAGTGGACTCGGTAGGCTTAAAAAAAATACATGACACTGAAAGAGATTTGTAGTGGCTGGAATAGGAGGATTTGGAGGGAAGGGAATCGGGGAGTGGGACCAAAACACATGGATAAAACTCATAAACAATAAGTAAAAAAGAGAATCTATCATGAAAATCTAAGGTGGAGAGTGATAGAGAGGATATGGATGTTGACCTCTGTCCTCCTCATGTACAAACACACACACACACACACACACGCACACGCACACGCACACGCACGCGCACGCACACGCACACACACACGCACACGCACACGCACACACACACACACACAGAGAGAGAGAGAGAGAGAGAGAGAGAGAGAGAGAGAGAGAGAGAGAGAGTTACCAAAAACCAAATGAGACCTTCTTGAAGAAAGAAATGAAATTCTTCCAGAGTCCTGCACATCACTCTGCATCTTCAAAACCAACAGAACCAGTGATAAAAGGTGGCGAATAGGCTCGTGATAATCCCCACAAGCCACGGGAAAAACACTTACCACCAAGCCCCAGTGACCTTTTTCTTCCAAGGTAGCGAGCTGCAGGCTTCTCAGAGTGAGTGGCAATTTTCATCCCTTGGAAATGGGCCTGGCACTCTGGTGGGAATGTCTCATGAATGAGTTGGTGTCACGCATCCCCGATCTCCCATGAAGCAGATAAAATTGTCCTCCACAGCCTTGTCTCCCCTCAGGGGCCCGTCTAGTCAATCCCAGCCTTCCTCTCAAATTTCCCAAACATAAACCCCAGCGTTGGATGCTCATGCTTGCATTCTTTTCTGAATCTCCTGTTGTTCTCTGGAAGGTGCAGAGAAAAAAAAAATGAAGATGACTTCAGACCAAGACCGTATCCTTCATCAGAGAACTTCCAGACCCGCCCGACGCATCTGTCTGTTCTTTGCTTTCCTGGTACCTGTGCCTTGTTGGGTCAAGATTCCATTTGATGGTGATTACCTTTAGATAACTTTTATGCTTCCTACTTGCATCCGCAGGAGTTCACACTGCAAGTAGCCTGCAAATGTCTGCTGATGGTTTGAGAAGTTCCGCCAATCAATGCAGGAGCTACTAGAAATAATCTATAACCTATTGACTGGATAATGGCTCAAGGTAGTAAGTAAGTGCCCAGGGGCTACAGCTTAACTGGTGATTTTACCTGTAGGTGAGATGAAAAGGTGAGCTGTGGAGATTCAGACACAGCACTGAGTCAGCCTTCAGAAACCCAGCACTTAGTCAGCCAACCTTCAAAAACTCAGTGGTTCCCGGGAAAGGCTTTCTTGATGAAGAAAAGTTTCTGAGGGTAACAAAGGCTTTCCAGTCCTGGAAGAACAACTGGTCTTGATGACCCCTCTTCTGTTCTTCTCCCTCCCCGTAAAGTCAGCAGCCAATCCCTACCTCAGTCAGAGATTTACCATCCGCAGATGCCTCTCCCAGGTCTCAGGCTGTTCCTGTCTCACAGGTCTGTTCCTCCCCTCCAGCTAACTTAGTAATATGAGAGAAGGAAGAAGCTGAATGGTGAGGATGCCCTCAGAGAAGCACACCAGGAGCATAGGAGGCCACGTGGCCATTCCACAGATTGCTGACCAATCTGTGTGAACAAGGACTGCCTTTGAGAACGGAGGTCCTCTGGGAGCCTGGTCTAATCAGAGGCAAGTGGGTTGATCTCATTTTGTCCAAGTGAAGAGAGTTTTAAAGGAGATGGGGAGGAAAATTAAACTCAGGGAGGGATTCCTTCCAGTCCAAGGCCAATGTGCATGGGTATCATATTGGTAAGCCCAGGATGCTGTGATGACGGGGTTAGAAACACAAATATTCAGGTTGTCTAAGCTTGCAGACAAGAAAGACAAAGCCCCTTGGTTTTTCAGAATTTGGCTTATACTTCTGCCTTCCTTTAGTGATTCAGCTTGCTCATCCCTGCCAAGGTTCTCCTAAATGATACTTTAAATTATTCTACTTCTTAACACACTCTCCACACAATGGGTCCACATCACTGTAGGTCTTGTTTATAAGCCTGGTCAAAGTTTAAAACAATCTGACTCTAATGGACCTCTCTCTCTCTGAGGAGTCTTTTGGTTAGAATCTAAAAGTCAGGCTAAATCCTGTCTAATGTCTCCTTTCAGGATAAATGATAGTGATTTCTAATCCACAGGATTTAGAATCACTAAGAAGTCAAAATTTGGGGCCTGTCTGTGAGGCAGTTTCTAGATTGGGCTAATTGAAGTGGGACCCATCACAGTTGTAGGCAGTAAATTTTATGGGGTGAAGTTCTTATACTGAATGAAAAGAAGAAAGCCACCAACATGCCCCGCCCCCGTCTCTGCTTTCTGACAATGTGACTGGCTGCTTCTTGGTCCTGCCATTACTTAGTAATGGACTCTACCCTCACTGTGAGCCAAAAATAAGCCCTACTTCCCTTGAGTTGGTTTTGTTTAATTATTTCTTTTGTATTTTTGAGGTCATTATATATTACATCATTTATCCCTCCTTCTTCCTCCCTCCTAATCTCCCACATAACTCTCTTTGGTCTCCTTCAAATTCATGAACCCCCCTTTACACTAAGTATTGTTATATCATAGGTATCAGTATAGGTATAGATAATATACATGGAATGTTCCCAAAATATAGAAACAAAACTGTAACATTGTGTATGTGTGTGTGTGTGTGTGTGTGTGTGTGTGTGTGTGTTTGAGTGTGTGTTCATGAATGTGAGTGCACATGTACATATAGAAGTGAGAAGTCAACCTTGGGTATTGTTCTTCAGGTTCCTTCCTTTTATTTATTTATTTATTTATTTTTGTGACCAGGGTCTCTCCTTGGCCTAGACTATAGGCTAGGCTGTCTGGTCAGCAAGCTCTAGGGATCCACTTGTCTCCACCTCACTTAGCACTGGGAATACAAGCATTTACCAATGCATCTGGCTTTTAAAAGTATATCCTGGGGATTGAACTCAGGTCCTCACACTTGCATAGCATGCACTTTACCAATCTGGCTATCTCCTTATCCTGTGATTCCTGTGTGCCTTGCAACTCTACTTGTGGTGGTTTGAATATGCTTGGCCCAGGGAGTGGCACTATTAGGAGGTATGGCTTTGTTGGAGTAGATGTGACCTTTGTTGGACACCTTTGTGGGTATTGTTTTTAAGACCCTTGTCCTAGTCTCGTGAGAGCCAGTCTTCTCCTAGCAGCCTTCAGATGAAGATGTAGAACTCTCAGCTCCTCCTGCACCATGCCTGCCTGGGCACTGCCATGCTCCCACCTTGATGTTAATTGACTGAACCTCAGAACCTATAAGCCAGCCCCAATTAAATGTTGTCCTTATAAGACTTGCCTTGGTCATGGTGTCTGTTCACAGCAGTAAAATCCTAACCAAGACACAAGTTGGTACAGGTGAATTGCTTAAGAAATCACAGAGAACGATGCGTTTTAGAATGAGCTTGCCACATACAAAGAATGTGGTTTTTTAAACATTATTAAAGATGCAGGAAATTCTACTTTTATAAGCACCTCTTTCCCATCTCCGTTGTTTTCGGGTGCCCTGTAGCAAGAACATGATGCAGACAAACTGTGGTCAGTGTTCTTACTTCAATAAATGATCGACAGACCCCCTTCCCTCTACCCCAAGACTTGTGCTTTGCCCTCCTCATGCAACCACACAGCAGCCAGCCTACTTCCGCAAGTGTGAGGATCTTCTGCCCAGCATCTTCTGTCCGCTCACATCAGATCCTGCTCTGTATTAACATGTGTGAGCCTAAGCGGGTTGTGCTGCTTTTCAGACAACAGTTCCTTTCTGCCTGGGACACATGGGGTGCAAGACCCCAGGTCTCTCACCCTCACTGCTGGAGCGGAGTGCTGTCTCCAGCTCTAAGCAGTAGCAGACGCACTACTGCAAAGTCCCTGCGGCGCATGAGTGTTCTAGTTAGATTTTATGTTCCTGGGCTTCTGTGCCAATCTGTTTCTGTTCTCTAGCCTATCAGGTCTGGTTCTAGTTCTCCCTCAAAGACTCATTTCTCTTATTAAGCAGAGAATAAGCCCCCATCGATGGCATCTCTTCCCAGAAAGTCTTTAAGTTGGGATTTCAGAGAGAGCTAGCGAGGGTGTGGAGAAAAGAAAGAAGGAAAACCAAACTGCCAACAAGGAAGGAAGATGGAAGGATTTCAATTACAGCCTGAGCCAAGCATGCCTTCGCCATGAGCCAGCTGTCCTTTGAACACCAGGGCATCTCTGTGTGTGTGTGTGTGTGTGTGTGTGCTGCATTAACTTTTTGGGTTTGATAAGGTGTCATTTTGGAAACCAGTGGTCTAGTGAACCCATGCTGAAGTTCATTGAAAAAAGCCTCCCACACAGGCTTAGCTTCAGACTGGTGTCTTTCTGTGGCAGTGAAGGAATGAGAGGGAGAAATGCTGTGGCTGGTTTAAGTGCACACAGGCAGGCCTCCCAGTGCAGAAATTGGGGAGGAGGAGCTAATTGCTGCCCTCGGATGAAACTGGGCTCCTGCCCCTGCCTTGGAACATTTTTTCTTTTGAACTTAGCTAGCGTTTTTTGGTACTCTAGAACCCCAGGTTAACATTCAGACACCATTGTGAGCAGCCACATTTTCCAAGGGCATCATGAAGTACATACACTTTTGAATCATATTTTAGAAAAGTTTATTCATCCCTTTCCTCAAGGCAGCGACAAAATACCCAGAAGAAACTTGAAGGAAGCACTTGTTTTGGCATATAGTTGTAACAGGGAACAGGGCATCATGGTGGCATAGTGGAGTTCACAGCAGTAGGAGCTCCTGCCTGAAGACTCCTCTCATCTCAGCAGACAAGGATGCAGAGTTCAGGGAATGCTGGCATCCAGTTTGTTGCCCCCTCCCCCCCTTTTACCTTTATATTCAAACCAGGTTCCCAGTTCCTGGGATGGTGCTGCACATATTGAGGGTGGCTCTTTCTCAGTTACCCATCTCTAGAAGCAACTTCACAGATGCAACCCAAGTTGTGTCTTCCTAATGCCCTAGGAGTCTCTTCATCCAATCAACTTGATTAATCTTAACTGTGAGCAATCCACTACTCATTAGCCTAACACCCAGCACAGAAACTTTGCATCATAACAGAGGGGCTATCAGGAAAGGAAGCAAGGCAAAGCATCATGGATGATGAGAGGAGGAGGAGGAGGAGGAGGAGGAGGAGGAGGAAGAAGAAGAAGAAGAAGAAGAAGNAGGAGGAGGAGGAGGAGGGAGGAGGAGGGAGGAGGAGGGAGGAGGAAGAAGAAGAAGAAGAAAAAGGAGAAGAGGAGGAGGAGGAAGAGGAAGAGGAGGAGAAGGAAGAGGAAGAGGGAGATAGAGATGGAGATGAGAGAAGGTGATTCACAGCAAAGGCAACCAATATTTGTCTCCTTGCTCTGTGGCTCCTAGCTTAATTTGTGCTTTGAAATCTTATCACTCTGGGGGGCTCCAATAGACTCTACCTCAGAATAAAAAAAACATAAAAAAATTTATTGGACGCTGTAAGGACTGGTTTAGTGGAATCTTCCTCTTCTCTTCTCTCCTCTCCTCTCCTCTCCTCTCCTCTCCTCTCCTCCCCTCTCCTCTCCTCTCCTCTCCTCCCCTCCCCTCCCTTCTAATACAAGTAAACGATAAGATCCATAAGGCTTTAGTAAAATTCTGGTAATTCCCAGATGAAGATGTTCTTTGCAAACTCAACTTTATCTGGGCAAACTCAGTGAAGAGGAGATCATGTCCCTAAGACCTTGTAGTTGACATAGGTAATTTAGTGAAATTTAGTTCTGTAGAACTAGAACTTCTTCTGCAAGTTTAGCAAAAATCATTATTTCAAGCATATTCATATATTTCTATGGCTTGGGAATCACACATAGTTGAATTCACTAGACTGTGGAAGCTCCCAGAGAGGACTTAAGAATCTGCATGACATGGAAAAGAGCCAGAGTCACATCCTTCAACCCTGGAGGTAGACACTGTCAATCTTCTGTCAAAGAGGCTTCTGGTAGGTTGTCTCAGAGGTGCTGCAGAGGATGGGAGGGGCCAACCACCTCCTGTCAGGTTAATCTCCCTGGGACTGTAAAGGAGGGGAGGGGCTCACCATCTGGGAGACTGGAAGGCATCTTCTTTCTGTTGTGTTTTGTTTTTTGTTTTTGACTCTGTGTTGCTTTGGGATTTTCCAATTCATAAATCCTCACTGCAAATTACAGGACTTTGAACGCTTACAAATGCACCTTGGAAAGGCAGTGGAGGTGGGCGGGTGACTGTGTGCAGCCTGTCCAAGGCTTCAAGCCAACAAGTGCTGCTCTCAAGTTACCAAGGCAACTTGTTCTTGCAAAACTGGTAGCATGACACGGGCTAGAGATGAGATACATGATACATTGTTTCTATATGGAAAACTCCAGAACTTTACAAAATAGTACATGCAACAACTATTCCTAAAAGTCCAGTAACTAGTTATCACTAGCAAATAAATTATAATAAATTTTAAAAGGGCCAAACAATCTCTAAATGTACTCTTGTGTGTGTGTGTGTGTATGTGTGTGTGTGTGTTTGTGTGTGTATGTCCTCCTGCCCCTTTATTATGATTGAATACATTATTTAATAAGTATGTAATATATATATATATATATATATATATATATATATATATATATATATTATAGAAAAAGGAAAATTTTGTGCATATTTCCCTTAACAGAAGCAGCAGGAGGTTGAATTTACGTACTCGGGATTACTGTGTAATCTTATCTTTGTACAGAAACCCTTCTTTAAGCACACAATAGGAGCTTTTTTACCTTTAAAGCTGACTTAAAGACCATAAGGATTAGGAAGGAAGGAACATAAAGCAGTTTGGAGAAAGGGATGCGGTTGATGTGTAAAGAGGACCAGGAATTTGCCTGCTTGCCTGGTAGGGAGGGGAGCAATGGTTTTAATTTGTTTCATGGAACTCCTGGCAGCCTTGTGAAGCCTTAATATTAAAAAAGTTTTGATTTTAAGCCTTCAGAAAGAGTTTCTTGAGAGAAAAATGAGGTTCAAAATCCTTTATATTTATTTTTCAAGGGAGCATCCATGATATAAAGGCAGGTAAAGTGACTGACAACCTTTCCTCTCACCACTAGGATGCACTTAGCATTTTATTTTTAAATGACAGCCCCCTTTATCAGTAACAAGAGAACAGAAGAATTTAGGTTGAAAGCTTTCTCTCTCTCTCTCTCTCTCTTCTTTATTCATATTCTTTTTGCTAGGAAAGGTAGTTTATTTTGGAGCCATATTTGAGCGACTATGGACTGATGGAATCCCCAACTTCCAATGTGGAAGCAGTTTCACAAAGTTTTATAGTTTTCCAGAACAGAGAAAGTCATCAATCACAGCAAATTTAAAATACATAGGTGGGTTTGTCAGAGGTGTAGTTACAGCGAGATGGGGGAAGCTCTTCTACAGGCCTCAGATACTATCTGATGGCATTCTTAGCTTTGGTTGGTGGAAGCTATGGATCTACTAAGTTAGAGGTTTTTATCTCTTAGTCCCAGGGTCCTGGCTCTGATACAGAGGTGGGCAAGGAAGGGCTGTTCAGGAGGCTAAGTCAGGCCAGCATAAGGTAATTAGTGTCAGGACCTAAAACGTTCAGACCCCTTCAGATCACTGCAGTTCGAAACAGTCTCTGCAGATAGTTTCTTCACACGAATTCTTGTTGACAGTTCCGCCAATGGACAGTACCACATTCACTGCATTTGGGGAGTGATGTATTACTTATTAAATATTATATGGTTCTTCATAACTAGAGCTCATTCCTAGGACCTAGGATCAACTTTGTCTAGGGTTGTCTTAGTCAGGGTTTCTATTCCTGCACAAACATCATGACCAAGAAGAAAGTTGGGGAGGGAAGGGTTTATTTGGCTTACATTTCCATATTGCTTTTGATCACCAAAGGATGCAGGACTGGAACTCAAGCAGGTCAGAAAGCAAGAGCTGATGCTGAGCTGATCCCATGGAGGGATGTTACTTACTGGCTTGCTCAGTCCACTCTCTTATAGAACCCAAGACTACCAGCCCAGAGATGGCACCACCCACAAGGGGCCCTCCCCCCTTGATCACTAATTGAGA
>NC_034600.1:57351240-57366015 GCF_900095145.1 Mus pahari
CTTACAGCTGGATCTCATGGAGGCATTTCCCCAACTGAAGCTCCTTTCTCTGTGATAACTCCAGCTGTGTCAAGTTGACACAAAGCTATCCAGTACAAGGGTGTAGACAAGTCTGCACAATGGGCAGGAGTTAGACTTCAGGACAGTGTAATACCTGGAAAGACCATTAAAGAAACAAACTCCTGGATCAGGTCAAGACCGTTAGCCATCCTGGTTCAGATCTGAATCCTTTTTCTATGTCCTTTATGTCTAACATAACATTTACTTAAGGCAGTCGGACAACTAGATCTAAAATTTAAATAATCAAGAATACAGTTTGGCCTAATGGCCTGAAGGTAAAAAATAAAGGGAACATCTATTTTAAATAATCAAAATTTATATATACATATTTTAAAAATTATTTGACTGTATGTTTTCCTGTATTTATATAGTATGCATATTATATATTATTTGTACTGTGTATATTATTTTTATATGGTATATACAATATATGCTATATACAGTATTTGTACTGTATACAGGGAACCTTAGAGTTGGATCAGAACACTTCAAGACCAGATCCTCAACATAAAAGAGATTTATTTGCCCCAGAGAGAAAAAGGCAAGGAATAAGAGACAAAGACAGGAAATAGAGGATGAAGGGGATGGGAACAAGGGAGTGGGGACAAGTGTCTTTGCTCTGGGAGGGGGACAAAAGACTGCCTCTGGGTAGAGAGGAGACAGACGTGGCCCATGGGCAAACGGCAGTTTTATTAAGAGTGAAACCCCATGTTAGGATAATGTCTTAGGGTTTCAAAGGCAAATTGGGGAGTATTTGGCATATAGTTCAACATCACTGTTGATTATTGAAGGAAGAAAGCAGGACAGGAACTCAAACAGGGCAGGATGCTGGAGGCAGGCACTGATGCAGATGGACGGAGGCTGCTCACTGGTTTGCTTCCCATGGCTTGCTCAGTCTGTGCTCTTCTAGAACCCAGGGCCACCAAGCGAAGGATGGCATCACTCACATGGGCTGGGTCTTTTCCGGTTAATCACTGTAGAGCTGGGTCTCAGGGAGGGATTTCCTCAGCTGAGACTCCTTTCTCTCTGGTGAATCTAGCTTGTGTCAAGTTGACACACCACACCAGCCAGTACAGTTAAAGTGTTTAATTTCAATTGGGCAGGTTAATTAGGTGAGCCAAAGGGGGGTTTATGATTGCTGGACTTTCATACTTTGATAGTTGGATCTTGGTAGTCAGCCTCAGGAGGAGGAAGTGGCCAAATAAGGGAATCGACCTCGGTGGCTGGCTTTAGGAAGGAGATCTAACAGTTTTTAGTGAAGCAGAAAGGATGGGGAAGGAGGGCAAGGTCTGCCAGAGCCACATGCCCCAGTGGGCTAGTGTCCCTTCACTCATGAACTATCTTACTTAGGTGGTTAAAATGGGACTCAGGGAGGGGAACACTATAGTGTTGTCCTTTATGTTTAACGGTCAGAACCCAAATACTATTTAATTAAGAATTTAATCCCTGCTAACTGTATTATAGGGCAACTTAAGTAGTAACTTAACATTAGCACTTATGATATAAAACATCATCGATATTGTTCTTGCTTGAGATTGATGTATTTTGTATTATTTGAAAAAAAAAAGTGTTAACCCAAGTCTTTTCATGTCTCTAATTAGAAAGGAAATGGAGTTAAAGTTTAATTTAAAAATTAGATTTTATTTTATGTGTCTCACACTGAAGAATGAGAATACGTACATATTATAAAGATATAATGTGAATATATGTTATAAAGACAGTAAGTAATTAAAATCACTTAAACATGAAAGGTAGTTTCCAATAAGCAGACGTTTAAGGTCAGCAAAAATGATAATAGACAACATAATTAGGTGAAATGACACCATCTAGTTATCTGTAATTCCTTTAAAACCAAGACATAGGATAGACCAGATGGACTTAAATACCATAAGCATTTTTGAAAGTCTAACTATAAAAGTGTCTAATAAACAAAAGAAGAGAGAGAGCTGTTGAGTTGTTCAGAGTCCTCAGTTGCCAGAGGAGCTGAGCTGAGAACTCTCCAGCATTTCAAAGTGCACAGGAATGTGCTCTCCAGTGATGAAAGCCTGCTGCCCGAGGTTTATAGGCAGGAGTGAGGGAGAAGTGTCTGCATTGGGTCTGAACTTTTAATCAAAATGGAGTCTTTGATGTGATGTCTCTTCTCGTCTACTTGATTAAATCATCTGGTTTTCTTTATCTCTTGAAGACTCTAGGTGATTTAGAATTTTAGTTATCATAGTTAAAAGTCCTTTACAGTATTATGCGTCATTATACTATTTGGTTATAGACCCGATTTTATAAACATGTTTAAATATTTGTCCATTAAGACAAGTTTTCACAATCGCTGTGTAATTTAGTAGGAATGTTCTAAATAAGAATAACTCTCGAAACAGAATTTTTTCCTGTGGTTAAAGCAATGACTGACTATGCAAACAGTAAAGGCTTTGTTCAATGGGAAGACATAGAAAACAAAAATCTAATCACAGGTTTTAAATGTCTATTTAGTAAAAGGATAAAATAAGTTTTAAGTTATGTTTTTTTGTTAAACATTTACCAGGAATAGATCAACATTTAAGAATATATTGTTGTAGAGAATTAAACATTAATTGTATATCAGAGTATTGAATTTTGGCCTTAAAATTTTAATTGCATTTATATTATATTCAACTTAGTGACAACTGCATTCATTTTTTGAAATTTTTTTTACAACATACTTTCATCTTAAATTCTTAATGCTATTCTAAAATTTAGAAAACATTTTTAATGAGATACTTTCAAAGGGATGCGCAGGAGGCTGTGTGGTACTTGCTAGGTCTCTAAGATAGCATGCATGCTTTCTGTGGTTTAGATACAACCTCTTGAAACTTATTTTTCAAGAAATTTCAATAATTTAAAAACTATTCTTTGGCCGGGCGTGGTGGCACATGCCTTTCATCCCAGCACTCGGGAGGCAGAGGCAGGTGGATTTCTGAGTTCGAGGCCAGCCTGGTTTACAAAGTGAGTTCCAGGACAGCTAGGGCTATACAGAGGAACCCTGTCTCAGAAAAATGAAAAAAAAAAAAAAAAAAAAAGAAAACAAACAAACAAAAAGAAAAAAAACCTACTCTTTGTGTGCATGCGTGTGTGTGTGTGTGTGTGTGTGTGTGTGTGGTGTATGGTGTGTATGTGGTTTGTGTGTATGTATGTGTGTGGTGTGTATGCATTATTTGTTTGTGTTATGTGTTTTGTGTGTGTGTGTGTGTTTGTGTGTATCGTGATGTGGTGGGGGTGTTATGTGTATGTCCTATGCTGTGTGTATGTGTTTTGTATGTGGTGCATGCACACACACACACACAGACCAAGAGAGGCTGTTGGGTGTCTTCCTCTATTGCTTGCCACCTTATTTCTTTGAGGCAAGTTTTCTCCTGAACGGGAAGTCTCAGCTAGGCTGGTCGGCCAGCAAGCTCCCAGGACTGCTGGTCTCTGTTCCCAGCTGCCGGGTTGTGGCGTGTGCAGCCTGTCTTGTCACAGGGGCTCTGCGGCTGCACGCTCAGGTTTTCATGCCTGCAAGCACTCAAGTGCTCTTACCTACTGAGTCATCCCCGCAGCCCACCAAACTGCCTTTAAAGCCCCAGAGGAGACGAGGCCAGAGCACAGAGTCACAGCCATCCACTTACTGTCACTGTCAAGAGGTGCCACTCTCTTGGAGATCCATGACGAGTCGTCCTTACTGCCCAGTGTTTAAGCGTGGGATGAAGAGAGCTAGACTTGAGGCTGGGATCTTCTGGATAGCCCAGGATAACCCCTTTTTGTCCGCGTTGGATCTCATGTCCCCACAGTTTTAAAATGAAACTGGTGTTACTTTTTCCCCGGAGTCCTTCGGGAAATTTTCTCGAGATGCTATTTAAAGTGTATATGTTGTGGAGGGTCAGTTAGAGTCTCCAGTTAGACCTTTGGATCAGAACTTTGCATATGTCATTTCTGTTCTAAATGTCTCCAATGGTTCCTATAAGCAAAAAAAAAAAATTTTTTTTTTTTTTAAATACAAGCAGCTGGTAACATTTATCGAGCACAAAACCATGAGCCAGGCATGGCTCCAAGCATTAATGGGTTAATGTGCAAGATAGTCCTCCGTCTTTGAAGTAAGAGCTAGCACTGTCTCAGTAAGTAGAGAAACAAGCAGGAGAAGCAGGGGAAGAACCTCGTATAGGTGAGAAATCGGGCTATGGCGTGCACACAGAGGTGGACACTGAATCTGGGAGTCTCGAGCCTAAACCATGCAGACAGCACAGAAGGCGAGAACGCAGAGTGGGTCTCTGCAGTTCCTCACCACTGCCTCTGCTCCCTTGGGCTCCTTTGTACTGGATTTGACCTTGTACTCTGATTCAGATCGGAGATATGGTCTACTGGGGAAGTGGTCTTGGCAGATGTGGCTGAGCTGGAGACATACTGGATCCTACTGTGTTAGGGTGAGCCCTACTAAGACATGTGTTACTGTGAGATGGAAATCTAGGCATGTAGGGGAGAAAGCCATATGAACGTGTGGGCCAGGGATGGGAGCGATGCTCGGGGAAGCTGAGGGTTGCCAGGAAAGCGCCAGCAAAGATAGAGGTGCGGAGGTGATTCTCCCTCAGATTCCCAGAGGGACCCAGCCAGGCTGACATCTTGCCTTGTGCCTTAGAAGTGTAAGAGACTCAACTTCTGTTTGTGGTAGCCGCCAGGTCTGTAGACCTTTGCTATGTCATCTCCAGGAACCCAAAGCGCCGTCCCTTTCTCTGCTGCTTTCCGGTGAGGTAAAGGAAAGAATTGCAGGGATGACTCAAAAACCTAAGAATCTGGGGCTTTGGGGTGGCTTTGTGTTGCATTAGCTCATTTCCTTTTTCTCTGATTAAACCGACTGAAAAACCAACCACTGAGCTTCAGAGGACCGAGCATCTCAGGGGCCATTATCTCTTGGTAAGTGAAGCTGGTCCCAGAGGACGGCGGACTGAACACCCCACGTCCACTCATCGTGCGGTCAGGCTCTGGGGGTGGGGTGGGGAGCCCTGTACTTCCTCTGGCCTTGCTTTAATTGTTAGGGCATGGAGAGAAGACAATCCCACCTCAAGAAACTGACTGAGTCATGGAACAGCAGAGGAGTGAACTTCCAAATTGCTTAATGCTTTAGGGTAGAACTTCAAATCAAATGGTCACTCAGGGAAGCATTAGTAGTTAGGTGTTAGGTTGTGGAAGAAGCAAGGGGCTTCTGAATTTCTTACTGGGGGAAAAAAGGCCTAGAAGTCAGTTTTAGAGACAGAGAATTGAAACCCCAGGCACTATGGAAGCTGTTAGAGGATTCCGAGTTCAAGGCTTTCCTAGACAGTTAATGAGATTGTCTCAAAAACCAAAGCAAAACAGAAAGGAGAGATGGCTGTGAGTAGGTTCCGTAGCAGGGCAATTGCCTAGCATGTGGGATGTCTAGGCTCACCCTGTAGTCCAGTAAGGTGCATATCCTTATTTCTTTTTCCCCCTTACTGTATTGAATGCACACGCACACATTACCTTCTAAACAAATCACAGCTAGTACTCTTTACGAAGGTTATATGCAAATAGATCTTTCTGGAGTCATACCATGGATGGTTGGTTATGCTTTCAGACATAGTCAGTGTTCCCATCTGACAGGTAGAGGGGACGCTACTGGAAGGAATTCATGTCTGGCAGTTCTCCGCGAAAGCAGTGAAGTTATGGAGAGTGGGCTGGCAGACTTCGGGGACATGAGAATACTGGCAAGAACGATATGGAGAAGACAAAGGCAGAAACAAAATAAGGCTACCTAGAAAGTGGGGGTATAGGGGGAACCCCAATAGACCGCAGCACAGATAAACATGAAGGCTGAGGAGAAGGTTCACAGAGGAAAATCTGATACTAATACAAGGACCAGAGGTCAGATCCCATTCCTGTTGGGCATGGTAGACCATCTCGAATCCCAGAACAGAGCACTAGAGAAGCAAGCTAGCTAGCTAGACCAAGCGAATTGGTGAACTCTGAATTCAAACAAGCAACCCTACCTCAGGAAAAAGTGGGGCGTAATCAAGGAGACACCGACATTAGCCTAGGGCCTTCACAGACTGCCCCTCCCACTGCAGAACCATATATATGCAACATTAAAATTCTGGCATTTTCAGGAGATTTCCTTATGGTCTATGCTAGTTTCTCAGGTCCGTTATGGCAGATTAAAGATTTTAATAGCGAAACCAATTGGTTGAACTTCGAGGGCTGGAATTTTGAAGTCAATTTCGGTGGTGCCGAAATCAAGATGTCACAGAAACTTGAAGGGAGAATGTATTGCTTCTCAGCCTTTTGGCTAAGATCACGTGGAGGGAGACTTTATAGCTTGTTCCTTCATCTTCACCTGCCAGTATTTCTTGGTTCTTGGGTGACCCACTCCATTCTCTACTTCTGTGGTTATGGAAAAAATCCTTTTAGTCTTCCTTCTGTGAGGATACAGTCAAGGTCCACTCAGATGTTACAGGATGATATTTTGTTTCGATGTCTTTAATCACATCTGCAAAGATATTTTCTGCTCACGTTCATTAGCATTCACTGGTTCCAAATAATTGAGTGTACTGCATTGATTCGGTCTGTTTCAAAGTGAGGGCCACTGAGGTGAGCTGGACAGAGTGTGGACTTGGTGACTGAGCCACTGGCCACGAAACCTTCCACAGAGGACCATAGGAACAGGTAGGGAGGCAGCACTGACGATGCCAGGCTCTGGGTACCTGGAAATATGATCATCCTATCATGCTCAAATTCCTGAAGGGCCATTTTCTTCAAATTCCTCACTGGTATCAAAAAGGTCCTTTTTTTTTTTTTTTTTTTTTTGAAGATAGAGAGGAAGATGTAGACAAAGCAGCCACTTTGGTCATGAATTTGAAAGTCTTAATGCAGTATGATGAGATTCTCTGAAATTCCTGGCAGTGGCTGACATGAGTCATATATATAAATGTCACTGTCTGACATTTATAGAACAGTCTTCATGCACTTTCTAGAACTTTGTTAAGAGAGAAGCATTGAATTTTTTGGATGGCAGGGTCAGTCTCCAAAGACCTTTTGTTAGAACAATAGGTCAAATCAAAGGAAATGAAACGTTGCAGGCACAAGTTAAGGACCCTTAGCTTCAAAGAGCCAAGGGGACAGACTGCTCACCTGGCTTTTAACAACTGGCTGCAACTCAGGTCTAGGGACTCCAAAATCCTCCAAGGGCACTGCATGCACACTGCGCACAGACACACATGCAGGCAAAACACCCAGACACACAAAAGTAAAATATTTTTAAAGAATAAATTTCCCAATAGTTCCTTGGAAACTGTTTCGGTCAAACATGGAACTTTGATATTGGAAAGCTGCAGAGTTTATGTGAAACCGACTTTAAGAATATACATAGACAGTCATAGCCTCTTAGTCAGGTGCACAGACAGGAAGAAGGTCCTGGCTCCATCTTAGCTGGTGAGCAGGCCTTGGGGGAAGCCGGCCTTAGCCAAGTATGTCATCCAGATTTCCTTTTTCCAGTTACTGCTTTAGTGACCGCCATGGGGCTCACTATGGCCGATAAGAAGTAGGCAAGTCAGTTTGAAGTAATTTGTGAAGGTTTTGCTTCCTGACAGAGGAAGACAGAAAGGGCATCCTGTTTCTTAGTTGCTGTCAACAATTCTGTGTACCAAGAGAAAACTATAACCACTTAAAGGTAACGCAGCCACCACACCGCTGTGCGGTCCACATGCATCTGTGCTTGACACTGGAGCCATCATCAGACCTGATTAGACGTATTCTATTAAAAATATTTAGTGTGTGTGTGTGTGTGTGTGTGTGTGTGTATGTGTACACCTGTGGAAGTCAGGGGTTCATATCAGTACTTTAACTACTCCCCACTTTATTTTTGGAGATAGGGTCTCTGGTTAAACCTGCAGCTCACTGACAGGCTAAGCTGGCTGACCACCAACACCCCCCCTCCCCGTGATTCTCCTGTCTTTTCTATAAGTCCTAGGACTACAAGCGTGTGTCAACACACCCAGCTCTTACATGGGTGCTGGGGACCGCAACTCATAGTCTCATGTGTCTACAAAAAGCACATTACCTACAGAGTGACATAACCTCACTCCCAAGAGCTTTATTGCTTGAGCCACTGGAGGTGCTAATTGTCACTGCAGCCAGTTGCGTGCTATCTCCATCAAACTCCACGTTTCACATTTTTCTTCAACCAGGATGCTCCATCCTTTTCAGGGAGCTAGCACCTCACTGGGGAGTAAAGATTCCTTCTGGCGTCCCAAGTAGGATAGATCTCATCCTACTTTTGTCTGACCTGCGTATACGGGTACAGGCTGGAGATGAAGAAATAGACACCGAGGATAAACTTTTCACACAAGGTCACCGGGAAGTGCTTTGGGAACAAGTCCTGGGAGAGAGTCTGAGAGACGGACTGGGCAGTGGGAGAAGGTAAGGAAGGAAGCAGCTGCAGCGGGGCCTCTGCGCTGGAGCTGGGAATGCTCTGCAGAGTTGACCCCGCTGAGGTAAAGATGACGAAGCTTTGTGCCCTACATGGGTCTCTCTTTATAGAGAAGATACTAGAGGAAAGGGTGTAGCCTTTGGCAGGAGGCAATTCCTGAAGAGGGACTCATCTATGAGCAGTCAGCAGCCAACACACCCTGCAGTTGGGAAATGAGAACATGGGTCCTGAAGGGGCTGGCTGGACGGCCACCAGCGTGTTGCCAAAGAGAACCCCTCCCTTTTCCTGCTGCACACTGTGGCAGGCAGCCATGAGAAACACTTCTATTTCCTCCAGGGGAACCCTTCTGGCTTCTGATGCGGGGTCCTCGAGGCTAAACACTCTCAAGGACAGACTCTCTCTAGGGAAGGATGAGGAGCCTTGCGGTGAGCAGCTGGTCCGATGGTTACTCATACACTCCACCCAGCCCTGCAGGCTCGGAAGCAGACCTCAGCAGGAAAAGGAGAATCGTGGGCTTTGCGCAGATTGCCCACACTGGGCTGCAACGGAGCACCCAAAGAGGTGGCTGTGGCTTGGGAGAGGGGACATTGTTAGAAGGAAACACCCATGCATTATCCAAACTTGTCCAGGTAAGAGTCAGGCAGGATTTTAGAAATCTGGTTTTTTTTTTTTTTTAGCCAAAAGAAGTGTGTCAGATACAGTAGCATGACACACCCAGGTCCAACATCCTCTGGGAAAGAAGAAATTTGAATCAAGTTTTGTTTTGACCAGATGGCATGCTTTGTGGCCAGGATGTGGACTTCAGGATGGCCTTGTTGCCTACTGCCAGCCCTCATGCCCCGCCCTCCATGACCCCATCCACCATCTCCTCTTGGTCAAATGCAGTTGTTAGACAGCCCTGTATTATTCCTTCTGGGAATTGTTGGAATTCTCCTCCCTTCTGAACTGTAGATTCATGCCTCTGGAGTGGTGGTGGCCTTGGCGTGAAATCTTACATTCCCACCCCTTAGAGGGTCAGTTTCCAGCTCTCTCAGGGAATATAGCTGTTTGCATATCCTCTCCCTCCGTCCCTCCCAGGATGGCTCCTAGGAGGGGTAGGCAGACAGGTTTTGTTTTATTTGAGCAGAGTGATAGAAGAATACTCTTGGTAGCTCCTCCATGTTTTTCTAAGGATGAGCTTCTTTTGTGGTGTAGAAAGGAAAGGCTACCGCTCTCTGGGTTTGACATTGATTGGAGTAGGTAGGGTCTCAAAAACTTTCCTGGGTGGTCTTGGGAGAGGCTGTTCATAGCCAGGGTATAATACCCCCCCCATCCCAGCTTTTGTGGTTTTAGATACAGCCAAAAACTACTTGATGGCTCCATCATCTCAATTCCATGTTGTTCACCATGTGTCATAATATAGCTCTGTGAGGTGGGGTCTGTGAGGTAGCTTGCTTTCTATTGGTATGATAATATCACAATCAAAAGTAATTTTGGAAGGAAAGGGCCTTAAAAAAAAAAAACACCAAACAGTTTATAGTCCATCATGGAAGGATATCAGGCAGGAACCAGGAGGAAGGAACTGAAGCAGAGGCCCAGGAGAAATGGCGCTTATTGATTAGTTCTCTGTGACTCACACAGTTTGCTGTGTAATACAACCCAGGAATTCCCAAGGGTCACCCTGCCCTCCCACATCAATGACCAAATATGAAAATGACATACAGATTTGCCTAGGAGACAATCTTAGGGAGACATTTTCTCAACTGTGGTTTCCTTCTCTCCTGTGACTCCAGCTCCAAGAATGCAGAAAGTATAGCACAGAGAAAGTTAATCATAGTGAAGACATACGTGGTGAAAATGAGGCCCGGATTCCCACACTGACAATCCAGCCTAAGGCCTATGCTCAGAAAGACTACATTTACTTTGGGTCAGGTCTACTTGATAGTGATCTGATGGAGTAATGGTGTCTTAGGGTTTCACTGCTGTGAAGAGATACCATGACCAAGACAACTCTTATAAAAGAAAACATTTAATTGGGGCTGGCTTATAGGTTCAGATATCAGGCTGTTATCATCATGATAGGAAGCATGGCAGCCTTCAGATAGATGCAGGGCTGGAGAAATTGCCGAGAGGACTATATCTTGATCTGAAGGCAGCCAGAAGGAGATTGTATAGGCAGGGTATCAAGAGGAGGCTTGGATTCCAGAATGGGTGGAGCCTGAGCATGTGAGATCTTGAAGGCTGCCTACACAGTGATGCACTTCTTTCAACAATGCCACACCTCCTCCAGTAAGGCCATACTCCTCTAATAGTGCCATTCCCTATGGCCAAGCATTCAAATATATGAATCTATGGGGCCAAACCGAGCCAAAACAAATGGATAGCAATTGCATAGAAAGAAGACGGCAGTGACACAGAGTGGTACCGACACTGCTGCGACCTGCTCATTGGAGCAAGTGAAAGCAGTCTATTAGCTGAACAAAACTTGGCAAGGTAGAAGAGAAAAAAAAAAAAAACCTTAATTCTTTTATACTGTCCTCAGATAACATGAACGTGGATTCTCCACCTCTGGAGGAGTTCTCAGACTGTGCTCATAGCCACTCCAGGAAAGTTTATATAATATAAAGTAAAAAATCCACCCTGGGTCCACCCTTTAAATTCCATTAAGTGCATTGTAGTCTCTCCTTCCCCATGGGATTAGTGCCTTGTGGCTGCCACAACAGCTTACCACAGATTTGCGGGCTCAGAACTTATTCTCTCACAATTCTAAAGATGTATGCTAACAGTCAATTCCCCAGCCTTCAAATTAGGCTATCTTACCATCCATAGCGAGAAGCTCTTATAAGCACCCCTTGTCAATAAAAAAGCCAATGGCCAATGGTCTGAGGCAGGAAATAGGAGGTGGGACCCTGGCAAGGAGAGAGCAGATTCTGGGAAATAGTGAGAAGTGTGTGTTAAGTTCTGCTTGGTCACGGGGAAGGGACAGTGTGATGTGGTTTCTGACCCTGGATCAGAGCCGGCAGGAAAGCTGTCTGAAGCAGAGCATAGGCTGTCAGCTTGAACCCCATGATTTGACTTCAGTCTGTTTTTTTTCCACCACTCTCAAACACCCCTTCTTTCAGGAACCCCTCTCCAAGCCAAGGGTGGTCTTTGGCAAGCATGGGAGATTTGCCCAGGGACATACAGGAAGTCAGAAGTATGGGAGCTGAGCAGAGGTAGCCAGCCACATAGTTGGAACTCAGAATAGAATGAAGGGGAGATCCCCACCCCCCCAGGAAATCTGAGCAGACAGATACAAACAAGAATGAGGAGATTCACCCCACACTCGAGCTTTCAAACCTGGCAGTGGGCAGGAGACCCAAGCCTGCCAAAAGGGTTTTTGCCTTTGGTTCCATAGCTCCAGTTCTCGCCACCATGGCAGTGGCAGAGAAGCAGTCACTGAACCATGGGATGGCGTCCATAGGGCCTTCTGAGTCCAGATGCTTGAAGCAGTGTCTAATGACCTTTTCTTCCTGGGTCACTGCTGTAATCAAGGCTCAGAACTGTCCAAGCTGCTGCACTAGTTGGCTCCTAAATAGACTCAGTTTTTGATCATGGTGGTGCCCTTCCAGAGTCTGACGGTGCTCAGTGGTCTTTTGCTTGTTTGTTTGTTTAATTTGTTAGATTTACTTATTTTTATTTTATATGCGTATCTATATATCTATCTATGCACTTCAGGCATACAGTGCCCATGGAGGTCAGAAGAAGGTACCAGAGCCCATGGAACTGGAGTTACAGATGGTTGTTAGCCATCATGTGGGTGCTGGGAATTGAACCTGGGTCCCCTGGAAGAACAGACAATGTTTTAACCATGGGGCCATCTTCCTTTTGAGTCATATCAGCTTTCCCTTCTCTCTAGAAGTCCGCGAGAATTCTGAAGTCAGGATGCCAGCAGGGCTTTTCTCCTCTAAATGGTCATAGAGGGACTCTTTCTCTGCCTTCTCCAGCTTCCCTTGCTCCACCAGCCTTAGCTTGTGGCTATGTCTACTTTCATCTGTCTGCATTTCTGTTTGCACATGACTTCTCTCTTGCCTGTGTGTCTCTTACAGATATGATCATGGTTGGATTTAGGGCCACCCAGATAATGTACCGTGCTTAACTTTACTATCTTTGCAAATACCACTTTCTTCAAATAATATCATGTGCATGGCTTCTGAGGGTCATGCCACAAAATGTCTTTATGGCACTACAAGGCAATCCATCACACCCAGCTGAGGCCTGTATTAATTTGGATATTAAGTGACCGTGTGTGTGTGTGTGTCTGTGTGTAAGAGAAATCTGGGCATTCTATTCTTCTGCCACTTCTGTTCCTGGTCTTGACTCCTACAGGGACTGGCCCAAGAACAGCTTGGAGACAAAGGGAGCACTTAGACTGAGGTCTACTTGGCTGCTGCCCATCAATTCTGGGTGCTCTTGTATATAGCATGGTTGGAGGGTGACTTCTTGCAGAGGGATTTACACAGATCATTGCCTTCTGAGATCTACCCCTGGCCTGTGGGAAGCACATGTTCCTCTTTAGCCTATGTTATTCTGGTACTGATCTTACCAGCAGGAGAAATACTAGCTGTGACCTGTAGAGTCTCCAGGTGGAGTTACATTTCAGTTCTGGTGTCCCTTGACTTGCAAGAGATCAGGGTGCTGTGACCACCTGGAGACAGATTTCAAGGGTTTATGAATTTTTACCCTTAGATTATAAGGATCAGACCTCCCCACTGCTTTTTCCATGGGCCAGGAAAATTCTATAAAAGACAAAGGTAGTCTGAAGACAATGCCTTGGTAGTTAAAAGGACCCCAGTTCTGTTCCCAGCACCCACATCAGGCAGCTCACAACAGCCCCAAATTCCGACGTATTCAATCCTCTCCTCTGGTCTCTATGGGCATCTGCATGCGTGTACACATATACACACAGTCAGACATACCCATCGTTTTAAAATTAAATGACTCTAAAAAGGAAAGGTGTTGTTACAAAATTGTCTTTTGGTTGCTGCTTCTGTAACTTATAAGGTAGTGATGGCTACATCTCAGAGATAGAGCAGTAGTGGACATGAAGATTGATTCAGCAAAGGTGTGATGTCTGTTTATAAATGCCGAGAAGCGTCTGGCTCCTGAGATCGGAGGTAAAAATGACCCAGGGGCAGTGTTTCGTCCCCACAGTCCTTCTTACCAACGCCAGTGAGAATGTTCTGCCAGAGTAGATGAGGATGGGGGTTGGCGTGAGATATTTGGAGGCTCGTGTTAGGATATGTATCTGAGGGAGATCTTGTGTTAAGGATGCTTCCTCTGGTTTGCTGTCTCTAGGAGGGCTCTGTGAGTAACTACACTTAAATGTTCACTCCTGTTCAGGCCCTGTCTGCCTCAACTGAGGGTCAGCACCTTCCTTATCCTCTGCTGTCACTATGGAGACAGCTACCCAGCCCGGCAAGCTTAGTTTGCAGCCAGAATCCTCTGTCAGTATCTGTCAAGGTCACAGCGTGGGAAACAGAATCCCATCTAGCTGGTTTGATCGTAGAAGCTTTAACAGAGGACTTCTTTGTAGAGGTCAGGGACTCTCGTAATGGTCACAGTCAAGGGTTCCCACAGACACTAAGGGCAGAGCCAGCAGAGAGGGAAACATTGGAGCTCAAGGGGTCAAATGTGAAGGGAACCCAGAGGCTACAGGAGAGAGACAAGCCCAGTAGCAACCGTGGCTCACCGTGTGCAAGGAATGCTTCAGTGTCCCCATCACATCCCCTCGTGCCCTCACCCATTCCATCCACAGCTGCAGTTTCACCCTGACAGCTTTTCACCTAAAGGGAGACAAGTGTCTTTCTGATTTATTTCTACAGCTTTCTCAGAGGCTGCACCTGCTCTGGTGTGCTTAGAAGCGCAGCCAGGAACGCTGGGAGAGCCAGTGCCCCCAAGGCAGCCAGGCAACAGTGGGTGGGGTGTCAGAGTGGGTGGAAAAAAAATGCTGTCTTCCATCTTTCAGGAGGAAATTCCAAGAGATATTCTGTAATTCCTCAGAGATTCTCCCCATAGGCAAATGCTAGTTGTTCTCTGCTGGGATCTCCATGAGAGCTTCGTTGTTTCGCTGAGATAGACTTTTGATATGTAGGGCAGACTGGCTTGAATTTAGGACAAGTCTCGTGCATCAGCCTCCCAAGTCCCAGGACTTAGGTGTGAACCACTGTGGCAATTCAATCATACTCTCTTTTTTTTTAAGTTAATTTTTATTATTTTAAATGGTGTGTGTGTGTGTGTGTGTGTGTGTGTGTGTG
>NC_034600.1:57366190-57368087 GCF_900095145.1 Mus pahari
TGTGTGTGTGTGTGTGTGTGTGTGTGTGTGTGTGTGTGTGTGCATGTAGGCATGCGCACATGAGTGAAGGTGCCTGAATTGAAGAGGCAGCAGATTCCCTGAAGCAGGACTTATGGACAACTGCGAGCTGACTCCCATGGGTGCTGGAAACTGAACTCAAGCCCTGAAGAGCAGCAAGTGCATTTACCCTCTGAGGTACTTCTCCAGCCTCTCAATCACTCCTGTCTTTGCACTTCTGTCTCTCTCCTCTCTGATCCCCTTAACTAAGGCAGAAGGTAAGCTCTGTGCAGTTGGATGCAGTACCATGACTGTACAAAGCCATGAGAAACATTAAAATAGCAGTTTTTTTTTAATTTAATGTCAAAGTTTTCATTCACACATACTGATTGCATACTGGGTGATGTCTCACAAGGCAGTGAGATTATAATGGAGACACAGGGCTTGGTTTCAGTGACATCAGTAACTCTGCCTAGAAGGGCTCATGGAGACGCTAGCAGAGGCTTCCTGAGACCTCTGAAGCTCCCTACAGAGCTAAATTTTAAGTAGTAAGCACTACGGTAGGAGTACACCCAGGGTGAACTTCCCCTCTGTGGAAGGCAGACCCTCTGGGAGCGGGTTTCTCTTTCGTGAAGGATTTCACCAGACACAATGCATTCCTTGGGATCCTCTCCAGTAACTTTTATTTTAAAATCAAAGGTGAAGGAAAAGCATGACTTATAGAAACATCTTGCAAGTGGGAATAGGGTTGAGGTGGCTCTGAGAGTAAAATGTTTCCTCAGCAAGCACGAGGATCCGAGTTCAGATCTCCAGCACCCATGGAAAAAGCAGAGTAGGGTCGCATGCTCTTACAACCACCAGAGTGGAGACGGAGGATCTCAGGGGTTCACAGGCTAGCCAATCAAGTGGAAACGGTGATCCCCAGGTTTACGGAGAGACCCCTCAAAATATGACATGGAGAGTGATAGAGGAGAGTTTGGGACTTTGGCCTCTGCTTTTTCATAGGTGAACGAACACACGTGCACATTCATGCCAAATATAGATATACAAACCTTTAATTTGCATTCCACGTTGTCTGTCTTGATATGCAGAGAAGTCACTGTAGACTGTGTTGGCTGCTGTTGGGTGTTGGAACTGTATTATGGTAGAGGTGCATTTGAAGAGACTGGGTGTGGTTTCCAGGTTCTTAGAGGAGGAACTGTCTCCTCTGACACCAAGCAGCTCAGTGTTCGGTTGCTCCTGCCTTTCCTTGTACTACCATTTGACCTTGACAAATGGATACAGTTACCTTGTACCTTAGAACAGAAATCCTGTGGTTTATTTTCTCTGTCCTCATTTGATTTAGAGAGATCAGACATCTAGACAGAATGAGAAAGCCAATCAGAGTCATATTGCCAGTAAACAATACCCTGGCCCAGGAGCCTATTCCCGTGTTTACTCACCTGTTGTTCAGCCATTCATTAATTAACTTACGGTGTCATTCATGAGGCCTTCAGAAAGCACTCAGTATGGGCTGAATGGTGACCTCCTTTCATATGTGGAGGTCCTTACTTCAGCACCTCACTGTGTGACTGCATTTGGAACAGGATCATAATGGTAATTAAGTAGAAACGGCCATTATAGTGGACCATAATTCAATATGACTGGTATACCAAGAAGACAAGGAGGCAAAGTAAGGGCAAAGATATGCACAGAGGGAAATCCACGGGAGGCCTCAGGGAGAAGAAGCCATCTTTCCACACACACAGGGCAGAAGAATCGGTGGAAACCAATCCTGCCAACTTAACCCTGGGATTTCTAGCTTCCAGAACTGGAAGAAGAAGAAGAAGAAGAAGAAGAAGAAGAAGAAGAAGAAGAAGAAGAAGAAGAAGAAGAAGAAGAAGAAGAAGAAGAAGAAGAA
>NC_034600.1:57369042-57388870 GCF_900095145.1 Mus pahari
TGAGTGCATATCATGTGAGTTCTTTTGTGATTGGGTTACCTCACTCAGGATGATATCCTTCAGATGCATCCATTTGCCTAAGAAGGTCATGAATTCATTGTTTTTAATTGCTGAGTAGTACTCCACTGTGTAAATGCACCACATTTTCTGTATCTATTCCTCTGTTGAGGGACATCTGGGTTCTTTCCAGCTTCTTGCTATTATAAATAAGGGTGCTCTGAACATGGTGGAGCATGTGTGCTTATTACCAGTTGGAACATCTTCTGGGTATATGCCCAGGAGAGGAATTGCTGGATCTTCCAGTTTCTGAAGAACTACCAGACTGATTTCCAGAGTGGTTGTACCAGCTTGCAGTCCCACCAACAATGGAGGAGTGTCCCTCTTTCTCCACATCCTCGCCAGCCACTGCTGTCACCTGAATTTTTGATCTTAGCCATTCTGATTGGTGTGAGGTAGAATGATACATTTTAAATGGTACATCTCCTTCCTGTCATGTCAGGTTTCTTCTATGTTTGAAATGGGAGAGTTAGTGCGAGTGTTAATCTTTACTCTCAGCTTTAATGGATTGGCAGTCTTTATGAAAACGCTCCTTTGGGATGTCAGCCAGGGTTTGCTCGCAGTGGGAAGACCCACCTAGAAAGTGGACAACTCTGTTTTATGAGCTGGAGTTCTTGGATGGAAGTAGGACGCCAGCTGAGCACTGATATTCAACTCGCTGTTTTCCGAGTGCAGAGGTCTGTTGGTAGGTTTAGCTACTTTGTAGGTTCATCTTTCTTCCACCCTTCTCCACCTCTTTTTTTCCACCACTTCAAACCCTAACACTAGATAAGAGAGGAAAAAAAAAGAATAAAGAGGAAAGGAAAGAGATCCCCGAATAAAGTCAGGGGTCAGAAAGGGGGTGATGTTATCATTAATCTACTTACTGCTGATCAGAGACATGAAGTTTCTTGGGGTAAATTTTATCTTCACACTCAGGATACCTAATTTCTTCTTGTTGTTTCTTCTCTGTACACAGCTGCTTAACAAACAGTGATCATCATCAACAACCAACCAATAACCTACCCTGCCTCTTGGGGCCCTAGCATTTATTTACCCTCTGAAAACTCCCCAGAATTCCAAACATCACACAATCTGCAGATACTGTCTGCAGCTGGCAAAATCACACGCCTGCTGGAGCATGAGGCAAATCATAGTCAGCTGCTGCAGATAACCTTAAGCAGCCTCATATCCCACACCCGGATTAAAGCAAAACCTATTCTTATACTATTTCTGTGTTTTTTTAAAAAAACCAGAATCCCATGGTTCTCACTCCAGATGTGGTGTGGCCTTAGATTCCTTCTCCACACCTTCCCAGTCACCATCACATGGTGAGCCAAATTGACCTTTCTCTCCTTGAGTAGTTTTTGTCAGATAGCTGTCATAGCAATGAGAAAACTAACCTATACAGAAAACTGGTAGGACCTGAGGAGGGGACACTTGCTGTGATAAACCCATGTGGTTCACAGCTTCTGAGAACAGGTTTGTGGAAGAACTATGGGAGAATGTGGCGATTCCAGATTTATAATTCCTAGAATGCTATAGGTAGAGGTTACTGGACAATTGTGGAGGCAGATTGGAAGAAGAGGATACTGAGAGAAGTTCTAACAGTGGAGGTTTCAGAGTGGGACCAGGGCTCTGTCAGGAATGGAAGTAGAGGTGATCTGTGTTATAATCTGGCAGGAAATCCAGCTCCATTCTGCCCGTCTTGAGACTATGAATGGGGCAATGAGCTCATTTGTTGAGTGGAGGAAATCTCAGGACAGGATAGCTTTTAAACTGTGGGATAGTTACTGTGCTTAAGATTTGCAGCAAGAAGCCGGGTGTGGTGGCACACGCCTTTAATCCCAGCACTCGGGAGGCAGAGGCAGGTGGATTTCTGAGTTCGAGGCCAGCCTGGTCTACAAAGTGAGTTCCAGGACAGCCAAGGCTACACAGAGAAACCCTGTCTCGAAAAAACAAAACAAAACAAAAAAAAAGATTTGCAGCAAGAGAGAACAGAAAGATCTGGGAATGTGAAGTGTGGTAAAGAGGAGAGCATGAGCAAGTTGACCACTGTGGTCAGGGAGGCTGTGGAGAAACAACTGCGATTGGTTGTCACCAGGAGAGACAGTAGGAAAGGCACTTGGATGGCAAAATTCTACTCAACGAAGATTTGGAAATGGAAGTTCAACTGAAAAGAGAAACCCTGTTGTCAGAAGCCACTGGAGAGATTTTCTGTTCAAAACAACCTACAAAAGGGTTCCCCCGTGGTACACACTGGCTGCTGTTGGAACTGAGGTTCTACAGGTCAAACTGACAGCAGAATCTGAAGCCGCAGAATCATGTGATTTGGCAAGGAAATCACAAGGGTGTGGGGCTTATGGAGGCTTGAGCCAAGCTGCTGAAGTCAGGCAATATGTTGCAGGGTCATGTTCCTTGCAAGGAGTCCCTGAAAGGCCACTTTATAAAGTTGAGAAGGTGAAACCCAAGTTGAACTGGATGACGTTACAAGACGTTGGAGACATCGGGACCATGGGATGTTTTTTGAGGAAAGCTACAGGAATGGAATGCAGCTGGCCCAAGAAAAGTCACATGATCAAAGGGTCAAGGTTGCCAAGGCTGTTGTCACCCAAGTGATTCTATGGAAAGTCTGAGGTGCTACATACTCCACTACAGGATTGAGCTCTTGTCTTTCCAGATATGAGCCGTGTTTGGTCTGATCTTTTCTTGCTTATTCCTCCCATAAGTAACATTTCTTCTGTGGCACTGTGCTTTGGAACTATGTAACCTGCCTTTTGTATTTATAAGGACTCCTAAGAGATCATCTTAAGTCTCAGAACAGTGTTAAGACTGTTACAGGTTATAAAGACTTTAAAGTTGGACTAAATCCAGTTTGCATTATGTGATAGAAATGAGGCTTTAAGGGCCAAGAGTGGAATATTTGATTAAAGGGGTGTGTGTTCAGGTGGCAAGCTGGCGAGGGCTGGAAATGTGATTAGTCTTCCCCGACAACCTGGCTGGGTATAGAATTGCCATAGAAACAAGCATCCTGGCGTACCTGTTGTGGGTGTGCTCCTGAGGGTGTATCTAGAAAGGAAAACCCACCTTTCATTTGGATAACAGTGTTCCTTGGGCAGGGGTACTGAACTGATTGAAATGGAGAAAGCTGGCCAAACACCAACCTTCATCTCCTGCTTCCTTACTCTGAACGCAACCTGATCAGTGGTTCCAAGCTCCTACACCATGTCCCCTCCCCCCCCCCCGAGAATAGAATACACCTCCAAATTATGAGGCACAGCTAAACCCTCCCTTCTTAACTTGCTTTTGACACATGTTTTGTCACAGCCATGGGAAAAGTAGCTAATACAGGGAGAATGTGGGGGGAGGCGACAGGAACTTCACATAGTAGATTTCTTCAGTTCTCCTGGGAAGGAGGAAATCACACCTAATAATTTTTCCTCATTGTTAACTTTGGTTATATTTTGATTAATGTAGACATCCATTTACCTCTCTTGTGAGAAATACCACTTTATTAGTTACCAGGTAGGAAACTGCCTTGTTAAGCCAGACCCCTCCTCCCCAAAAAAGACTTGCTCCCCATTTCCTAAATATATAATCCTCAACCGTGCTATTAACAATCCATAAACTTTTCCAACTGTCATAAATGATTCCAACGTCTTTAGAAAGAAATGCAAAAATTTCTACTTTAAAGAAAAATGAGAAAAGAAAAACATTTGATGTTCACATACAGAGAAAGAAGTCACGTGTTGGGAAATCTCTTTTCTCAGACGGAAAGTTTCTAGGCGAGCCCCCAAGAACAGCAATGTCTGCAAACAGCCCTACGTTATTTTCAAAGACATCACATGCGTCACAGTTTCCATGTATGGCATGCAGTTTATCGTCGTTACATTCATTATCGCTTATTCTAGCAGGTGAGAGTACTCCAGAGATGCAAGGCAGGAAAGACAACTTCAGATTTATGACCCCTGACTGCCAGAGCCCTATTTACTTAAAGCTCATGAAGAAGATGACATCATTGAGCTGTAAGTATGAAGAGTTTAAATGAATCCTGAAAATGTTCCTGAGCCTGAAAGGGAAGCATGATTCCAGCTCACAAAAAATCAGCACCTCCTCCTCCTCCTCCTCCTCCTCTTCCTCCTCCTCCTCCTCTCCTTTCTCCTCTCCCTTCTCCTCTCCCTCCTCCTCTTCCTCTTTCATCTCTTATTCCTCCTCTCCCTTCCTCCCCAGGCAGGGTTTCTTTATATAGACACGGCTGTCCTAGAACTCTCTCTGTAGACAAAGCTGGCCTCACATTCAGAGATCCTCCTGTCTTTGCCTCCTATGTGCTGGGATTAAAGGCGTGGGCTGGATAATCAGTGCTCTTTTGTTGGCTACAATCCCCCCCTTTCCCCCTCCTCTTTTCTTGGCTTTTAAGAAAAGTCCAAACCTGTTTTAGAGTGTGTGTGTGTGTGTGTGTGTGTGTGTGTGCATGTTTGAGTGCAGGAATGTCAGTTCACAGGTACCATGGTGCATATGTGGAGGTCACAGGACAGATTCTAGTTTCTGCGTAACGACTGGCCTTCATGATTCCAGAGGTTCCCCAGTCTCTCCCTCCCGTCTCTCTGCAGGAGTGCTGGGACTGGCCTTCATGATTCCAGAGGTTCCCCAGTCTCTCCCTCCCGTCTCTCTGCAGGAGTGCTGGGACGATTCCAGAAGATGCTGCTACCACTCTGGACTTTTATTTGGAATCTGGGGGTCTGTGTACAGATCCTCACACGAGCATAACAAGTGGTTTACAAACTGAGCTGCCACCCCAGCCTGAGAACACTGAAATCTTGACACTCGGTCTTGAACATGGGGTTCATAGCATCTCAGCTGACAGCACATGGCAAAGGTTAAAAGGAGCCAGGGTAATGGCTGTAAAAGGAGGGTGGGAAGAGATTTGGGCTGCTTGGCAGTAGTGGTGGATTGGAAGTCAGAGGACCCCAGAAGCCACCCCTGGACCTCACAGCTGGCAAGAACTTGGTGGCTTCCTGAGTTCTGAAGTTCCGACTTTGCTTTCTGGTGCTACTGGTCTCTTGGGAGCAGGGGGTGTCCTCAGTAAAACACAGTCCCTTAGGTAGACAATAGTGGGACCTTCTTGGACTTGACGGCGGTTTAATGAATAAACACATGGACAAGCATGTATTTTTAAGCTGAGCCTTTTGCCTTGGCTTCCTCCCAGCGAGCTCATCACTTAATCTTATTATTCTACCCCACACCCCACAATGTGACCAGTCCTTTACCTCCTTTCTGGCGGTTTCCTGGAGCAGGAGTCTTTGAGTTAAAACAAATTGCCCACTGTTTCCACAGGACTAAGTAATGACTGCCTCTTTCCTAGAATCCAAAGGACTGAATTTGGAAATCAAAGGTGGATTTTTTTTTTTTCCCATTTGAACAAATCGTTCAGCCCTGCAAGAACTTTAGAAGAAACCTCAGTGGATCCTGGAGGCAAAACCCAAACAAGAACTAATCTGCTCCCCTGTCTAAAAACTGCATTCCTGAGATGGCTCATGGCTGTCATTAATGAGGTTAGTATTCTAGTTCAAAATTACTTAGGAAAAATTATCAGGGCTATTTTCTTGCTGCTGTTGTCCAGCTGTTTGCACCCTAGGATATCTGTGAATGTGATCAACACTGAGTCCTAAAGCTTGTTTACAACATTATTAGTTAGGGTTTATTCCCTATAACTTGGTGATGTGGTTTTTCAGTGTGAACTTTACAGATGTCCAGTTGTGATGACAAATGATTGATCATGCCTGTGTCATACATTCATTCACACATTTATAATACCGTGTGGATAATAGATATTACAAAAGTAATATGAAGGTGATTTAAAGTGTACCGGAAAATTGTGTGGGCAATAAGCAAAAATTTCACCACGGTTTGTTCTTCAGGACATGAAGGGACCACGAAGAAAAACAAAAGATTCCAGATTTGTTTGCAAGAAAATTATCAAGGTGTAAACATTTGGGCCAGGAAGGTACCTCAGCTATTTTTATAAAGGACTTGAAGATCTCCAGACACTGGAATCCTTTGGGGTCCTGGAACAACCCTACCCCCAGCCCTGCACAAATGACTGTGTTTCAAGATGCCCTGTAAACTGAAAACTGCTGCCGATGTCCACACATTATATGTCATGTGCTTTCTGTTACTCTAACTGAACAACACAGACTAGTTAATAGTGTATAAAGAAGACATTTCTTCAGTTCAGGGTTCTCACGGCTGGGGAGTCCAGACAGCGCTAAAACTTTCTGAGGCCTTCCCTGAGAAATCATAATATGGTAGAAGACCTTACTTGGTGAGACAGAACAAAGTCATAAGGTGTGACACTTTCCTATAAAGTCACTGTAGGACCCAGTCCTTATGGCATCATAGAATCCTAACTAACCTGTAACATATGAATTTGGGTATTGTTAGAGTACCCTGTGTGAAATTGTGTCTCTGTTCTTTCTCACCTACCTAAGGCATTCTTTGATTGCCTTTAATTAAAAAAAAAAAAAAAAAAATCCAATGGCTAGTGAACTGGGCAGGAAGTGGAAGGTGGGACTTCCTGGGAGTGCAAAAGGAACCCGGGGAAGAAGTAGGAAGGTCCTGGTCCCCAGGAGACCTGATTGGAGACTGACTTGATCACAGGTTTTGAAGGTACAGCTAGCCACATGGTTGTATGGAACTAGGTAATCAGGTTAACTTAGATGAGCTGGTTGAGAGGCTATTCAGCTAAGGCCTAAGGCTTTGGAATACTAAAAGGTCTCTGTGTGGTTATTTGGGGAAAAGCTGGTTAAGTGATAATTGCCAACATATTAATTTCTACCGTTAGTTAATATATACAGGGCATTAAATTTCTAATACATAGAACTTTAAAGAAACACATTCAAAATACAGCAGCACTAGAATTCAATTTCTATGTACCTCAGTATAATTTTCAGCCTGTATCAGACTTTAGGGTTTTTTGTTTTTTACATATAGAGTTCACAGAATCCTGGAGAGGGGCTCCCTGTGTCTCTGGCTGTGTGCAGACTGCTAGTGACAAAGAGGACTTGGAAATTAGACCTTTGGAAATGAGACAATGTTTCTCAAAATAGTCCAAGGTTTTTGTTGTTGTTGTTGTTGTTTCTCCTCCTTAAAGCAGAGGGCTAGGTCCTAGAAAAATGCCCCGGAGAGCTCAGGTTTGCCTGGATGGTTTATTCGGCTGTTTCCTTTCTCTTTGAGGTTCCTCACATCATTAGCAGGTTGAACTTAGCTGCTTAAGGAGGAGTTATTCAGTAGTGTTTCTGCTGGTTATACTGATTACAGAATTACACTGACTAGGAATTCATCTAGACTTTTATCAATCCACAAGATAAGCACAAGGCTTTATCTATAAGATGTTTCATCTTCCGCTTTCATTTGCTTATTAGATGATATCTAAAGCAATAGCAAGCTGGGGACCAACCCAAGTTATGCCTTGTAAGAGACAGAGTTTGACCCCAAGGTCAGTGCACGGAGTGGGATGACACTTGTGCAGGAAAGAAGGGACACTGGGGAATGTCTCATCAGCTGCTTCACTTACTCTCAGCATCTCTCCAGACACCGTGACCACCGTGCTTTCATAGGGAACTGGAGGCCAAGGTTCCGTTTATTCCTTACAGTTGCAAAGTTCATCAGCAGAAGAACTGGAATTTGAATTCAAGCCAACCTGTTCCTTCCAGCCTTACTCCTTTCCAGAATAAGATCCAACCCTTCCAAGAGGTGGAAGGGTGAAGACAGGCTTTGCTTGTCTTGCAAATATGTGGTAATGGCTGTGCAGGGGGAGCTGTGTGGTCACTGAAGGACATGGTCACATTTGGAAAGTATGAGCGTCTGTGTTTCTTTGGGAGTTGAAAAGTCTTCTCTCTGTATTGTGTGTATTGTAAACTCAGAAAAGGCCGAGAGGAGTCCGGGCAGAACTCAGCTCCGGAAAAGTCACTGCCTTTATGGTTAAAGATTGATTATGCGACTACAGTGCACTGGGCATAAAAATAGACCCAACCTTTGTCCTCAGGAATCTGGAATAAACACACAAGATTTATGGTCAGAGCACTTGATGGCTTGCTGTCAGTGGCTGTTTTAAGAGCGTTTTTGTTCCAGAATTCTAGCAAGCAGGGCTGAGAAATGTGGTCCTCAAGGAACTATTTTTCATTCTGTTTTTAAACAATTTTTAATGTGTTGAATGTATATGTAATTGTGCTTATTATATTATTTTTAATCATTTAAAACAAATATTCTGAAAATGTTTACCTTTTAAAATTAGTTGTCGGACATCTATCTATGTTTATTTATATTACTCATAAAAATGGGCCTCTGGAAGCTTGCATAATTCTCAACAAGGTGGCTCTTACTTAAAAATTTACAGGGTTTCTCTGTGTAGCCTTGACTGTCCTGGAACTCACTCTGTAGACCAGGCTAGCCTCGAACTCAGAAATCCGCCTGCCTCTGCCTCCCGAGTGCTGGGATCAAAGGTGTGCGCCACCATGCCTGGCTACTTAAACTCCCCATATAGGGGAAACTGAGGCAGGAGGATTAAGAGTACAGTGAAGCTCAAACACCACTTCCCCACCCCCCAAAAGAAAAAAGACAAACACTAGTTTAGGGGATTTTTGACAGAGTCTACACAGCAGGACAGGGATGGGTAAGATAAGCTAGGAGATGACAAAAAGAAAGTTTATTTGCAAACGCATGGCTGAAACCTAATTCTCTGAGTGCTGACTCTCTAAGCCTAACTTCCGCACTGATAACGTACTTCTAAAAAATGAAAATGAAAAAGAACAAGAATGTTTCCAATTAGTACAGACTCGGCAGTTTCAGGAAAACCGTCTGGCCACTCCACTGGGAACAGCTTCACAAATCCCTATGGTTCTTTAACTATCTTTTCCTAAGAACATTCATTTACTATGTGTGTCTGTGTGTGTCCATCACACACATGTGCCTTTCAGGATGCTCAGGTGAAGGTCAGGGGCCAACCTGCAGGATCTGGTTCTCTCCTTCCAATGTGTGGGTCATGGGCATTGAGCTCAGGTTGTCAAGCATCTGCCTTTACCAACTTAGCTTTCTGTCTGGCCTTCCTGTGGCTCTTTAGGTGAGTTCTACGCATCTGTCACTTGGTATTTCTTATCTTTATGGTAAACTATGTTTTAAAAGGTCCAGACTATGGACCAGTCTATGTAGAGGCCAGAGATAGAGATGCAAGGGTGGTCTACAATACATGCTTCTTCTTAGAACAGAGTGGAGCTTTTTAGTTTATTAGTTCCACTGTCTGGATATTCCTTGGTCAATGAGGTAAAACCTTATTATTATCTTACCAATACTGATAGGGTAGAAATCTGACTTACTAAAAATCAAAATTAAAACTGAACTTATATATATTTTAATTAATGTTTATACATCTTTATAAATATATTTATTTTTCTTAAGTTGAAAATAGCACTTACTTGCAATAGGGAGATTTGTAAATTGCAAAATTACAATATACCTATTTTCATTAAAATAGTGTATAATTGTTTTGAAATATTTAAAAACTAAAGAGCTTATAATCTCATAATGTTGAGATAATACTGTTGGTAGTTTTATCAACATATTTGGATATATATCATTCAAATAAAGCAAGAATTTTAAGTAAAACTTGGACCTTTGTCAGTTCTAATTGGCTTGTAATAGAATTATATTCTCACACTCTCATGCGAGTTGAAAATACCATAAGACAAACATGTATTCAATGAATCTAATTCACTCAGCATCAAAGCTTAACAGCTTCGCATACTGTAGAGTACTCCTTGCCTTCCTTCATACTTTCATGGCCAGCGGGAAGCCATGACTAACTACCACTGCCCAATATTAAGAATGACTATATGGCCATATCACAAGGCTAGGAAAAGAATCATGATTTGAAAACATGTTCCTCTGAGTGTCTATCTCATTCAGCAAAGTTAAAAGTTCACAATTTAAGCCATCACACGTTGAAAATTGCCTTTTAAAAAAAAAAAAAAAAACAAAAAAAGGCCCTTTATATCTCCCTCACAATTTCACTAGAACTGGAAGACATTAGCTTTAGTAACTCTACTACGTTTCAGTAGTGCAAATTTGGGCTGTTTATGACTATCAGTTTTAGCAATAAGGCTGTACTGAATATTGTGGTGGTTCGTAACAACTTAACTGGGCTGAAGGATGCCCTGAGAGTGGTACAAGCAGCATAGAAGAAAGGGGAGTATGCATTTTCTTTCTTCTGGAGCTGGAACACCTTTCTTGTGTTCTGAAACATCAACTCTGGGTTCTGTGGTCTTCAGACTCAAACTGAATATGGCGCCATTGGCTTACCACCAGCTTTCCTGGGTCTCTTGCTTGTGGATGACACATGGTGGGGCTTACAAGTCTCTATAGTTGCACAAACAAATTACTGGTCTTGAATCTTGTTCTGAGCATCTATTTATATCCCGTTGGTTACGTTTCTCGGGAGAAGCTTTACTGAAATAAGCTTTCTCAATGTGAAGCAATAGATGATTTATTCAAAGTAGATTCCTAGAAATGGGATTACTGGATTAACAGGAATTAACAAAGGCAGTTGATTCATTCAAATTTTATGTAGCTTGAAGACTGTTATGTTTGAGTTATGACCAACCAGAAGTGACAGAATGGAAAATTGAAGAGATTTCTACTGTATAAAAGCCACTCTGACACATTTCCAATATATGTATATATATATTTATGAATGATTGTCTGGATCTTTCTAGCCCCCTCCCATATCTTATTATTCTGTCCATTTATTCTCAAACACTTGGCTATTAAGAGGTGATTGTATAAACTTGGATCTCATAGGATATACATACTACAAGCCACAGAAATCAAGTCTGGCCAATTTACACAGAAATAAATATAGTAAAATGTTTGATTGATGGATTACTGAGTTTCCAAGTGCTCCAGTAATCTGGACTGGAAGCCATGTGACTAGGCTAAACCACTCAAACCATAGCAGAACTGGCCCCAAAAGACTCCTCTGCTTCTGTTATTCTGTTGTTTCTGTCTCAGGGCATTTGTCATCAGTACTGTCTCCTGGTGTGCTAGGAAGTGTGCCAGCTGACCCTCTAGCTTATAGGTCTCCATCCAGGCAGGTGCTTTGCAATTATCCTTATCCAAGCTGCAAGGGAGTCCAGGAAAACACAACTGTAGCAGTAAAAGGGGTTTCTACTTCCCATGAAATGTAGCAAAGGGAAAGTACATCGTGTTGAAGAAGGTTTTGGTACTGATCTGCCAAAGATTAATCATGTATGCTTACCATAGATGTAAAAACCAATGACCCAATCCTTGGACACCCAAGTCCTATTGTGGAAGATTAGAGACTGACAGCTCTTCTGTGGATCACAGAGGAGGAACCATATGTGATTTGTCATCATTTTCTAGTGCCTGGGTCAGAGTGATGTGCATTAAGTTATTTATTTTTTTTTGAATGAGTGGATGGATGAGCACTGAGTGTTCAGTCCTGCTGATGGAGAGTGCTGTGTCCATCATGACAAGTACTGACCCTTTGTCTTCTCTTCCATCACACGGGTCATCAGAAGGAATGGAAAGTGGAGTGCCAGGCTAAGGACTCCTATTAGTTTGTGGTCTTCAACCTTCTTTCCCATCTACATTCTTCATTATTCCTTGACAAGATAGAGAGCAGTATTTTTAGGCATGCTCTCTCATCTGAAAAAAATGTAACTTGCATACAAAAAAAAAAAAAAAAAAACCAGACAGGACTGTAAATCTAGGGCACCTGAGTAGATATAAGATGCTTTTGACCAAGGCAGCTATTTAGTATATGAAAGTTAACACATTCCGGCTTTATTATCTCTTCCTCCTTCCTATCACCCTAGTATTCTATTCTCTTAAAAAAAATTTTTTTTAACGTTTCAGAATCCATTGCATGGGTTTACAAATGGGAGAGAAAGATTTGATATAAAGCTGCCTCTGACCAATTTTGACTTTCCAAGGTTGACTTTTATTGTTCACCAAGGAGAGTGCAGACACAGATGATGTCATTTCTTGGCATCGCAGAGGATGAAGAAGGTCAGAAGTTACCTTCCTCCACATCCCATCCCAGCTGTTACCAAGCCTATAAGAGCATGTGTGGAGTGAAGTGGCTTGGTATGATAGCTGGCAAGTCACCTGGATGTCAAAACTTGTGTTCCACGACCCCACGGGCCATTTGTTTTTAAAGATTCCCTATCTCTAGTCTATTCTATGTTGGTTTTTCTCCTCCTGAAATAGGTCCTTGCTAGCTATTGACATCAGGAACACAAATTACAGTTCACTCACACATCTAAGTGCCATATGCTAGCTCACAGCAGTCTTGGGAGGAAAAAGAAGCAGAAAGTGAAAAACACGGGCTTCCTTGGCTCTCCGTTCCACCCACGAAGTCTCACTCAGCAGCACTGTTTAGGATTGGGAACAGCTTGTATCACGCTGACAGGGCCCCAGTTCCATATGGAGCCCGTTCTTACTGGGAGGGGCAGTCTCTCTCTGTTCCATGGAAGTATTAACCCGCATTCCTTCCCTAGGTTTTCCAAGCGACCACTTGCTTGTTTTCACCAATTCCCAGACACAGCATTCGTACCCTCCTCCAATGCTGTAGTTTTTGAGTCCCGGCCAATGTCCCTGCTCCTGGGAGCTGACAGATGGGTCATGTCCCTTTGTGCTCGATGAAGATGTAGATGCTCAAGGCTCAGAGTTAAAAACCCAACAAGTCACAAAGTTGGATAAGGTCTTCTAGTGCTCTTCCAAGCCTAATTTTCTTGTATTCCCCGGAGGTTGGAGCACATCACCCCAGCCATAGAAAGCACGTAATAAGTATTAATAACTGCATGTGTTGACAGGGCTGAGTATATTTAAACCTAGGAAAACAATGGTAAGCTTTTACTGAATCTCAGCATGTGATAGACCCCGGTCTAATTAGCGCCTTAAATGCATGCTCTCAGGCAGTTCTGACAGTGCTACAGGGAAGTTTCTATTGGCAGCCCTAATTTAGGGGTGGGGGAAACTGAGGCACGAGGTAGCTTAGACAACGTGTCTAAGGCAGAGTTGTAAAACTTATACTGGGTGCTGCTGGGAAGCTCATGTTCTTCACAATCATAATGGCAACAGACGTGAAATAACAAATGCATTGAGCCGCCATGTTGGGCTAAGGAGTCTGGGTAAAATGAACACCTATAGTTTTTACAGTAGGAGCATAAAGGAAGAAAGTCCACCTGAGGAAACAGAAACTCAGATATATTAAGGAATTTTCTCAAGGTCTCACAGCTTATCACTGGTCAAGATTGAACCTATTTGCAGACTGTGTGCTGTCTCCCATATACTATTTGTGGGGCAAATCCATGTCACTGAACCTAGCTACAAGGGACGATAAAACTATATCTCCCTATCTACATTAGGTTAGGGGAGTTCAGCATCCTGTCAGAAGTTCTGGAAGGTTCTGTGTTCTGAGATTTAGGCCCACATTATCAGCTCTCGTGTGGAGTCCTCTCCTGGCATGGTGTGTAGACTGCATTCACATTAGCTTCAATGGCTGGTATCATGTCTTCTACAGTCCAAGAAACTAAGAAAACAGTGTGGTTTGTTGGTAAAGATCAGTGGTCCCATGTCTTAAAGTCCTAGGGTATAGAGAGGTACCATCCTAAATATACGTCCTACTGGGGGGCAGTATCTGCATCAAGTGGTATTGCCTGTACATCACTTTGAGCTAAAAGCCTTTGAGAGTCAGCTGACTTGAGAAAAAATTCTAAAGACAGATCGAAAAAGTTTTCTTCGAGTAAAGGGAGTCTACTTTTTGAAGGAATTGTTGATGTAACTAAGGCATCCACCCCTCTCTCCCAAGCATCTGCTTTCCTGCCTCTTAGGCATCCATGTCCACTCCCTGCAGGAAGAAGAGGATCCTAGTTATTACATGAAGGTGACACCGGCTTCAGAGTGCACTCCAGACTGCACGAAGCAAGCTTTGCTCTTCAAGGCTGCCCTGAGCCCCTCCTTTAATTCTCCCCCGCAGCATTCTCACTAGCCAGCCTAGGATGATGCGTATAGATAGCAAGGAAGCCCGAGTTCTAATCACTCCTCTGGTTTGCTCATCACCAGCGCTCACTGTTGATGTTCACTGTACTGACGGCACTTGTCCCTATGACTTGTCTTTCGCAGGTAGCATTTAGAGAACCCCAGCCAGAAAACAAAGAAATGCCAGCGACTGAATTGACCGGAGTGTCCCAGAAGTGATAGGTTCTCCGGGAAGCATAGCAGTTATGGTGATTGTCTTGCCCAGGCTCAACGTTCCTTCTACTAACACTCCTTGATATTGACACGATGTGATTTGCCTGGGCCAAGCAGAGCCCTCTCTGGAGATTTTGCTGGCTAGTATGGGTATGGAAAGGCTGATTTTTTTTGTCTCTTGGTACCCAGCGTTGTTAGCAATGGTCTGGAGCTGTGTTCTTTGTCCTGTGAGTAGAAAAAAATATTGCTGACAGCAGAAAGAGAAATAGAGTAGGGTTGAGGTTGGGGGTCCAGGCCCCAGGCTTTCTTTGTCACTTCCTGCCTTTGTTGGCATGTGAAACAGTGTGTTGCTTCTTCTTGCCCTGGGTTCCTTGGGATCATATTTGCCACTTACAGATGTCTGGAAACCGTCTAAGAGAATTTAATTATTTAATCTCTGGCATTTTTCTGTGGTTATGGATCCTGTGGCTTGTTCTGTCATTCACCCAGTCACGCTGAGGACAGCTCCAAAGCCCTACAAAGGGGCATTTCATAGTCACTATAGTGCCCCCACTGATTTGCCAATCACCAGCCTTATTTGTATGCTTAAATTGTGTAGTAGTCAGTTTTTCATTACTGTCAGCAAATACATGTGTCAGATTACGCTACAAAATGTTTGTTTAGTTCACATTTTAGGTGCCTGGATGTCCAAATAGTGTGGTGTAAACCCTAGTGGCAGTCCCTTAGTTGAATTACGTCATAGCATGGATGTGTGTATATCTCTGTCTGGTCTCTAGCCTCACAAAGCCTCTATTATTCAACTACGGAGGCTTCATTGTCATGGTTTGATCTGGTGTTGCTATGCATTCAGATGCTAAATACTGGCCCCCAAGACCCAGTTGCAGTCCAGATGAGTACATTCTCATGTATGCCAAATAATGTTGTATAAACTTTGCTCTGACTAGTTAAATAAAAGTGGCTGACAGCCAGTTACCAGGGAAACTAGAGCTAGGCGGAGCTTCAGTTCCTGGGCTGGGGGTGGAAGGTAAGGACCACAAGACTGAGAGAGAGAGGGGGAGGGAGGGAAAAGGGAGGAAGGAAGAGAGGGAGGGAGGGAGGAAGAGGGAGAGAGAGAGAGAGAGAGAGAGAGAGAGAGAAGAATATGGCCTAATGGAATGGAGTTACTACAGACAGACAGGATGACCATTGGCAAGAGACTTGGGAAGTACCACTGGGAAATAGCCAGTCTAGCATAGAAAATAGTTTAGGGTTAATCAGCCAATAATTGTGCTAAAGCTCTTTAAGTAAATCTATAGGACTCTGTCTTGATTATTGGGGGCTGGCTGGGTCATACTAGGAACTAAGAGTTATTAAAGAGTCAGCAATACTATACACTAGTGATTTCAAAAGTAAACAGTTTTCAAAAGTCCCATCTTTAACATAATCAGATTAAATTTTCACTATATACCATTAGTCTATGATTTTTTGGATACTGAACCTATAAGAGTTTTAATCAGAGGCTAGACTCCATATTCAAGTCATAGCATGCTACAGTGGTTAAGTAGCACAATATGTCTTCTTAAACACCAGAAACTTAATTCTGTCAGTCAGGAGACAAATGTCTGAGGACAAGATTTGAGGGCTCTGAAGGAGAGCCCATGATATACTTCTTCCTCAGCCTCTGTTATTTTAGGTGATCATTGAATTTTCCTGCATGTGGGTGCATCCTCCTGTCCCCCCTCTTGTCCTGACATCTCTCCCAGTATGCACATGTCTGTACATTCCCCCCTTTAACCACAACACTCATCGTGTAGAATGAGAGTCCATCCTAGTCATCCGAACTAACTGCACCTGTAATGACGTTGTTTCCAAATAAGGTCATATTCTGAAATACTGAGAATTAGGAAGTCAGTTTATATGCATACAGTTTATACGCAACAGTTCATACCACATCAGGAACCAAAGAGTAAGACTAAGCTACAAGGAGCCATAGCTGGTAGCTTTGGGAGGAGAAGCAGATGGCTTACTGGATTTGGCTTCATTCGTTGTGTTTCTTTACCTTGGTCATATTGGGCAAATTACTTGAGTTTCGAGTGCTTGGAAGATAAACACACGTTGATTGCTTTTATGTTGGACAAGCCTACTTCTTTTCTTTTATTGTTCCTTCCCCACTATTGTTCAGTAATGGGGGTTGAGCTCAGGGTCTTGTGCAAATGCTAGGCCAGTGTCCTACCACTGACCTATATCCATAGTTGAGGACGGAGGCTGGCAGAACACGTTCCATGAAGCTTGAGGAAGAGTATTGGTTTTTGGTGGGTAAGTTGGTTGATCACTGGTTATATTCACCAATCTCCATATTGGCTTCATCCAATGGCATGCCCAGTAGTTTATACTGTGGAGGACAGACTTCTGTCTCTGCAGGAGTGCTTTAATATTCTTGTAATTTACATTGTCGATCTTCTGAAAATTTAGTTGGATTATTTAAGAAATATTACAGTGTATACTATTTAAGATAAGCAAATTAGTTTGTTTCTAGTTTTCAGTGGGAATGATAAAAGCAGAAGGTGGGTAGTTCACAGGGTGGATGCAGGAAATTTTCTGTCTTCTAGATCCATAGGATTAAGAGCCTCCAATTTGAGATTTGTCATCTTTGGCTTTTTTCCTCTCTCATGAAATATATTACTTATATATTTCTGTAGGGCACAGATCTTTGGCAATGTCTATATCTAGAGTATTTCTTTTATCTTTAGTGTGAATACAGACCTGTAGTTACCCACTATGGCATCCTATCCAGCTATGCCACCAGTTGTTTCCGTGAAAGGCTCACTGTTTTAAGCCCTGAGTATGGAAGTATTCTCTCCTTATCTGCCAGGAGCATGAGACTGTTCTGCCTATGGTTCTAGGCCAATAGACTGCTAAGATTTCCTCTTTGCATTCTAGGAAAAATAAATGAATGGGCATATGACACTTACCAATGCCCACTAAGTGCTGACACTTATCTCAGACACTGTCAAATGCTTTCCACCTACAGGTTGATATCCATTGTCCAACTTGCTTCGGATAAGTCTTTTGGACTCTAGAATTTTGCAAATAGTTGGAATATGTTCACTTACATAGAAAGGTGTCTTGGGGTTGTAGCCCAAGTCTAAATACAAAATTCATTCATATTTGATATATTACTGAAAGAGCCTTGAAGGTAGTTTCACACATTTCGAATGCACCCATGTTTTGCCTGGGACTAATTACACAAGGTCACGCATGGAATTTTCCACTTGTGGTATCATGTCAGTACTCAAAAATTTCTAGATTTTGAAGAATTTCAGATTTCTTATTTGGGGGTTAGAGATGGTCAATCTGTTTAGCTTGTCTGGCTAGGTTTCTTCCTACCCCTAGGCAGATGAAAATGACAACCATTACCCCTATTTATCATTGAGGAATTAGGCAGAGAAGTTAATAACTGGCTTAAGAGAGAAAAGTGACAAAGCTAGGATCTGAACCCAGAAAGCTTGTGCTGATCATGTATGTGCTGATCATGTATGTGCTGATCATGTATGTATGGTCTCTGGGAACATTTAGACAATCCTACAGGAGGCCACTGTTTTGGATCATATACATTTTCTCTAGGAAGCAGGATCAATATAACTAGAAAAGTAGCATAAAATATGAAGGAAAGAACTTGGCTGTAACTAGTCATCTACAACCAAGCTAATACACTCATCCTACAGTTATTCTGAGATGATAAAAAGCACAGGCAGAGAACCAACATAACTGAAGTTAAAGTTCAGAACACCAGCTGGATCTGGTGTCACAAGACTTCAGTTCTAGGCACAGAAAAGGTAGATCACAAGTTCAAGGCCTGATGGGGCTTGAACTTAGCTTAATCCTATCTCAAAATAAAATGTAAAAGAAGCTGAAACATCTCGTTGTCTTGATAATTCCTCAGTGCAATAATAAATGAGAAAATACACCACATTAGTGGCAATGTTCTGCAACCTGGGGGTAAAGGTGACGTCCACTCTGCCTGTCCTTGTAGAAAGACTATTCCTGGTTTCTGCCCCATGCTTGGCCATGTGGCAGGTCATGAAGCAGGGGACAGTGTCATTAGGGGAGTGGTGGCAGGGTCTCAGTAGCTGTAGTAGTGAGGACAACTGCTGAACATACTTCATACCATGTGAAATGTGGTATTCACGAGCCTGCAATTATGATCATGTGCATAAAAATTTGCTTCATCTCACCTTTTTTTTTAAACTAACAAAACAAAATTTTTGCTTAGCTTCTGTGATGATTAGTGTTCATTGCCAATATACAGACTCTAGACTCACCTTGGCGGTTAACCTCTGGGCATGCCTATGCGGAGTTAGCTTGACTCTTAACTAAGACGGGGACAGCTGCAGACCTTGGGCACTATTGTTTCCTCACTGGTGATGAGACATAACCAGGTGCCTTGACTTCCTGCTGTTCCGAGTTCTCCCCTGTGATGGGCTCTAACCAGGAGCTAAAATAGGCAGCTTCCCTTTAAGTTGCCTTTGTCACTTGACTTCATCATGGCAATAGGAGAAGAAACTGAAATTCAGTATGTATTATGAAAGATTCACGAGGACATGAACCTTTCTATTTCTTTGATCCCCACTGTAGAGCTCGACGGCTCCACTCTTTAAGTGCCTATTTTCTCACGACAGTCATCTTCTGGGCCGATTGTCACCTGTGTTATTGACTGACTATGAATCTGAATCTGATTACTTCCCCTGGTACTTACCACACAATGGATTTGTTTTCCTCCTGTCCCAGGACAGCACCTGGGAATTCAACCTGCCTTTCCAATTGTACAGCCATGTCTTGCATAGCTTCCTCCCTTCCTAGATACTCCAAACACATCTTAGTCTGTAGAACTGCTGTCTTCTACAACCACCGCTGTGAAGTTCTTCTGCCTCTGCTCCAGTGGAATGAACTTCATCCTCACACCTTGGTCCCAGTCTCCTCATTGCTTAGCATCTGGTGACAACAGTGCCCAACAGGTCTCTAAGATGCTTTAGACATGATAGTGAACTGAGATTGTAATGTCAGGTTCAGGCCTTTGTAGTTCATAAGTACCTGGACCCAGATCTATGACTAAAAGGAAAGACTGCTTCCCGAATACTTTCCCTGTGCTGCTCATACGCAATTTCCTCCCTGTCATCCAGGATGCTGCTTCAAAATCTCAAACCGTCACACAGCCACACTCTGCAGTGTAGCTAGACATGCTGTGATGTGTTCCACTGGCTGTCAGATGACTTTAAGTCCTTTGGAGGCATTTAATTGTAACCACATGGATTCAGGTTCAAAATGAGGTATGGGACTGGAAAGTTGGCTCAGGGGTTAAGAGCACTGACTGTTCTTCCAGTGGTCCCTAGTTCAATTCCCAGCAACCACATGGTGGCTCACAACCATCTGTGATGGGATCTGATACCTTCTTCTGGTGTGTCTGAAGACAGCTACAGTGTATTCATGTACCTGAAATAAGCAAAATGAGGGTACATTGGCTCTCTCTCTCTCTCTCTCTCTCTCT
>NC_034600.1:57389032-57391797 GCF_900095145.1 Mus pahari
TCTCTCTCTCTCTCTCTCTCTCTCTCTCTCTCTCTCTCTCTCTCTCTCCTGGAACTGAGAAGTAAAATTATATTTTATTTTTTAAGAAACAATCTCAAAATCATGGCCAATTTGTAAAAACAGACAAGAAATCCCCAAATAAACAAGGACATAAAACAAAACACTACAATTACTGAACACCGTCCCCACTCCTTTCAGGGAAGCCAAGACACACATATGTCACTATAAGTTTTGTTTTCTTTATTTTGTTTTGCTGTGGCCATTTGACCAGTGGCTTCCCTAGAGCCCACTAACGTTTGCTAGATAATTCCCCATACTAAACCCACAAAGCCCCCAAAGCTTTTTTATTTTATTTTATTTTATTTTTCACGGTATCTGTAATTTATCTCATAGCTCTTTCTTGTACCTGTTGCTTCGTATTACTGAAACCCTAAAGGATAAGGAAAATAGGTAGAAGATTGTTATTCATAGAAAATGATTAACAAAGACATGCACTGTGGGACATATCTGTAATTCCCAGCATTGAGAAGTCACAGGCTGAAGGATGCCACAAGTTACAGGCCAAACAGGGCTATGCTGAGAGTATGAGGGCAACCAGGGGTCTGTGGTAAGGTCCTGTCCTGGGTTGCCTTCTCAGTATTTCTATTTATACTCATAGATAAGTGCTGCTCTCAGTTCTGCTCAGAGAGGCTTCTGTTTGTAGTAGGCAATGGTTAATGGAGAGATTCATATCTGGTAAAAGGGCTGAGACTAAATAAATGTTGAATGCATGCTCACCCTAAATGGGACACCTATGTCCCTCCCACGTTTCCCCCCCCCCCCCAAGCCGATGGAGCATTATAGAAGGGGGCATAACGATGGCAAGAGCTGTGTTTGGATATGACATGGTCTTTGGAATCCTGAGGACACACAGCTGTGGCATTCTGCACAAGATTCAAAGAAGACCGGGACCAACAATATTCCATCGTGGTTGGCAATAGTGATCACAGGGGTCCCCATCCTTAAGTGAGGAACTGTTGGCAATCCGTGGCTGCCATAGAAGGGAAGGTCAGTTTTCTTCAGGGGTTTAGCCACAGATAAATTGCCTAGCACTATACTAAGTAACCTGTTACACTTGTTCATCCGAACAGCCCTCATCAAACTCAGTGAGACACATTATCATCAACATCAACAACAACAAAATCTTGAGAGTAGGAGGGGGGATTGGTCAGGAAGAAGGAAGGGGAGGAGGATAAGAGACAGCAATGGGGTGTGACTGTGTTCGCACTATATCATAAAATAAAATAAGCAGAAGAGAGGAAGGAAACTGAGTAAGGGAATAAAAATATCAGGCCCATACTATTTCTAATTATGTGGCCAATATGAAGACTAGGTGGTGTCACTGGAGCATGTGAGTGCATGTGTGCATGTGTGCGTGTGTGCGTGCATGCGTGCGTGCGTGCGTGTGTGTGTGTGTGTGTGTGTGTGTGTGTATGCGCGCGCTGCTGCTGCTGTTGCTGCTGTTGCTGCTGCTGCTGCTGTTGCTGCTGCTGCTGCTACTGCTGTTGCTGCTGTTGCTGCTGCTGTTGCTGTTGCTGCTGCTGCTGCTGTTGCTGCTGTTGCTGCTGTTGCTGCTGTTGCTGCTGCTGCTGCTGCTGTTGCTGCTGCTGCTACTGCTGTTGCTGCTGTTGCTACTGCTGTTGCTGCTGTTGCTGCTGCTGTTGCTGTTGCTGCTGCTGCTGCTGCTGCTGCTACTGCTGTTGCTGCTGCTGCGACTGCTGTTGCTGCTGTTGCTGTTGCTGCTGCTGCTGCTGTTGCTGCTGTTGCTGCAGCTGCTGCTGCTGCTGTTGCTGCTGTTGCTGCAGCTGCTGCTGCTGCTGTTGCTGCTGCTGCTGTTGCTGCTGTTGCTGCTGCTGCTACTGCTGTTGCTGCTGCTGTTGCTGTTGCTGCTGCTGCTGTTGCTGCTGCTGCTGCTGTTGCTGCTGTTGCTGCTGTTGCTGCTGCTGCTGCTGCTGTTGCTGCTGTTGCTGCTGCTGCTGCTGTTGCTGCTGCTGCTGCTGCTGTTGCTGCTGCTGTTGCTGGTGCTGCTGCTGGTGCTGCTGCTTGGGTTCAGACTTACGGCCTTGTATATATCAGAGAAATACTCTCTCAGAGAGCTGCACCCCCCAGCATTTGCATATTTACTTTTAAAAAATATAAGCCATTTATATGACTTGTTTAAAAAAGTTGTTCTTCGGTGTGCACAGGCTCAGGTCATTGCCGGGGAGAGGGTGGACTGCAGAAGGGATACAGCTTCTGGGATCCCGTTTCTGACTCCAGACATCCAGGTACCATCCCCGCCAGAGGAGACGTGTCCGCCCAGGAGCGCTCTCATTTCCTGAGCTGGTAAGGGAGCCATCTTTGCTCTGGTGCTCACAGGCTCCAGTCTGCACTGGTGAGAGTGTGGACTACAGAAGCTACACAGCTTTGGGACAGACAGAAGCAATCTAGCTTCTGGGACAGACCCTGTTTCGGACATCTGGGCACCTTCTCTGCCAGAGGAAAGGTGGCCACACTGGAGGGCTCTGTCTGCCAGAGCAGGTGAGAGAGGGTCCCTCGGAGTCTAGCCTGTGCAGGTGAGTGTGCAAACTGCAGAGGTGACACATCTTCTGGGAAAGGCACCATTTTGGGCCTACATCTTCAGCCAGGAGGCAGTTCTGAACTCCAGGCCTCTGTGCACCTTCCCTGCTAGAAGAGAGCTTGCCTACAGAAAGTAATCTGACCACTGAGACTCAGGAGAGAGCTGG
>NC_034600.1:57397414-57412069 GCF_900095145.1 Mus pahari
TTAAAAACAATGAATTTATGAAATTCTTGGGCAAATGGATGTATCTGGAGGATATCATCCTTAGTGAGGTAACCCAATCACAAAAGAAGTCACTAGACACATTAGCCCATAAACTTAGAGTACCCAAAATACAATTAGCAAAACACAAGAAAACCAAAAAGGAAGAAGACTAACGTGTGGAATTTTCATTCCTCCTTAGAATAGGGAACAAAATACTCATAAAAGGAGTAACAGAGACAAAGTTTGGAACTAAGATGAAAGGATGGACTATCCAGAGACTACCCCACCCAGGGATCCATCCCATCATCAACCACCAAACCTAGACACTATTGCACATGCCAAAAAGTTTCTGCTGAAGGGACCCTGATATAGTGGTCTCTTGTGAGGCTATGCCAGTGCCTGGCAAATATAGAAGTGGATACCCACAGTCAGCTATTCGTTTTTCCAGTAGCAAAAGATGCAGGAATCCCCTTCCCTGACTTTTTTTGGACCCTGGGGTTCTAGCTAAGGTGTTTGTCAATACTGATGTAAGAGAAACTATATCTGGGGAGAATTATGCCCTTAGTGATGCAGGGCTCACTGGATATATCAAATTACACAACCAACTTCAATTTTGATCAAGGAAAGTGATTATAAACCTACTGGGTTATTGCCAGCTGCTAAAAGGTAGTTAAGGACATTTTTGATGAAAAAAAAATCAGTTCATTTCGGGAGCAAATGTGTTGTTTTGTTTTGTTTTGTTTTTACTTTAATTTTCCCCCTCAAATTTCTTTCTCTTTTTAATTAATAACCGGTGCTGGCCATGATATTAGACTTTTGTGAGTCGGCTAAAGAACAATGTGACTTGATAACACACTGTGGTTTTTGAACATGCTTAATACTTTGAACTAAACCTCCCCTCCTGTGTCCTCAAGGATGCTTGCTACCTTAGCCCCCGCTCCCTCTTCTCAACTACCAGCAGAATTTATCCCTTGCTCCCATAGCACTTTTTGGGATTCACTTTCAGAGGACCTGTCCCACAAGATTAGGATTTCTTGCTAGTGTATTCATACACAGTCCAGTCTGTCTCTCTCTCTACTGTTAGACAACCACTCCCCAGAGAATGATCTGTGGATCTCTCTCTCTTCTCTCTCCACCCCGCCCCCACCACAGGCACGTAAGAGAGTTCTTTAAAGGTTCAGTGAATAAGTGACTATGTATGTGTCTGGGAGAAATGCCCTGTAGTCCCCCCAAATAGGCTAAATGTTCTCTGTTTATTGTTAACTTCTTTGTTGTCCCGCTACAACTAAGTAGATTCTATCTGATGTCTGCAGGTGGATGTCTAAGTCCTGCTACGTGCACGTCCTTGTTGTTTACTGTAAGTAGGTGACACTGTTTGTCATTGAAGACATTTCTCAGTGCTCAGTCCAGTCGTGTTAGACAGATTCCTATTGTGAGCAGCTGACCTGTAGGGGTGTTTTCATATCGTGACCCCGAAACTCTATACCCACGCTTACAAACCTGCAGCCCTCCTTAGATATCTTTCTATTTCCTGCTTCTATGTTATTCTTGACTTTAGCCTCTTGCTATGAGTGGGACATGTAGCTTTTGCCCTTTGTGTGATTCTTTACATTGCTTAGCAGAATAGTTTTGAAGGTCATCCACACTGTATGTGCGTCAGAATATCCTTTTTTAAAAAGGGGCTTAAAAATATCCCCAAGCGTGCACTGTTGTACTTTTTAATCCATCATCTCTGGGCAAGCATTTGTGCTACTTCTATCTTGTGGCCACTGTAAACAAAGCCGCAGCACATCTGGATGTGGGATTCATTGACATTCTGCTTTGAAAGAAGCCATTGGGGGACTATCTGGGGTAGTAATGTCCTGGATGTATGGAAAATGTACATCAAGTCTTTAAGGGAACCTCTGTGTTGTTTTCTTTAATGTGTGTTGCAGTTTTCTAACCAGCTCACTTGAACGGCCTGTGCTAGTCTTCCTGCGGTTTCGGTGTGAAGGACCAGGATGAGGAGGCTTAAGATCTTGGTCTCTGTGTTCCTATGTCAAAAATTGAGACTTGCTATTTTATAAAATAATGAAATTTTCACAGTACCTTTCATGGTTCCGGAGAGCTGTTAACTGAAGATCAAGGGGCTGGCAGGTTCTGTGTTGGCTGAAGGTCATGTCCCTGCTTCTAGGATATCACCCTGAACACTGATGGAGTCTTCACTTGGTGCAGGACTTGGGCAGAATTGACCCTATGTAAGTCTAGTTGTAATACACAAGTCCTGCCCATGAGAGTGGAGCTCACATGGCATAATCACCTCCTAGTTGCTCATCTCTTAGTATTGTTGCCCTGGGAGTTTCAACATGAACTTAGAAGAGAGGAAAAACTTAGAAGCTCAACAGTATGTGTCTGCCCAACATCCTGGAGCCCAAGATCAAACTGTCAGCAGGCTTTGTTCCTTCTACGGTCTCTCTCTGTTCAACGTCCTCACATGGACTTTTGTCTTAGTGGGCACATCTCTAGGGTCTTTTTTTTTTAAAAAAAAAAATCACCTCTCATGAACTTTAGCTGTATGACAGCACAGCTCTAAAGGCCCCATTTCAACCCAATGACTTGTTTAGATGTCTCGTTATCAAATACATTCTATCAGACTTCCCCCATGATATCATCTGTCACTATTACCTTTTTAATGGCCTTGCTTCCAAATAGAGCTACATCCTGATGTTCTGGAGGCTGGAACGGGAGCATGTCTCTTTGACCCAATACATTATTGTCCAATATATACGAGTTTAAAATGTCTCTATTGCCAAAATAAATAGGAGAGCTGTTTGGCTTTGGAATCAGCTTGAGGCCCACTTGGCAGACGCTTATGGTGGTTCATGCTCTCCCACGTGGAAACCCAGAACACAGGCTAGCCGCAAGAGCAGGTAGGGAGCATGTGTGCAAAGTAACCTATTGGGATGAAGAGTGCAAAAACCAAACACATGCTTCACCAGGGGAGTAGGGGGGAGATTAGGCGCTGTCATCCACAGCGTGTCTTAGCATCTCTTTTATTCTGTAACGAACAAGACAGTCAATATTTTCATTTTTGCTAGCTATATAGTCTCTGTTGCTACTACCCAACAGAGCTTTGTGGTTGGGAAGTAGCTATTGGTGATGCCTAAATAAACAGTTGTTGTGGTGTTCCAATAAAACTTTATTTACAAAAACAGGCTGTGTTTGCCCTGGTCTAGAGTATGCTTTCCTGAAAGACTTGGGTTCTGATACTGTCATTTGAATGGTGTTTACCTGTCAATAAATACAGACAAGTGACAGTAAAGAAACAGTTCTTCACTTCAAAGATAAACATTTGAAATTCTGGGAAATCCAATGAACTCCCTTCTGCTTTGCATACATTTGCATGCATATTCCAATTTTTCTCACTTATAAATCTCTCACTTAGAACATTTAGTTTCATTGTTTTACTAATAATCAGTTAAATACAATCTCTAAAATTAATTCTTTCTCTTTTTTAGATTTATTTATTACTATATCTAAGTACATTGTAGCTGTCTTCAGACGCACCAGAAGAGGGTGTCAGATTTCATTACAGATGGTTGTAAGCCACCATGTGGTTGCTGGGATTTGAACTCAGGATCTTAGGAAGAGCCGTCAGTGCTCTTAACCACTGAACCATCTCTCCAGCCCATTCATTCATTTTATATTTGTACAATAGTTGCAATTTTTAAAAATCACCCATTTAAATGTTTTGGGTACTATATTCAAGCTGCTGTAATAAAATCTCTGAGTTTATTTTGGCTCAGAGGGAGGTAGTTTCTGGTTGTGGCGGGGCAGAACCATTGTATTGGGTCTGAGACTGGGCGGTAGCTCAGTATGGAGAGCATGTGGCAGAAAACACGCTGATCTAACATCTAATGGTGACTGGGGGTGTGGAGGAGAGAAGAGAAATGTACACAAAGAGAAAAAGAAAAGTAGGCAGAGAGACTGGTATCCCATCCTCTCTTCTGGGGGCATCTTCCCAATGACTTAAAACCTTCTCCCCTAGGCCTTTCCTCTTTAAAAGGTCCACTGTTTTCCAGCAATGCCAAACCAGGGACCAAGACTTCATCACAAACACCTTTGGTGGACAATAGAAAGTTTCTCTGGCTGTGTTATGATCCTGAAGAAGATGAAACACACACACACACACACACACACACACACACACACACACACACACACACACACACTTTAAAAAAAAAACTTCTGTAGAAAACTGTCTTATTTCCACTTGATTTCCTGAAGATCTACCCATTCTTCTTTCTTTTCTTTTTTTTTAATTTTAACTTTTGATACCTTTATTGCTTGTTTCCAAAGCTACAAGGCCATGGAGTCTATGAAGACAACTGGAGAATGATGAAGGAAAGATTAGGAAACCTGAAAGTCAGAAGCCTTTGCTTCGTGTGTGTACCAGAGTTTACTGTTAGAGGTTTCTACTCATTATCGTAACATTAGATACAAATTGGTTTTGCCCTTCTTTTTGCTTTTGTTGCTAATCTTTATGCATTTCTAGACTATACCTTAATGAAATCATCCTTACTGCTTCTTTAACTCGTCTTCCTGCAGGATGATTGGCTGTTGATGTCACTCTGGATGTTGCTAACTAGTCTTTAGCACTGATAGCAACATGACAGGGTGGAGGATTAAAAACAATCAAGAAAGCAGAAATGAGAAATTTAAAGCCTTCACCGTTAATGGAACTTTTTAGATCTACTTGTTCCTAAAGGAACCTGTTGTTCTTGCTACAGGAAGTTCAGTCATTCCTTTCTCTGATACTTCCTATGTGTAAAGCCCACGTTCTAACCACCTCTTTGTTTTGGACATACAGGGCCACTCTTGTGCATCTGGTGACTGCGTGCATGAATAAACATTTTCTTTGGTCTATCTGTCTTTTGTCTACTCATTTACAGTTTCCAGACACTGAATGTAAGAGAACAGATGAAGCAAGTGGCCTTTCCTATACAATAAAGAGGAAAAAAAATCCCTCCTAGGTGTCTAGTATCAGAACAATATGGCACGAACTAAAATGGACATCACAGAAAACTGAGCAGGTTTGAAGGGAAATGGTGGTGAATCTTTGTTTAACGTTGAACTTGCTGAAGTATAATAAGGATACTCTCAAGGAGCAACTTTACGTTGAGTTCCCATCTGCCCAGTGCCTCACCCTGTTCACCTCTCACTGTTAGCGTTTCCTCCTTTCTCTGCATAGCTTCGTTCTGACCACGTCTGCCCCACACAGTAAGAAAGCAGGGATATAAGTTGTGCTAGGTGACACATGCCTACAGTTCCAGCATTCAGGAAGCTGAGTCAGGGCCGTGAGTTTATAGGCGGCCTGGGTTGCATAGTGAGATTGTGTCTTGGGAGTTGTGGGAATGGGTACAGAGGAGAAAACCAAGGATAAGAAAGCAAGGACAAGAACTGGCCTTTTGTTTGTCTAGCTAACTGGTCGACCTCTTCTCTAGCCTTCCCTATCCCTACCCTGCCTTGCAGACTCCTCTCTGGGCTTTCCAGGTCCTGGAACAACTGCACTCTACCCAGAAGGTCATAAGGAACCTTATTACACTTACGTTCATGGATGTTTTCCAAACACCCGCTTGGTACTAGATCACAAAGCTGTAAACTCTGTTCTGGTGAGGATGGCTTCATACTCACTCTGCTATCTGCCTCTCTCCTGTGCGTTTTCTCTGGACCTGCAGCATTTGATGGCAATACATGATGCCAACAACTCTTTTCCAGTTGCCAATGATCTCACAGACTCCACGTTTCACTCCTGAAAGAAAGGATTTAATATAATTCTATTAAATTCCTTAGAAGTTAGTTCAACAATGGGACTTAGTGGACACTCAATTACTAATCCATGTTTGAATCAGGTTAGATGGAGTTACATGGATTTTGATATATGATCAAATACAACTTTTTTTTTTTTAACGCACGACATAAACTGAAGTAATTTTCATCCTCACCATTGTATTTTATGAGTTCCTGCCTTGTCTTTGCTCAGAGACAAGCCATGGACAGACAGACAAACAGACAGACAGACAGACAGACAGACACACACACACACACACACACACAGAGAGAGAGAGAGAGAGANCACACACACACACAGAGAGAGAGAGAGAGAGAGAGAGAGAGAGAGAGAGAGAGAGAGAGAGAGATGGGAATATGTGATATGACAATATGATTTTTGTTGTTGCGTGTGACTCTGGAAATCAGGAATGTTCAGTGAATACACATTCCAGAATTCCAGGCCTACACGTTTTGGCTGAGTTTCAGAGCATTGACTCTATTAATGCATACTTCAAACACACACCACTTTATGATCTTCATACAGTTTATGGGCTTTTATGTTTCTTGCTGCACTGGGCACTCCCTGTTGCCTCAGTTCCTACGTGTGATCACATGACTCTCCACAGGTCTAGTATTTCCTGAGCTTTGAGCCCTGGCTCCTGAGAGACCCTCCTGTCCTCTGGGAAGGCAGCGTGGAAAGGCAAGGGGTGGGGGACAGCTGCAAGGATGTCTTCGTGTTTTCAAAGAGAGCAAGCAGAACCGTAGTCTATTAACATCTCCCTTCAAGAGCACCTGGGAGAGAAGGTTGGGTTTTGGGTTTCAGTCTAAGCTGTGCAGGCTTACTTCTAGTCTACTCAAAGATCCAGAGGCTTTCATGTCTGTCCACAAAACTGGAACTCTGCTGATGACTTCATACTGAAATCACTCAAAACCTATGAGCTCATACGCTGGGACATGAAACCAGAGGAGGCAGAAACGGCTTCAAGTACATGGCAGGCAATCCATGCAGGATCGTTCCAACCCGAGGAGAAGAAAGGAGACAAATCCAGGCTCCTGGAGCTCGGCAACTTTCTTGCAGGAACTTGTAGCTGAGTGAAACTGCTAGGTTTCATCCAAGCCCTTGGAGGACTCTCAGAGACTGTAGAACAATTTAAAAGCCAAAGGCATGTATTCTGTTAGCGTTCTGTCATCCCCGAAGCTCAGTTAGTACCAAGCTATCAAAGCCAGCCTATCTCTATTGTCCTCTCTGTTCTCTCCACAGTCTCAACACAGTCACCCGAAGGCACATTCCAAAGCCTACACCATGGTATCAACCCAGTCGAATCCGCTCTTCATCCCCTGAGTAGATTTTGGGGAGATGCTGAGCAGACTCAGGTTTCTATAAGTTCAGCCTGTGCTGTGTTTGTGATAGGATTGGGCCCTGGGCTTTGAGAACATCAGTGACAATGGTCAGTAACTCTGTCCATCCAAGCCAAGACAGAAGCAGAGGTGTTGCTCTCATGGAAGGAACAGAACATGCCTTGGCAGGTTGCGCTGCTATAGCAAGGGGCAGAGATGGAGATGGCTTAGACAACAGAGATTCCTTTCTCACAGTCCCACAGTCAGGGAAGGGCAGGGTGTCAGTCCCTTCCTGCCTCGTAAACATCCTTGCATCCTGGCATGGGTGGAGAGGAATTTCCTGTCTCATCTTGTAAGAGCACCACTCATATCTCGAGGCTCCCAGTCACTTGACATCTTCACCTTACTCTAATTACCTTTCAGATGTTTCATCTCTAGGTATTATCTCATTGTAAGTGACAGTTTCTACATATGGATTTTAATGGGGGCACACAGCTCAGTCTAGAGCCAAGAGGCTGAAACCAGGGACAGGACAGAGGCTGAGAAAAACATAGGAAAGGGAATGAAGTTCAGTCAAACAAGAAGGCTCTAGGATTCAGCCTAGGCTGATTTCCCAGAGTTCACCTGGCTGCTTTCTGTAGAAGGGATTTAATTTAGGGATTTATCTGGCTTTTAGAATTCTTGAGAGGGCTACAGAAGCAGATTCAGACTCAAGTATTCAGGGATAATCCCCTACTTAGCACTAAAGACCTAGACCACCAAGGGAGCCACCTCTTCTTTTACATTAGGGCGACTGCCCTCTAAACTAAGAAGCCGACCAGGAGATCTCTGCCAAGGCCACGGACAGGCGGCTACTACACTGCCGTTGTACCTGACCACTGCAGAACCTTCTGCACTGGCGCTACTAAGATGAATGAAGAATGCATGTTCTGATAGGATATTGATGATATGATGTTGATGATATGATACCCATATGATATGACACCCATGATAGGAGAATGGGGCTTCTTTTCTCTTCACCCAGAACTACAAATGCCTTCATGGGCAGCCTGCTCATAACAAAACAGCTAACACAGCATAGGCAGAGAAACTTGGATTTCCCCAGCTCTGCTCCTGTCAAATGCAGAACAGGGAACACAACAATAGACCAAAGCCTGCTTCTTGTATAGTTCGAGAATGAAAAACCACAGTTCAAGAGATAACTAACTGCTCAGCGATGCATGTTCTACCCTCGACAATGTGGATGTTTGGGTCGAGTTGAGATCCTTAGACTACTCCAGTGTGTACCACCAGGGTATGGCAGTATAGGGAGCCATGGCCCCCGCCATCACCAGTTTCCACTGCTCTCTTGTCCTGCTTACCTCTGGGATCTTTGTCCACAGGTTAGCTATTGCTATTGTTGTGCTTAAAGATTAATTGGTAAGACTTACTGTCTTGGGATATGTATGAAGATTTTTCCGAGGTCTTGAACCAGGTTTTTAAGGAGAGGGATTGATGTACTTAATCTCTGAGGTTGCCGTGAGCTGCTCGGTTGCCTTGTTCAGGCTAATAATGGCTGCCTGGGGAACAATGCTGAGACGCCTAGGCCAAATTAGGGCACGATGCCATGGTCAACTAGCAATAGTTGATGTGGGTGAAAATATAGGACTGTATGTGTACTAAGTATTTACCACCTCTGGTCTAGCCTTACTTCCCAGAGGGAGGGAAGAAGGACTTGAAACATTGGATCTGGATCCTACTTTTAACTGTGGCCTCCTGCCAAAGATCTAGCAAACCATGTCTAGTTGTTTCATTTATAGATCAAAGATTACCACGTTCTGTCTGCATCCCACATAGGATTCTTTGTGAGAATCCCTTGAAAATGCTTACAAGAACGCTGGCAGTGGAGTGTTACATGCGTGCAAGGTGCTTTTGTTATTGGCGTGTGGTATTGGGCCAGTTTGTACTTGACGAGAAAGGAGAGCCAAGTCAGTGACTGTTTTGGTCTGTTTTTGCTTACATCATGTTGGCCCAGATGCTGTATATTCCTTTCTGAGTGCTGAGCTGCAGCAGGGGGGAGGGGGAGGAACGGGTGGGGGCGGGGAAGAGCCTTGAAGGTGACAAACAACTTGTGTTTTGAAACAGACACACGGGTTGATAGAGCAGGTCAGAGCAGGCTGGCCTAGTGGCTTCAAGGCTCTAGATTGATGCCCTGAACTACTAAACCAAATCCTAAAACAGACAACGAAAGTCAGATTACTGTCTTCCTTCCTCGTTAACTGTGTGATTTAGGTCAGGTTCTGAAAACTCTGTGAACCTCAGTTTCTTCAGCTGTAACATGAAGATGTTCAAAAACAATAGAACAAACACCCCCGGCCCACACACACCCAATAGTATCTGCCTTAACAGTCCTCTTCTGGGAGGATATGGTATTTAAAGGCGTTATATGCAAATGTGCCGAGGAAATCCAAGGTATGAATAATTGCTCCCGTTATTTTGCTTTGAGCCAAGTAATTTTTCTATACACCCTGTCTTCTGCTCTCTCCCATGATTCCCACACAGCCTCTCACATCCTTGTGCTATCATCGGGGACTTACATGGGGCAAGTGTGGGGCTGGAGGAGATGGTTCAGTGGGGAAAGATGGAGATCCTCAGAAACACATAAAATCCAGGAAGGTGTGGAGGCTGCCTATTATCCCAGTGCTTGGGAAGCAGACAATGGGGATCTTTGGAGCAAGCTAGCTAGCTAGACTAGTTAGACGACTAGTTAGAAATAGAATTCCAAGTTCAGCGAGAGATCGTGACCTATGGAGGACACCTGAGGGCAAGTTCAGGCCTTTACAATTATACATGTGCACAAGCACATACACATGCACTCATGTTGTGAACACATACATGTACAAAGAGAAAGAAATTGGGCCAGGGTTCCCAGGAGGGCTCTGTGTCAACACATGAGTGCTAACAGCAAAACCAGGGTGGGGCCAGAATTTTGAGGTCAGTAAAACAGGAAACAGAAGCTAGAAGCATTTAAACCAGAGATGGGAGAAGATTGAATCCTGGGTTGCATATCTGAGGTGTTAGAGAGGCCAAAGGCCTGCCCCATCTCTAGGAGAAACAATGGGGGCGCAGCAAAGAAAGGCACAGAGCTATGTGGGAAGTCGAGCCAGCCAGTACTGATGGATGATGGGCGGCTCCCAAAGCACCAGTCCCTGGCAGCCCCAAACCCTTCTTCACTTTGGGAAATTCTTAAGTTCTGGGCTCTGGCCCAACAGCAGTCGAGGCTCAGAGTTCTGAGGTTGCTGTGAGACACCCACGCCCATTTCTCTCCTCTCTACCCTCCACCCATTTTTGTTCTTTATGCCCCTATGAACCTTAAGCAAAGAGAAGAACAATTTGGTCAAGGCTATAGGTATGTTGCCTGGGCTACTCAGACAAAAGAAGGGAAATGTACTGTGTTAAACTCTGGGGCCTGAAGTGCAAGGGCTCCCAACAGGATTCATTCCTCCTTCCAGCTCCTAGTGATCCTTTGTAATTCACTGGCGTTCCCTCTCCTGAAAATGTATCGCCCTGTTTCTTGCCTTCATTTCCACATCGTAGTCTCCCTCGGTGCGTCTGCCTCTGTGTCCAACTCTCTGACTTGCATAAAGGTTCAGCCACGCACATGTACTTAATCAAGAGCTGCACTAATGACTTCATCTTAACTTAATAATCCACAACAACCTATATCCAACTGAGGTCACATTCTGAAGTCCAGGGGAATTTCAGAATGATGTCATCCAACCCGTAATACTCTCCTTGCTTCTCTGAAGGCTGTTCAGCCTGAGGTGGGGGAAAGGGAGGTGCAGAACGAGAGGGAACGCACACCAGAACGACACAGCATCTGCTTCTTCACAGTAACGTAACAGATTGCTGGGCTGAGTCTTTGGTTTTATTTTATAAGTGTAGGGTTTTGTCAGCAGGACTGTGCAATAGATGATTGTAGTGCTTGCATCATGCAGTGCTTGCAGAGACCAGAAGAGGGCAGTAGATATCCCCTGAACTGGAGCTGTAGCTGGTATTGATCTGCCATGTGGGTGTGCTGGGAATCAAATACAAGTCCTCTGGAAGAGCAGGAAGTACTCTTAACTGCTCAGCCATCTCTCCAGCCTTAGAAGGAAGATTATTTCCTCCCAGTTGGCTGAGAAAGAGCTTTCAGTTGTTTTTAAGTTAATTTATTTTTTGCACTTTTCAGTTTTCCCTCCCACCTCTCCTCCCAGTTCCTTGACACATTCTCCACATTCTCTCTCTCTCTCTCTCTCTCTCTCTCTCTCTCTCTCTCTCTCTCTCACACACACACACACACACACACTCCTCTATTTCGCTTTAGAAAAGTGTAGTTCTCCCATGGATATTAAATGGCCGTGGCATAGCAAGTTGCAGTAAGACAAGGCACCTCCTCTCCTATTAAGGCTAAACAAGACAGCCCAGGAGGAGGAAAGGGACCCAAAGGCAGGCGACAGAGTCAGAGAGAGCCCTGTTCCCACTGTTAGGCGTTTCACAGGAAGACCAGAGCTTTCAGGTTTGTGTCCTCAGAAATTACTCATTCCAATGTGTTTGCTGAATTAGCCACCAATGGAAGGAAATGGGGTAAACACCATGATTTAGATCTGGTTTGTATTCCAAAGTTTATGTGCCAGAAGCTTGGTTTTCAGGGTTTCTCTGTCAGGACGGTAGAGGTGGGTTAAGGGAAGCCTGGTGGAGGTGCACAGGTCATGGGGATACCACTCTCGTGAATGTCGCCTGCTGTGTCTTGGGAGATGTCAGACGTGACAGGTATAAATGATTTCTCTCAGGAAGAGGGTACTTTAAAAGTCCCTTCAGGGCTCTTGCTTTCTGTCTCTCTGGGTGATTTCCTGTGCATGTGCTCCCACGAAACTGTCACCCAAGCAAAGGCCGACACTGAAGTCCTGTGTCTTCAGACCTGTGAACAAAATAAACTTCTTTTCACAAAGCAAAGTGTCGGCACCAGGTAGTTTGTTACTGCAACACACAGTGAATCAAGACACTACACTACAAGTATTTATAATGTGTGCTCTGGCACTCAAAACTTTGTCAGGCCTGGAGAAAGAACACAAAAAATCGCTGTTGAATATAGTTTCCCCACATATAAGCATATAGCCTTATCTGTAAGAACTGAGCCTTTCCAGGAGTGGGATGGAGAGCCAAGAGATAGGACTGTCCCAGTGCCCCTTGCTATCCTGCCTGATTTCCCCTGGGGCCTTAGGTCCCCATCCTAAAGCAAACCTTGGAGTCCTGAACTGAGACTTATACTACTAAGCGGTCATGAAATCCTTCCCTTTCCCAAGTTCTAATCTTGCGTCACAGTCATGAGCACCCTGAAGCTGAATGTAAGCTCAGAGACCATCAGAGCCCACCTCCTGCCTTAGAAGTCAGGGAATCTGGAAAGAATTGAGTGAGCTGAAGGAGTCAAGGACACCATAGGAAGATCTACAGTGTTAAATAACCTGGGCCCGTTGGGGCTCACAGAGACTGAACTACCAACCAAAGAGCATACATGGGCTCAACCTAGGCCTCCTACACATTTGTGGCAGATGTTCAGCTTGGTCTTCTTGTGCGTCCCCCAACAATTGGAGTGGAGGTTGTCTCTGACTCTGTCGTCTGCTTTTGAGCCTCCTTTCCCTAACTGGACTGCCTGGTTGGGCCTCAGTGGGAGAGGATGTAGTTAGGTCGATTACAGTTGGATATCTCAGGGTTGGGTGGTACCCAAGGGTGGCCTCTCCTCAGAGAAGAGGAAGGGGTAGTGGGGGAGGAGTTTCTAAGGGTGGGAGGAATGTGAGGAGAGGAGGGACTGGGGTGGGGTGGGGTAATCGGGATGTAAAGTGAATAAATAACTTTAGGAAAAAAAGAAGAAAGAAAAGGAAAGAAAGAGAGGGAGAGAGGGAGGGAGGGAGGGAGGGAGGGAGGNAGGNAGGAAGGAAGGAAGGAAGGAAGGAAGGAAGGAAGGAAGGAAGGAAGGAACTAGGGAATCTAATGGAGACTACTGCCAGGACTTCTGAGTCCCTGCTATGACCCTTCCTAGAAAGAATGGATCCTGTCTTCCCTTGGCTGACAGCTATATAGAAACTGTCAGGTAAAGAATCTTTTCACATGTACTTGTTTGGAAGAATCTAGTCCAGATGACCCAGTGTCCCCATGGTGTGAGACCAAAGACTGGGATTGGGAGGCATTGCTGGTAGTGGAGGGTGCTGGGTCAGATTCCCCAAACTCTGCCAGCTGGCTAGCTGTTTAGTTCACCTGCAGGGACAGATGGCTCTCAGTCCCAGACTACCTTACATCAGTTCTTCCCCGGTCTAGAGACAAGAGGTGCCTTGTGGGAAGCAAGGCCATGGCCCAAGCTCGACCTCACACGGAGTTTCTTTCTCGTTGCCCAATTCTCTCGCCCCCGGTCAGTTTCGCACTCAGAGGAACAACAGCTCCAGTCTGGGCCGGGTAGTGAGCTCACTGCCTGCTCTCGCCACCGCCTTCTTTGTACAACCACCAGGCCAGCTAACGGTCAGGAAGTGGTCCTGTCAATCACTCCGAGAGCTCTTCACTGCTTACAGTGTCCAGGGAGAACACCGGGGGCTCTCTCTCCCACAGCCAGCCCCGTCCAAGTTACTGCATTAGTCCCTCCTTGTTTATTACCTGCCAGGCTTAGAGCAGCAACAAGTTCAGAATGGTCCGGCACATATATTTATAAAATGTAAGTGGTCATGGGGAAGCTGCGTTTAATAAGGAAAGCGAACCAATCAGATGGGGACAGCGAAGGCTCTCCGTTTTACCATATCCAACAACTAAAAGCACAGACAGAAAGTTCAGTTAATTTCGAACTTCAGAGAAATGACGACTAATCCTTTAGTCGAAGTGAATGCTGGGCAGTGTTTGAGATGCACTCACACTAAGCATTATTTGTTCTGTCTCTTTATCGGCAACACCGACGTAACCGTACTGCACTGTGTTTTATCCCGCCTGCGGCGGTTCACGGTCACGATCTCCGAAGCCTTGACTCTTGACTGTTGGGGAGGAAATCTGGGACTTCTCCAGTCCTGACGTCAGCAGCCCTTCCTTGCTTTCGTCACACGTGCTGCCCCAGGGCCTCTGAGGAGCTGCCTGGAAGGCTCACAATGCCTGCGCCTGGGAAGTCCCGGAAACAGGATGCGCATGCGATTATTAAGTGTTTGCAGAGAATCTTGTTTGATTCCTCGGGGTCTGATAGGATTTGTCTACGATTCCCTTGCTCTGTTAATGAGAAATGAATGTTTAGGTGACATCGGTCATGTTACTGCCCATTAGGTGGAAAATTAGTTAAGGGTCATTTCAGTTACCAGTTCTAAGACTCTCTCTCTCTCTCTCTCTCTCTCTCTCTCTCTTATATAATGCTTTCCTATTATCATCCCCAAATCATGCAGTATGGTTCTTTATGGCTTTAAAATAAGAGAGTATTGTTGAAAACTTGGGAAACAGACAAGAGAGGAAGAGAAATAAGCA
>NC_034600.1:57413351-57430290 GCF_900095145.1 Mus pahari
AGAGAGAGAGAGAGAGAGAGAGAGAGAGAGAGAGAGAGAGAGAGAGAGAGAGAATCTGAATCTGCTATGGACCAAAAAAGCTTCTCTACTTTCCCAAAATGAACTGCAAAACACTCAGATCTCCAAGTAAACAGCTGGCAGCTTTGTACTTCCCTCCCCAGGATGACAGCAGATTCTGTGGGACATTACATGTGAGACCCTGGGGACTAAAGATGAGCTCATTCAAAGAGCTGGAACCACCAAACGGACTCTCTGGGTTCTCTCACTATCTGTTCTTTCTTCATGGACACACGCCTCTAAAGACATGTGACTATGAGAATACACAATTATTTGATAGTTTTCACTATGTGCATATATGTGTCTGATGTTACCTTAGGAATTCTTCTTATAAAGTTATACAAGTATTTCTTATATTTCTCGCTGAACAGAAAAACTCAGCCTCACAGGGATATTAAACAAAATGAGAAACGCCAGAGCAGGAACTGCTGTGGGAATTTAGGATTATCTAGACCACCGTGGTCTAGCCTGGCTTGTTCAGTGGTCATCTTGCAAAGAAAAAAAGTGTTACCAAACACGATATTTCTGTACCCCCTCTCTTACCTCTACCCCTGTGCCCAACCCATTTCCACCCCCACCTCACTTCTATTCCTATCCCCACCTCAATACTGTCTGTCTGTCTGTCTGTCTGTCTCTCTCCAAACCCCAACTAGCCAATGGTTTCAGACACAATACCTTATCTCCTTATCGTTTTGGTAGGAAATACTTGTCTAGAATGAAATTTCCAAGTCAGGAGTCGTGTCAAGTTCCTAAGAAGTGAAACAAACAAACAGGTGTGAGGTAAAAATGTAAAATTTTAAACAATTGGGGGAAAACCAATCCGTCAGAGACGGTTAAAACACCCATTGTTTTGGGCCATCGTTTTGAACAATTATAATAAACACTGACAAATTGCATTTAATGTTAAAATGCATCCAAGCGGAATATAGAAACTGGAATCTTTCATGGTGGGTGGACAGAGCATGCCACAAAGGCCAACTCATCGGCTGCCAGTGCTTCAGCTGTTCTACATCGCCACCTAGTGGCGTAGACTGTTGAGGATTTTTTAATTTTAATTTTAATTTTTAATTATACTTTTTACTTACTCACTTTACATTCAGCTCACTGTTCCCGGTCACCTCCTCCCCTCCACAATCCTTCCTCCATCCCCTTTCCTCTCTTTCTCTGAGCGGGTGGGGTTCCTCTGAGTATTCCCCCCCCCTCCCCCCAGTTCAAGCCTCTTTGAGGCTAGGCGCTTCCTCTCCCACTGAGGCCAGACAAGGAATTTGACAATCCACCATGGCCATTGATTGGAAACACTGCACCGGTCTCCGCTATTGCTGACCTCAACTCAGATTCTTTTCTCTCTTTGATTTTGTTTCATTGTTTCTCATCTTACCTTTTTAACAAATTCAAAAACATTCATATGCTTTCTCTAATATCAAACATCTCCCTTTACTTCACCTATCACGGTCAAAAAGACCCCCAGACGTCTTATTGCTCTTCCTTCTTTTACTGTGGATAGGATGAGTTCCTGCCACATGCACCCACATTCCCCTCTCCCTCTTCCTCTATTTCACGTCAGGGGAAGTGCTGTGATCTGAATGGTCACTCTAAAACTTCACACTGAGTTTTAATCGCCTTTATTAGAGTATAAGAACACTGCACTCCTACGTGGACTAAGGTCATTTCCACGATTTGGCTAGTTACAGGAACTGGGCCTCTCTTGTTCTTTGTATAGCACGGTGGGAAGGCGCAGCATGTGAAACTCACACTGAATGCTCATATCACACTCTTGGACGCCCACTTTTCTAGGACCATTAGCCAAACCCGTATGCTTTATAATGTACTCAGTCTCAGGTGTTCTGTTATAAACCACAGTAAATGGAAGTACAACCGCAAACGGGTTCCAAGGGTCTGGCTGCTATGGTAACAAATGCCTCAAGTGTGCCAAGTGACTTTTGGAACAGGGACGAGGCAGGAAAAGCAGGCTTTTGTCGCTGCCCGCCCTACCCAACACCAGCATTCACAGCATGATGGCAACACAACATTTCTGACTCTGGCAGTGTGTTCCTCTTTAATTTGACTTAAGATACGGCACTGGGATGGACGTGGGTGTGCGTTTTCTTCCAAGATTATTTTACCTAAGATTCTGTGTTATAAACCAGTCTACCATATTCAAAGTGTGATTACCGAACCTAAATCACCGTTATTATTTGCCGTTCAGCAATCTCAAATTTAAACTCAACGGAAATGACATTCCCTGAGCAGGATGAGAGATAAGAGATGAGCAAGACCGGACTTCCTCCTTCCTAGAAGCTGCGGGGCTTCTCTGGGGCACAGGGGCGGAGCCAAAAGTCCTCTCCTTGGCGTTGAGCTGCAGGATTGCATCCTGTGGGATTTATGGAAAAAGAAAATTACAATCAACCAAGCCTTGGTGACTTTCCATCTTCAGAAACCTTGGAAGGGTATATATAGCTCATGGCTTCCAGCAAGCCTGTGACGGTTCATGCTAAAACACTATTTTTTATTAGATATTTTCTTCATTTACATTTCAAATGCTATCCCCAAAGTCCCCTATACACCCCCTCCCCCGCTGCTCTCCTACCCACGCACTCCTACTTCTTGGCCCTGGTGTTTCCCTGTATGGGGCATATAAAGTTTGCAAGACCAAGGGGCCTCTCTTCCCAATGATGGCCAACTAGGTCATCTTCTGCTACCTATGCAGCTAGATTATATTTTGTCTGGATGTGTAAAAACAAGGAGCTCTCGGTGAGTGGAGTTTGTTCTGTTTCTATAAAAATATTTCATTTTTAATTTCTGTTATTTTATGCATGTGATTTGTCTTTTACTAATCACTCATCTTTTTTTCTCCTTCTTATTGGTTAGATTAAAATATTTCTTTCTTATGGACACACACGGATATCAGATTCAATTGTTCTGTTCTAGCACAAGTATTTCCTCAGACTTCTTACTCAACCTTTATTTTTGATTTTCCTGTATAGAAAGTTTACCTTTTATATGGTTTAGAAGATGTGGCCTGCATGAGTTTTCCCAATGTTAGTTCACAGCCAGCTATTTACAAAGAGCTTACTTTTGTGTGTTTGTCTCAATTTTTGTAATATGTGTCTTTAATCTACTTCTAATTTATTAATATGTTGATAAATAAAGATCCAATTAAAGTTATTTTTAATTTTAACACAACCCATCCAGTTATTCTTTTAGCATTACAAAAGTATGTATTTAGGACTCTCTGTACACATACTAAGATTTGTTCCCTGGGTTATTTTCCGTTACTTATTTATCTGCCCACTGTTGTCCGGGAGTAATTATTGCATATCTACTATCTTTCGAACTGTCTGCTAAGCACTATGAAGTAAAATGATCAGCAGACAAAACACAGTATTTGCGACTTGCAGCCTAGCAGACAGGGCTTGGCTTCATCAGCAATGAAGTAGAACAGGTGCAACATGTGTGACCGGGACATGAAAAGAACCTTGAGGCACACGCTCTCCCTTTGAGTGAGGCGGCGCAGGAGGGAGGTTTGTAAGAAAACAGTCAAAACAGAGAAAGAAGAAAAGCTGGGCAGGGGAGACAGCTCAGTGGTTAGGGTACTCGCTACATAAGAGTGAGGACTGAAAGTCAGACCCCAAACCCAGAGCTCAGAGATGTGGCTATTCCTGCAAGCCTGCTTTTCTGGGGGAGTCTCTGTCCCGCTGTCTGAGGCTGGAACTACAAGCTGATCGCCGTGGTTGCCTGCTCACGTCCTCATCTGGCGTTTAAACGGGTTCTGCACTGGCTTCCCTCAAAGCTGCGGGTGTATACGTGAAACAAACCCTTTCCTCCCCAAGCTGCTTTTGGTCACGTTGTACCACAGCAACTGAAATTCTAACTAAGACAGAAATTGGTGCTGGAGAGGGGAGTGTTGTTATGACAGACCTGACCTTGTGCTTCGGGGAGGGGAGGGCAGCGGTGACATCCTGGAACCTTTGAGTTGGAAGAGCCCGAGGGAATCACAGGCCAATGGGAAAAGGTTGTCAGGCTTTATGGGCAGTATTCCTCAATGGATGGATTGTGCAGAAGTCTGGGAGTCTGAGGAAGGGGTGTGCCATGGAGCAACTCCTACTCATTTGCCTCAGCCAATAGGAGGGAGGGGGCACGGAATATGGGGATGCCCATAGGACTTTGAAGAGTGACTGAGCTGATGTAACAAGGAAACTAAATCAAAGATTAAACATCAGAGAAGCCTCTTATGTGAAATCTGGCCTGTCTGACTGGTGGGCAATCTGCTTCACGAGGTCATATACCGAACCAGGCTCGTTTCATTGTTCTAGAATCCCCTTTCTTCGTGATCAAGTTCAGGTTTGGGCACACATTCATGTTCCAGATCACAGTGGGGCACAAGGAAATAAGTTCAGACAAGTCACTCTCTTCAAGAAGAGGCAGAAAAAATACACACACTTCCACCCACACGTTGGTGGGAACGCAGCACGTTACCACACCTCTGCTGACAGGTCTAAGCATCCCTCCATACCAGTTCCATCTTGGGCTGCTGTTCCTGGTGCTGCCCACTGCCCACTTCAGTCTGTGGGAACTTTCCTTGGTCCATCCTTTGAGTGGTTTTGAAGGCAGAGGATAATGGAAACTCAGGAGGTAAAAAAAAAAAAAAAATCAATGGAAGTTGAAAATGTCTGACAAAGTCTTAATGAACTACAAGAAGGAGTTAACAATGTACTTGTGAGACCAGGTTTTCATAGCATGAACTGATGTCAGAAGCTCTGGGAGAGGGTATGTATGTATGTATGTATGTATGTATGTATGTATCTCAATGAAAGTAAAAATAATAATGATGAAAATAAAAGCAGTAGCCTAGAACATATATTGAGAACCATGTTTTATGCCACTCATCAGTAAGCAACATTTTTTACAAGATTTTATGTGTGTGTGTGTGTGTGTGTGTGTGTGTGTGTGTGTGTGCGTGTGTGCTCTATCTGCATGTATACCTACGTGCCAGAAGAGGGCATCAGATCCCACTATTGATGGTTGTGAGCCACCACATGGTTGCTGGGAATTGAACTCAGGACTTCTGGAATGCTCTTAACCTGAACCATTTCTTCAACCCCCAGTCAGCATCATTTAGAGCTGTCTCCTAAATTGAGGAATAATGAACCTAGGGCTTGTGAGAGCAAAACAAGTGATCTGTGCTCAAGCAGCAGAAAAGTTGTCCTTGACCTGGAGAATCCCTGCTGTAATCTCTGTGGCACACAGTGTGCCATCTGATGAAGAGGAAGAATATGGCCAAACTAGACATAACTTATGCTCAGGACTTAAAAGAGTTCAACTGCCAGGAGAGAGGCTCTCTGAGCAGTTGGTAGCACTCAGAGATGGTGGTGGAAGTGGTGGTGAGGTCTCAGTAACTGGGCTGAAGTTATATGGAATAATCTAGTCACTGTCTTAAGACATACAATGAAATACCATAGACTTGGTGGCTCACAAATGACAGAAGTCTATTCTTCACAGCCTTGGAGGCTGTCAAGTCTAAGACCAAGTTTCTTGGAGATTCGGTGTCTGGGGATGGTCCAGGTCAGCCATCTTTTTACTGAAACTTCACAAGGAGAAGGGGAATGAGGTTTCTCTTTGGACTCTCTCTTTTTTTTCCTGTGGACACTAGTGCTGTTCCAGGTCTTTGCTCCCATAACTTAATCATATCCTAAGAGTGATTAAGTTTAGACAAGTGACTTTGCAAGGGACATGAACATTTACTTGTTATCACTCACATTTATTACAGTTGGTATTATCTGTTGGCTGCCCGGCACACAAGTGGGTATGAAGCTGTATCCTTTTTTCATGCCTGCTGTGGTAGTATTAGACAGGCCCACAAATATTCTGACAATCTTTCCTTTGATCTGCGGAGCTTAATTATCTCCAAATCAATTATCTTTTAAATGTGGATGGTAATATTGGTGACTCATTTCTAAATAATCAAATAAGACAGAGTTCTGGGGTTTGATTCCCAACTTTAGGATATGAAGACATTGTGGTGGGGTTTGATCTGTTTCTATGGATCCAAATGCTAAATTCTGCATCCCAAGATCTAGTTGCCCCAAGATGAGCAGATTCTCACATACACCAGCCTTTGTTGTGTTAACCTTACAGTCCAGTTATTCCTGATTGGTTAATAAAGTTGCTGACAGCCTGTAGCTGGGCTGGAGAGATGCAGGCAGGCTTTGGTTCCCAGGCTTGTGATCACTGGTAGGGACAACCAGGAGAGAGCAAGGAAAGAAGGAGGAGGAGGAGGAGGAGGAGGAGGAGGAAAGAAGTCATGGGGTAATTTGGGCCATGAGCATGTGGCTGTGAGGCCTGACCTGATGAAGCAGGAGCAACATCAATGAATATGGCAAGTAATATATTGGGGCTCAAGGCATGAAAGCAGAGAAAATACCTTAGAGGGTTGATACCTGCCTAGCTCCAGTGCACTGAAGCTTATTATAATTCTAAAGGTCTCTGCACCTTTTATTTGGGTAGTAGCTGGTTAAAAAGTAACTGCTACCATATTAATTTTTCCAGTATTAGTTATTAAACCCGGAATATTTAAATCACTCCATTGTGGTTTCCTCTTTCTGCTTCCGTTAAGTCACTTACTGTGGGGGGAAAACCAGCCTCGGTGACTCTTAATAGCACTACTGAGAAAGTCATGTGGCACAGAACTGAATCCTCTGTCACAAGCCGAGCGGGAAAGGAACTGAAGACCTCTGCCAATGGCACGTGAGCAGAGTTGACTGCTTAGAGGCGGGTCCTCTAGCCTGTCAGTCCTTAATGAGGCCATCTCTAGCTGATATCTTTATCAAAACCTCAAGAGGGATCCTGAAACTAGCCGTGCTAGTTCCAAATTACAAACCCACAGACAGCCATGAACAATAACGCTGGTTGTTTTCATCCAGTAAGTTTTAGGATAATTTGTGAATGAAGAAGAGATAACCAATGTGTCTAGACTCAGGAGTCATAAAACATCATTTGCTGTATTCTATTTAAGAGAGTTTTTAGAGCCAGCCAGTCTCAAGAGGAGAAGATACTGATGTAAATATATACTGATGTAAAAACGGGAGAAAAAAATTGGAGTCATGGCTTAAACTGTCCTAAAATGGGCAAGTTGGTGTATCCCTATTATAGTATTGGAAGATAGTCAGAAAATATGAAAATAAGCAAGCCCTTTGTAATGTATGTAGTGGCTATAGTAAAACAACCATCTATACTATTTTCTGTGAAACTTCTATTATTCTATTGGACCATGGAGTCAATGAGAGCAGGATTTTCATATCTGTTTTGTGTTTATCCACTCTTCCCAAGAGACTTGTATAGTATATAAGGAATATGATATGCTCACAAAATATCTTATGAACAAATACATATGACTGGTCAGGACACAGGGAACATGTATCTATCTGCTCCTATAAGTTTTCTTTTTTCTTTTTGTTTGGTTTTTCAAGACAAGGTTTCTCTGTGTAGCCCTGGCTGTCCTGGAACTCACTCTGTAGATCAGGTTGGCCTCAAACTCAGAAATCTGCCTGCCTCTGCCTCCTAAGTGCTGGGATTAAAGGTGTGCGACACCACTGCTCAGCTCCTATGAGTTTTCTGCTTTGCTTTGTTATCTACACACCAGCCTTCTGAACGATGCATGAAAATGTACTATCCAAACTTTGCATTTGTATAGGGTTGTCTGCTATTTACTGCATTGTGACCCTTAACTGCTGAGCCATCTCTCCAGCTTCTAGTTATTTGTTTTATTTATGTGTATGGGTGTTTTGCCTGCATGTATGTCTGCTAACTACATGTGTGCAGTACCCAAGAAGGCTTGAAGAGGGCATCAGAGCTGGAATCACAGCTGGTTGGGAGCTGCCATGTTGAATTGAACCCAGGTCCTCTGGAAGAGCAGTCATCACTCTTACCTGATGAGCCTTGTCATCCTTTTAAGATTGCTCAAGTTTGTTTTCTGTTGCTGTGGCAAACTTTGTGACCCAAAGCAACTTAGTGAGGAAAGGGATTTATCTCATTTTACAGTTTGAGTCCATTGCCAAAGAAAGCCAAGACCAGGAATTCAAGGCAGGAGCTTAAAGCAGAAACCGCAGAGGAAGGCTTCTTGCTTCCTCATTGGGCTGCTCGACTCCCTTTCTTACACAGCCCAGGTGTGCCTGCTCAGGAATAGTACTGTCCACACGGCACCAGCCCACATTAATTAACAATCAAGAAAATGTCCCGAGAGACATGCCCACGGACCAGTGGGATGGAGCTACTTTCTCAATTGAACCCCTGCATCCAGTGGTGTCGGGTTGACAGTGGAATCTACCCATCCATCACATGTACAGGGTCTCCTAAAGACTACAATATGAAGCGATTTTTTTTTTTTTAAGAAGGATTGCATGAGTGAAGATCTTAAATTTTAATAGTGATTTGGTCATTTTTCTATGCATTACAAAGCACAGAAAGTGTGCTAAAGGGGAAGAGTGGGTCAAACAGTTGACCAGGCAGCAGATAGAGCAATTGTTGCAGAAACCGATGAGTGGGGTTGAGTAAATATCACTGGGTTGAACTTTTACAGTAAGAGATGTAATCTTTATGGGTGATTTGCTTTTATTTGTTTGACAGAAAGTGAACATTCAGCTTAGAGATACTAAAAGGGTTATAGTATGTTTTCCTTTGCTTAAGAATTCTGTTTTTCGGTTGTTCATAAACACGCATACCTGACAGATGTATAGTATATCAACTACCAATGCATGATATCTTTGTGTCACCCTCTGACCAACTTTGAAGACTTCAAGTTTCTCTAACAACAACAGAGGGATGCTTTGCTGCAGTGGGAAGACCAGAATTGTGGTTTATTTGGTATTTCATGAAATTTGCTCCTTGTTATATCTTAGGTTATCATTGATCCTCTTAATAGCCATTTGGCATCCACTGTCTATATCTAACCTAGTATTCTCTCAGTTACTAGGTATGGTGGTTTGAATATGCTTGGCCTACAGGAAGTGGCACTATTAGGAGGTGTGGCCTTGGTGAAGGAAGTGTGTCACTGTGTAGGCAGGCTTTGCGGTGTCTTAGTGCTGAAGCTCCACATAGCATGGAAGAGACTCCCCTCCTGTCTACCTGTAGAGTTCCTTCCTCCTGCCTCTGGATCAGGACGTAGAGCTCTCAGCTCCTCTAGCACCAGGTCTGCCTGCCTGCTGCCATGCTTCCCACCACGATGATAATGGACTGAACCTCTAAAAATTAGATGTTTGCCTTTATAAGAGTTGCTTGGTTCATGGTGTCTCTTCACAGCAGTAAAACCCTAAGACGCCAGGTTAAAACTTTGAAATGTTCTTACCTGACCTCCAGCTTTTCACCATTTGTTCTGTGGATACCAAAGTGCATGTAACTAGTTCCACGTTGAAAACAAAACGTGTTCCTGGGGCCAACCTGTTCTTGGTCATGATCACTCACCATGTGCAGTGGTTTGAATAAGCATGCACCCCCCCCCCATAGACTCATGTGTTTGAATGCTTGGCCATAGGGAGTGGCACTATTAGAAGTGTGGCCTTGTAGGAGTAGATGTGGAGGAAGTGTGCCACTGTGGGAGCAGGCTTTGAAGTCTCTTAGATATTTAGACTATGCCCAGTGTAGCACACAGTCTCTTTCTGTTGAATTTGGATCAAGATGTAGAACTCTCAGCCCCCTTTCCAGCACCATGTCTGCCTGCAGTCTGATTCCCACCATGATGATAATGAACTGAACCTCTGAACCTGTAAGCCAGTCCCAATTAAATGTCTTTTATCATTACATGTCTTGCCTTGGTCATGGTCTTTTCACAGTAACACAATCCAAACTAAGACACTGTAAATGTGCACTAAGTTATTTGTTCTTCGATTTGAGGAGAGAACATTGTTGTTTTGCAGTGCTGATTTTCCTCTAGGCCCTGTTTCTGGGAATAGATTCCTTCTCCACCTTTCCCTAATGGCCCTTGACTTTATTATTTCAACACCCCCCCCTTCATAATCTCTGCTCATTTTAAGCAGTATTTACTGCTCGTTTCTTGTTTGATAAATATGGGAACCCCAAGAGTCTTTGTATTTCAAATGTTCTTAGTCTATTTTAGTTCAAGTTCTAAGAACTTTTATTAATAAATTAAAGTCTTTCATAGGTTTTGGTTGTGGATTTGGAAATGCCCAGGGGTTTTTCAGTTCCATTGCATTCCATTTTGTGTGCCAAAAATCACACTCATACTTCTTACGAGCTTTGTTTCTCTCTCCTAGACATAATTACTGCCAATCCGGGCATGCTTCCACTGTGGAAACACGCCTTTAAGCTTCTTAGGAGCCTTTTCATCTAGCAGGGTAAGACCTTAGGTGGGCAAGGCAGAAAATATACTTGATGACCTTTGGAGTTCTGTATTAAGGCTTAGCCCTTATATGGAGCCTGGAGCCTCTCAAAAAGCTGATTTCTGTTGTACTAGCCTGCTCATTTGCCCTGGTTATAGAAAGACAATCTTATTCTGAAGCTCTGGCAGGAGAGACATATTATTATTATTATTATTATTATTATTATTATTATTATTACATGGTCTCTTTACATATCCGTGGTTATTCTCAAACTCACTATGTAGATCAGGCTGGCCTTGAACTCATAGAGATCCACTTACCTCTGCCTCCCAAATGCTGGGATTAAAGGCATGAACCGCCATGTCCTACAAGAGGAGATATCCTAAAGAGAGACACTTGTGCCCCTCCCTTTGACTATTCAACTATCACCATTTGAAATTTTTAATTTCCAGAGCTAGTATGTTTAATAGACAAGCATGAAGCCCTGGGTTCCACTGCCAGCATCACATAAAACCAAATGTGCTGATTCCCTCAAGGAGCAGGAGAACCAGAAGCCCAAGGTCATCCTCAGCTACACATTGAGTTCCAGATAAGATTAGTAGTAGGAGACAAGTAGACTTAAGTTTTTCAAAACCTACTTAAATAAGTGTACTTAAATGCTTTAACCTCCCTTCTATCCCACCACCCACCAGAGGTAGTGAAAAGGAAAGGTTAATATGGCAAAGGAGGATGGGGACCCATTTAGAAATAGTTCTTCGAGGTGAATCCAACCTACATTGTCAGGATATCAGCAGTTCAGTTCACACGAATCAGCAGCGGAAGTCCAATGGCAGTTCGATCCAGAAGAAACCTTGAGGCTTTGCCTATCTGCTTGAGTCCACAGGAGCGGCAAGAAGCTACTGGAACACCACCAGAAGTTCTTTGGTACATTTCTCTCTATAAAGTCACAGCAAATGTTGATCAGTGAAGAAGGCAAGGTAAACCAATACCTAACAAAGACCAGCAAAAAATGGCAAGGCAAACCAAGACCACACAGGGTAGTCCACGGTCTGTTGGGTTATATTTATACCCTTCTCAAACATCACATGTCCTCTCCAACATCAAATCTAGCAAAACACCGCATGCCTGTTTTTTTCCAGGCAGCTTCCTGAAAAAATACCACACGGCTGTTCTCAGCAAAACATCCTCCTATGTGTCTGCTTCAGCAAAAACCATTCTCTCATAAGACAGTTTCCACGAAAACATCACATGACACAACTGAGTGTCCAAAGCACCAGAAATTTCCACTTCAAGACCATATCTGGAAAACAAAAGACAATAAAAAGAGCCTTTCTCTTTTATTTTTCAGAGGGGACCAAGGTCATTTTCTTCCCAGTTCTAGTGTTCATCTCATGGTTTTCTATAGATTGTAAGATGGCTATAGGCACAGTGTGTGTGTGTGTGTGTGTGTGTGTGTGTGTGTGTGTATGTTATCTCTTTCTCATGGCCATTTGGTGAATGTGTCTGCATAGGTGGATAGCTTTTCTCTATACTGTGATTCAGTAATCCAGACTCCTATCCATTCACAAAAGAAAATGCAAAGCAACCGTGGCACGGAGAACTGAAACAAGAACCCATTTCCTCTCTGGCTGAGAAGCAGGACAAAGATTGATATCATTCAAATTTATGGGAGCAGAGATTCAGACATCTGGGGGTGAGGAGCAATACTTCCTCTGACCCCTGGGCATGGAGGCTGAGTGCTGGCCAGTGGCTGATGGGGTCATTCAGCAGACAGAATAAAGATACTCTTCAAGTTAGAATACTACATTTAGCAGCAGCCGCAAACTGGATTCAGGTGCTTATGCTGAAACCAGTTGTTGTCTGTTAAGGTGAGGTAGGAAGGCTGAAGTGAGGGTGGCAAGAGTTAGAGTCCCACAGGGAAGGCACAAGAGCCAAGGGGAAGGACCAAGTCTCTTCTCTCCCAGAAACCCCATTTTCCAGTAGTGTAGAGGCTAAGAAAGAACCTGTTGGTGACGTAGACATTACTAGTATTACACAGCAGAGAATGGCTTCCTGGATTAGAATATGTGAAATAGCTCAATAACTTGAGCTGGGGGGTTGTCTTAGAGTTTCTACTGTTGCAATGAAACACCATAGCCAAAAAGCAAAATGTGGAGGAAAGGGTTTATTCAGCTTCCCCTTCCACATTGCAGGTCATCACTGAGGGAAAGTCAGGACAGGAACTCCAACAGAGCAGGATCCTGGAAGCAGGAGCTGGTGCAGAGGACATGGAGGAGCGATTGCTTCATGTGGCTTGCTCAGCCTGCTTTCTTACTGAACCCAGACCTCTGACCCAGGGATGCACTCCCCACCCTTTTGATCACTAATTAAGAAAATGCTATACAGCTGTATCTTATGGAGGCATTTTTTTTTTTTTTAAATTGAGGTGCCTTCCTCTTTGATGACTCTAGCCTATGTCTAGTTGACATAAAACCAACCAGTACAGGGGCGGTCACTGGGCAGCCATCACAGTCCTTGGCAGCTTTCTTTCCTTTTTGACCCTTGGATGTATTCTCCACCTTTTTTTCTGTCTACACAGTGGTCAAGCTGCTTCCAGTGTAAAGTATAGCTAGCTGTCTGGCTTCATTGTTTCTGAGTGTGAGCCTCACTAAGAGATAGGAAGAATGGAGGAGGGTTGTTGTTTTTTAAAACAAAAATCTCAGTAGTTTGATTTTTGCCAAGTGTGGTGGTTTGAACATGCATGGGCCAGGCAATGGTACTATTAGGAGGTGTGGCCTTGTTGGAGGAATTGTATCACTGTGGGGGTGGGCTTGGAGACCCTCATCCTAACTGCCTGGAAGAGAGTCTTTTGTCTTTGGATCAAGATGTAGAACTCTCAGCTCCTTCTCCACACTATGTCTGCCTGCATGCTGCCATGCTTCCTGCTATGATGATGATGGACTAAACTTCTAAAACTGTAAGCCAGTCCCAGTTAAATGTAGTCCTTTCTAAGAGTTGCCTTGGTCATGGTGTCTCTTTATAGCAATGGAAATCCTAACTAAGACACCAATGTAGACTTGGGAGCCAGGTGCTGGGGTGGATGTGTGCATTGAGTGCAGGTGCCCATGGAGTTCAGAATAGGGTTCTAGATTCCCTGGAGCTGGACTTTCAGGCAGTTGTAAGTTGTCTGATGTGGATATTAGGAGCTGAGCACATCCCTGAGCCATCTCTCCAGCCCCAAGTCAGGCGTAAAAACCACATCCAAGTTACCCTGTGGGGACCTGCATCAGGCAACAGGCTGTTCTGTGAGATTTTGTCCAGCACTGTGTCTCAGAGGACTCGTTAAGAGCCTAGTAAAGCAGGCTTTAGTCATCCTGGCTGGCTTCCAGAGCCTGCCATTCACGGCCTGTCGAGGTCATGCAGAGCTCTGAACCATTTCCTGTGGCCTCTGGGACTCCGGTCAACAGACTGAAGTCCAAAGTCTTGGCTTCTGGGCATCACTTGTTTTTCTCTTTCTGCTTGGCGAAACGGCCTCTGCATTTGCCCTTTCCTGCTGCAGCCCGGCTGGAAGTCACTTTATTAACAGTTCCTTTGTAAGTTCACGGTGGTCTATGAACGAGTCTGAAACTTCTTGGAAAAGAAACAACTGTTGCTTCCAGAACCAACTCCCAGAGGGACACATCCTGTCAATCTCTCCAGGCACATCCCCCTGTGGGTTCCAGCTCTACTGCCCCATCTAGTACCATTGAAAACACCTCCACACTCCCTGTAAAACTTTGCTGACAAGGGACCAGGGCCATTTTCCTTCCGAAAGCATGGAACTTGGTGCAGAGTATTGCATGAAGGAACAGTTTCCTAGGAGGCTCTTCCAGGATAGTTAGGAGAATCCTACACTGGCATCTTCAAAGCTATTTGCTATTAGCTTACTCATGAATGAGAATTCCTGACTCACTGAGGTTGGATTGTGAGAAATAAGCCATTAGCTGGAGAGAGGAGGTGGGGAGCAGCAGTTAGAAAGGTTTGCTGTGACACGGATGCCACCAGTGTGGCTCTTCACTGTCCAAAAGGGTTCGTGGTCACTCCGAATGCACTCCTGAGAGCACCCAGAGCCAAACAGCCTGCTCTGGGGACTGGCTCTCCATTTGTTTTCTCTGGTTATCCCAGCTCTCATCAGCAAGATCCTTTTCTCTGGGGGGAGGCCCTGCCCTAGGAGAGGAGCTGGCCTGGCTTGCTGCCTCCGGGACCAGACTTGGCTAAAAGCAATGATGCCAGTCAAATACCTATCTGCTCTCAGCACGCCCTTTCCACTGCCATGAGGAAAATGAACTGGAACAAACTTTACAAATAGATTTTTCTTGGTGTTCTTCAGCCTCAGCAACTCCTCTTCCAGAGAAGCCATGAAGTAAAGAAAGGTCCTTACCCTACTTATTCATCTTATCCTCTCTGTAGTTTGCAAAGCTTTTGTAAAAAGGTTGAATGTCTAGGAGTCATTGCCACGGTAGTCAGGGAAGACCAGAGACTTAGCAAGCTCACCCAAACCCCTTTCTACCTGGAGCTCTAGGTGCAGCTGGGGCTCTTGAGACCACTTGGTTCACTTAGAATGTAGGAGATAGCTCAGACAAGAAAATGCTTGTGATTTAAACCGGAGGATCTGAGTTCCGATGTCCAGCGTCCACTCTAAAAAAAAATAAAGCTGGACACGCATGTCTGTAATCTCAGTGCTGGGAAAGCAGGGACAGGAGGCTTCCTGGAGCTCACTGGCTAGTCAGTTTAGCTAAATTGCTAGGTTCCAGGTTCACAGAGAAACTCCATCTCAAAAATTACAGCAGAGAGCAGTAGATGCCGGATTGTCAACTATGCTGGTGGCTGCTTTCTGCTGTGGTGGGAAAGCTGACACAAGTTTAAACGAGAAGGACTCTTGTGCCTCATGGCCTCAGAGTCTTCAGTCCGTGGTTAGCAGTCCACTGTTTCTGGGCCAGTGGTAAGGCAGAATGCCATACTGGAAGACAACGGGAGAGCTAAGCGTCTCACCTCCTGGCTTCCATGGGACAGAGAGAGACAAAGAAGGGTGGATAACAAGGCACAAGGATATTCTCAAGCCGGCTGTCATCAGTTATCAGTTATGAGATCATCAATGGACTAGACTGTTTATAAAGTCAGTGTCAAAATTCACTTATCTTTCAATAGCTCGTCAGCTGAGGGCTAAATCTTCAATGAATAATCCTTTTAGGGGACATTTCATTTTCAAACTTGGTCATCTTTTAACTTTCTCATATATGGGCATTAAAAAGAGAGTTTTTAAAAGCTACTCCTGTTTTAATTGCCAATATCCATTCGATAAAGTTGTAAAGTCTAAATAATTGCAAATACACAAACTGAGCAACAGATAATCCTTCTACAGTAGGAACTTTTTAGAACATATAGTTATATGAGAGAAATTTAAATGGATTCACCATGCAATAGAGGAGAGAATGTTCCAACTAGACATTTGCTAGCAGGTAAAACCTCCAGTGCCAGGAATAGGCTATATCTCACTGAGTTCTTGGTCAGATATCATAGACTATTGCAAAAGCTATTAGTTTATCTCTATAACCTGATACTAAGGCCCTATCCTGGATGACACAGATTATTTATGTCATTGATAATGGAGAAATAAAACTGGTGTACAATTAGGAAATTCATTTCTACTGACTAGTTTTCATGATGCTGGAATGTACTTTGCACAGTACTGAGTGAACTAGACAATTATCAATTTCACTCAGCTACAAGTCCTGCAACCCATAACAGAGATTTGCCTTTGAAATATATGGGTGCAATAGTGACTCATGTTACAGGAGTAATCAACCACTTTTTGCTTGAATATAAGGCCCACTCCATGAGATGGAACCTGTGCCCTACACTGTTGAAGTAGCCAAGAACCTGAGATTACATAGGTCATGGGCCCTAGAAGGAAAGCTACTACTTTGTTCTCCTAGAGGAACATTGCAATGAAGTGACTCCTAGTGACATATTGTTATACACATAGATCGGTATAACAACACTCAACCTTCATCAGAGATGATGCTTGTTGCATTAGATGGTAATAACACTGAGAACCACAATTAGACAATGTATAGAGAACGAGAGACATTGGAACTCACAGCACTAGATGGGAAATCTTTATCAAACACCTTTCAAGGCTCAGGGATCTAAAAGACAAGGAACCAGACAGATTGTGAGAGCCAGAAGTGGTAGATGGCTCCAAGGAAACACAGCAGGAGTGATACACAGATGAACTTAGAGAGGCTGTGACAGCAAGCAGGAGACCTGTACAGGTTCAAACCACACAAAAGCCCTGCACAGAGTAGGGGGGAATGACCACAAGGTTCCACCACCAACCAAGCTGTTTTCCACTGATGGCTGCTGGGAAAGGTTTTATCTCTTCTCCTCTCTTCTCCTCTCTTCTCCTCTCTTCTCCTCTCTTCTCCTCTCTTCTCCTCTCTTCTCTTCTCTTCTCTTCTCTTCTCTTCTCTTCTCTTCTCTTCTCTTCTCTTCTCCTTCCTTCCTTCCTTTCCTTCCTTCCTTTCCTTCCT
>NC_034600.1:57430585-57432642 GCF_900095145.1 Mus pahari
CTGGTCTACAAAGTGAGTTCCAGGACAGCCAGGGCTATACAGAGAAACCCTGTCTCAAAAAAAAAGTGTCATTGTATATACAACCACACTCCAGCCCTGTAACCAGTTGACCAACATAAAATGAACCCCATTTTCTTCATTTTTTTTCTTCATTTTTTTGTTCTGTTTTGGTGTGTGTGTGTGTGTATGAGAGAGAGAGAGGGAGGGAGGGAGGGAGGGAGGGAGAGAGAGAGAGAGAAAGAGAGAGAGGAAGTTGGGTGAATAGTGAATTGGGGATGATCTAGGATGAATTGGTAGAGATGGCAAAGAATATAATAAAAATGTATTTAAAATTTAAAATAAGTTTAAAAGGACCCTTCCGACCTTGACCTTGCCACCTATGGTGCACTAGATACTTCTTAATATTTAATATTTATGAGAACTACTAATCTTGGAGATAAAAGAATTTCTAATTTAAATTGGTCATCACACAGATTCTCTTTACCTACATGCCAAGAAGGTAACATTATACATTATAGAGAAATAGCAATATTCAGGAAGAAATATTTTTCCTTTTTTCCCATAAAGTGTTATCTCTGTGCTCATTATTTTGATGCCATGTGAGGTTCATTCTTTATGCTAAAATTGTTCACCTTAATAATCCATTTGTAACTCAAAATATTTGTAAGCGCTTCAGCCAAGCTCTGTGGTTTGTACAGACCACCCAAGAGAATTGGGAGGCATTGAAGGTAGAGAAAGGATTTTTCTTAGAGCTATGTTCAGTAGAATGTCACCATACTTGTCACTCTCCTGGCTTCATCTTCAGATTGTGATAGCTGGATCACACGAGTTACATCTCTTAAAGCAGGGCACCAGCTTCTTGAAGCGTCACTTCTGGATCCATTATTTCTGGATCTACAGGAAGGTATACTGTGTCACACCCATTTTCAACTTTAGAAGATCCCAAGTAAATGTGCATTTGGTAGTAGGCAGCAGTGCCTATGGGAGTTTCCCTGAGGCCTCATCTCAAGACGATGGCTACCTGCACTGTGCTTGTCCTGCCCTCCCATCAGGAGATGCCTTCCATCAGGTCTCCTGTTCACGTCTGGCACATGAATCCAGTGTAGACACGTGGGACTCCAGAGGGACAGCATGATGTGAAATGTGAACGCAATTAAGGACTTCCTTTCTTCTCCATGGAACCAATGAAAAGTCATTTAGAAACCAAAGGAGAAAGCTGGGGAAAGGCCACTTGAGGAATAGCTAGGGCTGCCTGGAGACTGGCTTTATAAATGACTGTGTGTTCTCTTGGGATCCTGGGGAACTCTATTTTATTCTGCATGTGGTTGGAGTTCTTAGCCCTCAAAGTACAATATAGGCTTCTGTTCCTGTATACACATGAGTCCACGGAAGAACCAACCTGCTCTCATCCACCAGGAGCAGACGCCAATCTCTCCGAGCTACTGTCTTCTTACTGATGCTGTTCATAGCTCTATTCTTTTGTCACAGTGCTTCATAATTTGAAATTAGACCCCACACATCCCATTTACCACCAACTCCCGTGGTCCCCATTGTACAACAGGGGTGTAGGTTGGGAGGCTGGGCTTCATTCTTCTTTGGCAATCTCCCACCCTGTAATGACAGGCACGCCAGCCTCTGACTATTCCATTTCATCACCTATAAAGGACGACTAAGGCTAGAACTCAAGACTATCTCCTGTAGAGACATCTTGGCTTCCTAATTAGTCCACAAGTTCAATAAGTCGTAGCAACAATAGGGGCAAATAAGTGTCTTAAGAGTTCCTTGGAAAGATGCAAAGAAGTCACCCCAGATTGGGAGGGCACTGGTATGTCAAGTAAAGGATTCTTTCCAAGTACAGCTTGGTGAAGCAACCAGTTTATTGGAGTTACATATGGCACGGGTGACTGAATGGCAGCCATACAATCAGGCAGTCTCTTGGGAAACTACTGATTAGTCCTATCCACAGCATGGCTGAGAAATATAAAAGTGCATTGCTGTCGAGTATCTTAGGTAGCTTGCCAACAATGCCACTGTCTTAGTCAGGGTTTCTATTCCTG
>NC_034600.1:57434891-57446530 GCF_900095145.1 Mus pahari
TGTGTGTGTGTGTGTGTGTGTCCCGAGGGACTAGTGAACTCCAGGACCCTCCCATCTCTCCAGCACTCCTCCCAATTCTGGGATTACATAAGCTTGCCACCCTACCCAGATCTTTTCTATAAGAGCTGCAAGCATGTACCAACTGGGTCAGCTCTTTGTTTAAATTGCTTTGATCAGAGGAAAAAAAAATCTGGTATTATAAAGTGAAAAGGAAAGTAGTCATATTTTGCTTAATAAGAGCAACATGTTCTGCGAAACCCATGGCTGTGTAGCTCCTCGGTGTGACCCTTAGAGTGTAAGATGATCCTGCGGAGGGTGGGATCATAATCATGAGACTGTGGTCTCACACACACAGCCACTGCCGAGTGAAGCATTGTCATGTGTCCTGTGACTCTACACAAGGAGGAAGGACACCAACAACTGCATCCAACTCACTAAGAGATAAGCCACAGTTTATATCTTAGCATTTGCCTTTTGGCTTATTCTGTTAGCAATAAATAGACAAAAAAAAAAAAAACAAATAAAAAAAGCAAACAAAAACACAACCAACCAAACACAGCCCCCCAAAATATCTTCACTGAAAGTGCTTAATTTTTGATTAAACTATAAATTATATATCATATAATATGTACTTTCTCATATCATGAAGGCTTTTTCTTTTTATCTTTTTGTTGTTGTTTTGTTTTTTTGAGACATGGCATCATGTGTCAGGCTAGCTTCTCTGTCCTTACGCAGCCAAGAATGACTCTGACACTCTGCTTTTCCCGCCTCTACCTTTGGAGTTTAGAGATGACTGGTGTGTGCTGGGCCTCATTAATTTTCTGTGATTTCTCTGTGTAGTTCAGTAACTATCATGGTCTCCTGAGAAACACAAATTTACAAGCAAAGTTAAACTTTTCTAAATCAATAAATTAAAAAAAAAAAACAAAACCTGTTGGTATAGATTTCTGCTCTAAATAGGGAATGGAGTCAAAATCCAAAAGACTTCTTGTAAAATGTCTTTTGGCAACTTAGAGGTCATGAACGAGGAGACTGCCTGGGTTTATAGCCATAAGACCACATGGCTGCCGTGAGGAGATGCAACCTAACAACAGCCATGTAATGTGAACCGAAAGAACAGACGCACCGCACAGGCTGCAATGATGGGAGTCTAGAGGCAAAAGTGGCAGGATGGGTGGCCTGCTCTGCTCAATGGGTCAAACACACACACTCTCAGCCCTTGGCAAGGTACCACCAAAGGGAACATTAGCAAACGACTCCTGTTTAACAGGAGAGATAAGAACCGGGAACAAATGGGAAGACTTGTGTTTTCGTGTCTGGATTGGGCCATGTGTCAGTCAGGCAACGCAGGCCCTGTCTAGGGCAGACGGGACAGAGGGCGCCTTTGGTCCCAAGACAGGTCTTTAGGGTCTGATTACGAGGTTGAAACTTGAAATTGAGAGGCGCAGAGATGAGTCACCGGTGAGCAATGTAAATGACAGGATGTTTATTTATTATTAAGTCTATACCAACGGTTTTTTCTTAATTTATTGATTTAGAAAAGTTTAACTTTGTTCATAAACTTGTGTTTCTCAGGAGACCATGATAGTTACTGAACGACACAGAGAAATCATAGAAAATTAATGAGGCTCAGCACACACCAGTCATCTCTAAACTCCAAAGGTAGAGGCGGGAGAAGCAGGGTGTCAGAGTCATTCTTGGCTGCGTAAGGACAGAGAAGCTAGCCTGACACATGATGTCATGTCTCAAAGAAACAAAACAAAAAATAAAGATTTAAACAACAACAACAACAACAACAACAACAACAAAACATTCAGGATAAGAGGAAAGTAAGCCGATGATGTAGGCTGGACCACGGCCTCTGCTCTGGATCCCAGACTCAGCCTCCCTGACTTGCGTGATGCTTATCTGAGTTCCCTGAGACATCTCAAAAGAGCAAGTCAGAGCCTGTTTCTGTAGTTTGCAATGGCAAAGAAAGAGCCATGTCTAGCACACTGCCCGGAATGCTGTAACCACCATGATGTTTACTCTGGAGGAGAAACGACACAGACAACATGAGAGCCGCACGCAAATATTTTAAATATTTCATAACTGGCTATGAAGCAGCCAGTTCAGACTTGTCCCCAGAGACTCCAAGTGACAGAGAGAAAAGTGCTCTGATCCTATTGAGTCTCCCCAAAGGTAGGAAGGACTAACTTGGGAAAGCCTGAACTCTGGATCACATCTAAGTGTACACTGCACACAATTGTGCAGGCTTAGGGTAGGACTGTGGAAGTGAAGAGCCAAGCTGTCTCCATCTTAGGTGTAAAAGCCACGTTATTTACTATCAGACAGGCTAGGTTCCTTCCTGTTTATGTTTAAACCTCTGTTTTTTGAAGGACTGGGCTATGCCTCACATGTAAGCTTAACTACAAATGGGTCTGTACTGTCTGTTCTAAAAATGGCAATCATGTCTTTGTTTCACAAAAATTAATAACCATTTTGCAATCATACCTTTGTTTCAGAAGGATCATTATGACGGCCTGTTGGCATGGCCACCTTGCTGCCATCCTATGTTTCAGGAGGTAGTTATGACTAAGTAGCTGTCATCCTATGTTTCAGGAGGTAGTTATGGCTAAGTACTCTTATGCTCTGTTCCTGTAGCCCCCTCCTCTTTTGCCAGCTAAATCCTCCATTTGAGAACTCCCTGTCCCTAAGCTATAAAAACCTGGTGTTTCTCACATCCAATGTTTACCTCTCAAACCCTACCTTAGGGGGTGGCAGTTTGGGTAGACCAATTTTTAAAAGCTTGCTTTAATTAATTGCTTGCTTTGATTAACTTGGCCATGATGGTTTAGATGAGTGGTGTTTCTCCTTACATCTGTGAGATTACTAGGAGAGCAGTCTAACCATTAACGGCTAAAGCTGTCACTGCTGGAAAGCCCACCGTGTTCACCCCTCAAAGGCAGTCCTTTCCTTGGACAGGCATCCCTGGTACACACTTTTGAAAGTTCCTTTATTTTAGACTGCAGTTTGAGCAGAAAGTTGTCCAATAATTTCAACCATTCTTTCTCTTTGCTTTCAACGCTGAGTGTGAACTCAGGGCCTTGAGTAAGACTAGGCAAGTGTTCTAACACAGAATGCAGCCTTGGCTACTCCGTCATTCTTTATTATAGTAGACTCAAAAAGGTTATTTTTTGCTTCAGGAAAATCAACCAAATGGTACTGTGATGTTTGGAGCAGAGTAACAGTGCCACCTGTTGGGCAATGACTCTCAAGCTGATTTATCAGTTTATTTATTTTTTCAGATCTTGCCTTTTTTCAGAAGGCAAAGGACATCCTATGAACTCCCATGGCATTCTCTAGCAATCTTAAAGTATTGATTATCTTACCACATCTTGGTGTGGTTCTGATGGCTGTATCCTAAAAGGACAAAAAGCTTAAAAAACCAACCAGGCTGCTCCAACAATGTTTATGTTTATAACAGCCACCCATCAGTAGTGGTTCAGTCTTTGGGAACATTTGGGGAAGCCGGACTTCTGAATGAAAGCATCATATTTTCACAAACTGTCCAATCATCTTAAAGCCACACAAAATACAAATCAAAGACAAAGAAGACCAAATAATAACAGGTTGCTTTAACTCATTTGCCATCTGAAACTAAAGGCTCAGCATAGCCTTTGATTAGTCAAAGATGTCTTCAACTCATCCAGCTAAGAAGGCAGTGCCCGGACTGCCACCAGCCACCTCTACAACATCTCTTAGCAACTTCATGGACTGTCTGCTGTCTCATTTTTTTATGTGTATGCATGGGAACAGCAACTGAGTGTAAAACCCATTTGCTCAGGAGAGAATTGGGCTGTATCAATGCAGTCAACCGTAACTGGCCCCAGAGCAGCAAAACAAACATTCTCAGGGGCTGGGACAGGTGGCTGTGTAGTGTGTCTGTGCCTGGGGATCACTGCAGTGCCTCAAGAGCCTAACTGGACCTGATTCACGGTAGAATTCAATAGATATTTATCTAGAGCAGGAGTAGGGTCAGGGGCAGTGTGGCCCAGGCAGGCACCAAAGGCTCCGAGACTACAGAGGGTAAACTTCTAAGAGCTGTGCTAATCCTTTGGGCTCTTCTGAGGCACTATAAGGGGTCTTGATGCTCTTTTTTCTTCTTATTTTGTTTTAAAAATGTATTTTAACTGGTGATTGAAAGTGACAGCTGTGTTTTTTTATTTTTCCTCTTTCATTTGTTTGCATATTTGTTTTTGAGGGCATCAGAGTAAGGCCTGCTCTGCTCTGGTTAATGAGTAACCCAAGCTCACAGAACAGTCAAAATAAGAGAAAGGTAATCAGTGTTTGCAAATTGGACTTTGTGATACTAAGCAATCAAATTAAGATTCAAAAAAAGGATCATCTTATTGCTTTGTAATAATATATATGTATTTGAAATTACTTATATGTGTAAACTTATATTAGTTTTTTCATGTTAAAATTTGGGGGAAATCACATGTTGCTAACAAATAATTATAAGTCCTTCAGTATACTTCTTTAGAAATACTTTTCTTTGGGAGAGGAAGGGGTCAGAGAACAATTTGTGGAGATTGGTTATTTTCCTCCACCATGCGGGTTCCGGTTATTGAACTTGGGTCTTCAGTGCCACATGCCATTACCTGCTGAGTTGTCGCTCTGACCCAGCACCATCATCCTTATTTGTGAAGAACAGGAAATGGAATCTAAGAGCGGTTCACTGGCCCCCATCCCTAAGAATGGCTTACTAATAAACCGAACAAAGAATATGAATATGGGCTTCAGGTTCAGTTCTTTCTTCATGTAGACCATCTGGGATCCCCTTTATCCCAAGTGTAAGCTCCTTCATCCCATGTGACAGTAAATGAATTTAAATGAGTAACATGAATCTTCCCTTGTTTGGAAGCAGGGAGAAGATTACTGAACAGCCTCCATGTTAAATTAAATGTGCTTTTAATTAGCTCCTCAATTCTCGAAGGACAATAACTGTGAACCCCAGATCACTGGCTCAGATTTGCAGGGAAGGAGTTGGACCTGCCACAGGATCTGTCTGCAGCCTTACCTCTGAGGCCCCGGGTGAGCGAGCTCCTTGGTGCTCTGCCAGTTCAGTCATTTTGGTGTGCATTTCTTATTGACTAGTGTGATTTTGAAGATGCTTCAAGGCTGTCCTCCAAAATGCCTGCCTACCCAGCATATGCAGGGTGGGACCCTTCAGGAGTAGGATTAGTGCCCTTTAAAAGGTTCTCCAGCTGGGTGTAGTGATGTATTTAGGAGACAGAGGCAGGTGGGTCTCTGAAGTGGAAACGTCTGGTTTCTTTGGGAAGTCAATTATGTCAAATGATGTTTTGCTGGGGCACACAGGTGAAAGGACATTTTGCTAAAGCTGACAAGTGGAAGAATGCTTACCCGAGGAAGACACAGGTGAAAGGATGTTTTGCTATAGCAAGCGGGTGAAAGGATACATGATGTTCAGAAGGAACATAAATATAGCCCCACAGACAGTGGGAGCCTTGAGCATTGGTTTGCTTTGCTCTGCCTCACTATTCTTCACCAACCACATGCATGTATTGGTTCGCCTTACATTTCATTGCTGAGCTCCACTAGAAACCCACCAAAGAACTTCTCATGAGGTTCCTGCTGCATCTTGCTGCTTCTTCAGCCTCAGGCCAGTTGGCGAGCCTTGTGGTTTCTTCTGGATGGAACTGCTCTTGCTGGTTTGTGTGTGGTGACTGCCAAGTGGACTGGACTGCAGCTGCTGGATCGTGTGTATGGTGTCTTCTACTGGACTGAACTACTCATATCCTGACAATGATGACTGGATTTGTCCCCCAAAGAACTATTTCTAAGCAGGTCTATTTCCCCTATGTCCTAATAACTTTTCCTTTCTACTATCTCTGGTGGGTGGTGGGCTAGAGGGGAGGTTTAATGCTCATTAAAACAGGCTGCGAAAAATTTATGTCTGTAGGTCTCCATGAGTTCCTCCTGTAGCAGACCCAGACCTCACACCTGACCTACCAGACCTGTAGCATCTGATTTCTGTATACTGTGGTGTGTCTCCAGATGTGTCCACCTAATGGCTGGCTATGATCCTGAGTTGTCAGTGTGAAGGACATCTGTACACACACACACACACACACACACACTCACACACACACACACACACACAGAAGAGAGAGAGAGAGAGAGAGAGAGAGAGAGAGAGAGAGAGAGAGAGAGAGAGAGAGATCGATCCCAGGTCCATATGAGCCTGCAAATGAGCAGATGTGCAGGCTGCTCAGAATGCATAAATGCAGAGGAGAGCCAGCCACTCCACCAACAAAGCCTGCATTCGTAGCCTCCTCATTGGCTTCATAGCCAACCATCTGTTTTGGAGGACACAGAACTTTTGTCTTGGTGCTCTGTCAACCAGAACAAATCCTTCCACCTCCTGATTTTGGAGTAGGTTCTTGACCTTTAGCCTCCAAGCCCTCATTCCAAATTGCCAGGGGCCATGAAGTGCAAGCTGCTGAAACAGAGGAGGCCACTAGGAAAGGAATGCAGGAGATTAAGTCTTTGTTCTTTGTATAAGAATTCTGTGTAATAGCTAAAATTGGGATGTTGGAGGACACCAGAGAGAAAGGGTTGAACTCTCAAGATTAATATTCATTTCATAATAATTCTTACCTGGAAATTACAGGCATGGGATCGAGTAGTTGCTTAATATTGTGATGACTCGAGGGCTGTGTATTTCTTGATACCTCACAGGGCTACTGATCCTTGTCTAGTAGCTTTTGAGCTCTTGTGGGACTAAGAGGCAATACAATCGCAACATTCCCCCATTGGTCCAGGTCAGAGAGCCTAGCTTTTATTTTTCACCTCATCTACATCCTTCTCATCTGCACTAGATTATGGATTATACCCACAACTGAAAATGGTGGCATTTATTACTACGCAGCTGTGAATTATCGTGTTAAGTTGTTACCTTCACGATGTCTTAAATACTCTCTTGAGCTTGCCTTCTAGCTGGATTCTAGGCTGAGCCCAGCCTAAGACCAGCATGAGGTCCTGGCAGCAATGCCAGGGCTGGTGGAACACTTACATGGACAGTCTCTTGGCAGACCTTTAGCCACCCTTGGCTACAAGGACTCACCTTCGATCTGGGCTGCTGTCCCCAGGAAGACCTTCATTAGCATTAAGCCAGTTGAGGTTGGTGTTTTGGTAGGCAATGGCCAGTCAAGATTTTTCATAAATGGGCTGACACCTGGGGCCCAGAAATGTTCTGTGATGTGGTATTCACTGCTGCAGGATGAGAAATTTAAAAAGGATCTTTGTGCCAAGAACATGGAGGAGAACGCACCTTCATTGTCACTCTCACCATGACTACCAAGACACTGATACCTGCTAATGGGCAAAAAGTTTTTCATGGTGGCTTGATCAACAAAACATGTTTCGGAATGGGCTCCCTGTACTGACTGACCCCACCTGTCCCCTTCCCCATTTCTCCATTCAGCTTTTACACCCCTTCTTTTCACACACACACACACACACACACACACAAAACCATTTTTGTTTGGGTCATTACCTCATCTTCCTTATTGCTGCAAAAAACCCATAGGATTTTCAGGGCTGGGAACTGGGGCTGGACAGACAGATACCTCCCCTTACCCACACCCCTTTCTGTGTGTGTTTGGAGAAAACATTCTTTTCTGAATAATAATAATAATAAAAGATTCTGCTAACACCACCACCAATATCAAAATGAATGAATGAATAAATAAATGATTTCTCTTGATAAGCTTACACTACACCATGGATGTAGTGAACCTCAACTGTCTTTCTAAGTGTCACCTGCTGCCTTTTGTGTGGCTGGGCAAGTGGGTCCTGTTGTGTGGCATCTGAGTAGCTTGGGAGATGGCACTAAGACAGCCTTCTGTTTATGGTGCCTTTGCTTTCTTACTCTGCTGCCAAGGCCAGTCCTCTCCACACCGCCTCTGAGTGCTGAGACCACGGCAGTGTTGCTTAGGTTTTGTCAACTTGATACAAACCTAGACATACTGGAGAAAAGGCAATCCCACTTGATGCCTCCCTTAGACTGACCTGTCTATCCGTACGTTTGTGTAAATTTTCTCGATAACTAATTAATGAGGGAGGACCCAGCCCCCTGTGGGCATTGTCACCCCTGCGCAGGTGGTCCTGGGTTGTATAAGAAAACAAGTTTGGGAAATCACAAAGAGCAAGCGGGCAAACTGCTCCCCCAGCAAGCCGGTAAACAGTGCTCCCCCAGCAAGCAGGTAAACAGTGCTCCCCCAGCAAGCCGGTAAACAGTGCTCCCCCATGGTCTCTGCTTCAGTTACTGCCTCCAGGTTCCTGGCTTGAGTCCCTGCCCTGACTTCCTTTGATACTAGATGGTGAAATGGAAATAAATGTGAGCCAAAAACTCCTCCCCAGAGTTGCTTTTGGTCACATTATTTACCGCAGCAATGGAAAATGAACTGGAAAACAAATGTGGTGCCGTGCCCGGCTGACACACTCTACTTTTGAAAGTTGCTCTTCCTGTTGGTCGCCATCTGTGAAGTGGAAGGATAAGGGGAAGAAATGTACACTGGTATCCCTTCAAGCTAAGAGGTTTGGATAGACCCGGTCACCCTTGAGAGCTGCTTTACTTCCACCTGAAAACTTGGACAATAAGAATATCCAGCCTTGTTCTAGGAATCCCTGATGCCCGAAGTGGGAATTTCTGATTTCGTTGGAGACCCAGTTGAGTCATGTAAACTGTCTTATGTTTTGCTGAACACGGAAACATTGAAGCTGCCTGGTGAAAGGGCATGTGGTATTTTGCTGGAGTAGATGCTTGAGAGGATACGTGTTGCTTGGAAAGAGTAGAAGTGTAACCCAACACAGAGTGGACGGGTGCTCCCGCACTGCTTTCTTCGGTGATTTTTGGTTGTCATGACTTTGTAGCGACAAACACACCAAAGAACTTCCGGTGGTATTCCAGTGGGCTACTCGCCACTTCTGTGAACTTGTGGCAATTGGCGGAGCCTCACAGCTTCTTCTGGATCAAGCCACTGCTTCTGACTCGTGTTTGGTGTTTTTCTAATGGACTGTGCCGCTGACAATGAGCTTTGGGATCACCCCAAGGTACTATTTCTAAACAGGCCCACAACTCCCGAATCGGATACACCTTTTTTCCCTCTACCTCTTCTGGGTGGTAGGCTAGAAGAGAGATGAAGCGTTGAAGAACCATAATCAAAGCCTACAATGCCCAGTCAGAAACCGTCTGGAAAGCCTCTAGGAGAATGAGAACAGCTGTAGAAGACGACGATTACTAACCGGAGTCCACCCAACACAGCAGAAGGATGCTGAACTGGGTTTTCTCTTACTTTGTTCTAGGTTTGTTTGTTTTTCTGTTCTTGGGTGAGTGCTGTCTCCCAAGCTATACAGGGTTAAATTTGCTGAAAACGCCTGACATGGTCAAGGGAAGTTTCAAGTATACATTAGGCATTCTGAAATAAAGTTTTAGTGTTTTAGAGGTTCTTAACCTTATCTCCTTTTCAAAACATTTTTGATTTTTTTTTCTATTAGAATCTAGAAACCCCAAAGTTACAAAACAGTTGAAAACCACCTCTATGGAGAAATATATGGGAAGAAGCTTGGGGTCAGCAGAGAAGTATTTTAATTGGGAGAATGAGTTGTGGCCTGGGGGGGGGGGTCCTCAGGCAGTGCTATGCAAGGATAGGGCTTGTGTATTTGTTTAAACATCCACGTGTCTCAGTAAGGAGACATCTGCAAGGTGCCCTCTGTTGAAAGCCAATGGTTAATCTAGTAATGCCAGCCGGGAGGAAAATCAAATCAAAAGGGAAACGTGCAAACTAGTATTCAATCTTTTAAATCTTTGCTATGGAATTTAAGGAAAAGATTTTACCACTTATCCTAAGTTTAGCCAAGTCATGAATTACAGAACATGTTTACTCAATAAAGGGTCGAGGCTAGCTTTTTTTTTTTTTTTTTTTTTTTCAGTTCCTCAAGGCAAACCTGATGTCATGATAATATCTCTAAGTACTCATTGAACTTTTTGAGAACAGCACCATGGAAGTTTTGCTAAAGGCAGCTCTCTGACCCTTAAGATACATTTCCCCCTAAAAACATTCATGATCTATCTCGACAAAGTGATGGTTGCTACTGAAGAAGATTCTGTAGAAGTGTTCCCTTCTTTGGTCTGAGATGTCTCTCTCCTCCACCCTCTTCAATTCTCCTCCTTTAAACACTATTCATTAATTTTATGTGCATGTGGGAGTCTGCGTGTGTACTTAATCTTACAGTTACCCACAGAGACCAGAAAAGGACATCAGAACTCTTGTAATGGGAGTTACAGGTAGTTATGAGCTGCCAGATGTGGGTGCTGGAAACCGAGCCCAGGCCTTCTGCAAGAGTAACAAGGGCCCTAAACCACTGGGCTGTTTGTCTCTCAGAGCCCCCACTAACTCCCTTTCTTATCTAGACCCTCTAGCCAGACAGCCAGTGCTTTGTTACTGTCTTAAGAAGATGCCATTAACAAGTGTTCTTGGGGTGATGCTGAGATGGAGGGAAGGCTGTATTGTCTTGTGTGTATCCATTAGTTCCCTGGCACAGATCACTTTCTTCACTGTCCTGGTTCTCAAGGTCTGAGCTACAGTTTTGAGGAACCGAAGGGCAAGGAGGGAAAGGGAAGTACTGTGGGTGTGGGGAGGAGGTACTGTGGGTGTGGGGAGGAGGTAGAGTAGGGAAGCCACCCTGGCTGGGGGAAGGAGGGGAACCAGTACATTCCAGAGCAGCCTAAGAATGCAGCCTTGGGAAGACGGGCTCTGACTGACAAAAGGAACTGTCACAGGTGGTGGTCAAAGGCTCCTGAACCGGTTCAAGCTTCACAGGTGAAAACATTGTTGTTTCTAAGGAGTCCGGCAGAGGGCGCTGTTGCCCAACACAAGCTACACTCAAATCCGAACCTTTTTCTTGGTTGGGTGAAAAGAATTTCCCCTTCCTATCCTAGTCTGTGGAAATTCTATTGAGCAGCTCGATGTCCGCAGCTCTCCTGTGAGCTGGGATGGAGATGTCTGTTTATGACAGAATCTCTGCTGGCTACATGAATCAGCAGAGCGGATGTCACCACTGTAGCCAAGACCGAAGAGATGCCTAGGAGGAGAACACGATTTTACTGTACCTAGGATGCACGTGAGTTTTGTATACAGGATGCCTGTGAGTCTTGCTTTAGGAGGCTCAAGATGCAAACACTTTCACACATGTGAAAGAAATTTGGAAGTAAGGGCCAGGAACGTTAGAGCGAAGGCTCAACATTTCAGGACAACAGAGAACTCACACAAGCAATGGAAGAACCCTTGAGTGAAAAGGCCTACAGCGAGTCACCTTCACAGTGTCTCTTTGATTCCAGCCAAACTCCCTTGGGAAAAAAGAGGTTGGACATGCGCAGAACCGAACTGCCCACTCTCTTTATGCTACAGCGGTACATACCCAGAACTGACTTATCTACCGTCTCTATACCCTAGCTGTATTGTTTTCTCTTCTTCTCTTTTCTTTTCTTTTCTTTTCTTTTCTTTTCTTTTCTTTTCTTTTCTTTTCTTTTCTTTTCTTTTCTTTTCTTTTCTTTTCTTTCTTTCTTTCTT
>NC_034600.1:57446695-57502621 GCF_900095145.1 Mus pahari
TCTCTCTCTCTCTCTCTCTCTCTCTCTCTCTCTCTCTCTCTGTGAATTTCAGAGCTCTGTATCTGGGAGAGAGTTAAGAAATGTATCAGCTGGGAGTGAACAGTTAGAAGTTTAGCTAATCCGGAGTTTAATCCTTCAGGCTTAGTTCCCTCTCTGGGTCTCAATAAATCCCATAGGTCTTATGTCAGATTTTAATTCTATTAAATGCATCTGCTACTTTAGTAAGTGAATTAGTGTGCCTGTTTTCCTTTTAAATGTGTTGCAATGACTTTGCTGAAGGAGTCACAGGTTTGTAAAAACCTTTCATAAACAATATAAAGCAAAACTCCCAAACTCCACCAACTGAATTTGCTCTTTGAAGATCATATGAGCCAAGGGATATAAACCTAGCAGACATGATTGGAGCCACTTCGGGTCTCCTGAAGGCCTCTCAGTCTTCTCTCCCTCTCTTCCTGAGGATTCTTTTATTCTTAATTCTTCTCTCATATATTACATCCCTGCCACAGTTTCCCCTCCCTCCACTCCTTCTTTCCTCCCCTGGCACCTCACCTCTCCCCCAGATCCACCCTACTACATTTCTAAAGAAAGGAGCAGGCCTCCCAGGGCTATCAACAGAACACAGCATAACATGTTATAATAAGACATGAACCCTCATATCAAGGCTGGACCAGGCAACCCTGTAGGTGGAAAAGGGTTCTGAGTGCAGGCAAAAGAGTCGGGGACACTCTCAGTGTTAGGAGTTCCACAAGAACACCAAACTACACAACAGTCATACACAGGCAGACGACCTGCCACTAAGAGCCATGCACGCTCCCTGGTGGCGGCTTCTGTCCCTGTGAGCCCCAATGAATCCTGATTCATTGATTCTGGTGGTTGTTCTCATAGTGGCAGGCGCTTCCCCAGGCCTCAGACAAGCAGGAAGAGGCAAGGGATTCCCTTGACCAAGCTCTTCACATTGAGACATAACAAGAGAGGTCTGATTTGCAACCTGACCCCTTTCCCACCCTCCACGCCCCCACACTTAAAGGAAGCTTGTTTAAGTCTTCGGACCACGCATTTCCATGTAAAGACACCTTCCTGCTGACTTCCGATATGGAGATTGTTGGGGACCCTGACCACCACACAATGTTTCCTAGGGCTGCAGTTGTGAGCACATCTGTTTCCTTCCTACCACCCTAACACAAGTGAACCAGCGTGCAGCAGCTGATCACGCACTGAGGGCAAAGAGCAGACAAAAGCTGTGGAGAGATCCTGACCCACGAGAAGCAATTTTCAGTGACCTGTGCAGACAGCAGCTAAGCTGTCAGACATGGCCCACAAGCCTATTTGAGAATCTTAAAATTCTTAAATTCTAAAAGAGCCACCTTTATCCGGTATCAGCGGCAGCTTCTTGGTTTCTTCCAAGTGAGCAAAAGAATGTTGAGTCGATTGAGAGTGACTCAGCTCTGCCACTTTGTGACTCCCAGCAAGAAGCTTGCTTCTGATCTCTGGTTCTCTATTTGCTAAAAGCAGAGCTGGGCTACTAGTGCTGCAGCAGACGAGGCCAGTATCTGCCCACGGGCCCCTGCTTGCTCGACTCCCCTCAGCCTTTTCTGACATTACAGCCTGCTTTGCCTGTCCAAACACCCCATCCCCTTGCTCCTGACATCAGAGTGGCCTTGGAACAATTCCTGGTGTGACTGGTGTGCAAAACCCTTCCCAACCCTGAATCACACCTCTTTCCAAATCAGGTAATGCTGAAAAGTTCCAGGAATGAGAGAGACCCAGGTGCATCTCTTTATAGACCTCTACATGAGCTTCTGAAGCAACATCAAATATTCCAAACATCACAAATGTCAAGAAAAGAGCACACTTTTTTTTAAAAATTAGATAATACATTTTGGCTTATGACTTTCTTCCCCAGCCCCCCTCCTGTGGTAATAAAATAGTTCATGTGACCACTTTCACATTGGAACATGTCAGTCAGGGTGACCTGAATCCCTCATTCTGGAGCATGGTTGATTATATGTGACTTGGAGTAAAATACATATATATATTTCCCGTCGAGGTGACAGTATTTTACATTAAGCTTCCTATCTGTTTGCTACAGAGCTGTACAGCGTGTTCAGTCTAGAAGTTGCTCACCATCCTGTTTCTCTCAGTGTCTTGTGGCTGAGGGTCTCAGAGGAGCCAACTCTTCAGTATGCTCTCTACCCACCAAGGCGAGACCTGGATAGACAACCCCATCTCTGAGCCTGAGCGTCTGAATGCTGAGACCCCGGCTGCGGAGTAACTCCATTGACATTGCTCTTCAGAAGCAAGGGGCCCAGCTTAATGAACAGGCTCTCGGGTTTTTAACAAGGAAGCCGGCGTGCACATTTTCCTTCTCCTTACTCTGGGGAATGGAATGAATCTTGCAGCTGTTTCTCTCATTCCGGCAGAGTGGGATCCACAGATGAGCTGCAGAGAGCGGCTTGGCTGCGTTACTAGCTAGAGGACTGCTATGTGGCCTGTGGTCAAGTTAGAGGCAGCAGCTGGGATTTGCATTTAGGGACTGACTTCATGATGATGGCCAGAGTCCAGAAAGCCCATTTGTATGAAGGCATCCCTTTCAGACTGTAATGGCTGCCTTCCACGATAGAAAATTCTGGAACAAAGAGGCCTAGGTTACCAGGAGTGTCTTTACGTACTAGAGTTATATATAATCCTCTTTTTCTGATCCTGTGGGTGGTTGTTGGGACGAGTCAAAGGGCAGTGGTCTGTGGAAGGAGTCACTGAGTTGGGCTCTGAGAGACCACAAAGCAGGGTCCCTTTTCATAGGAACTCAACAGGAGGGAAACCACACTCAAAAAGACCTCATTATCCTACATATTTGGGCCCATTATGAGTCAGACAAGCCTTTAATTTTTATGTAAGCCGAACATTCAAGCAATGCTCAGTAGTTGCCACTTTCAAATGTTAGAAAGACTCTAAGAAAATCAGTCTGCAGATAACTGTCAAATCCTTATTTTATTAGTGAGGGTTTCATAGAGGAACAGAACTATATGCTACATGTACACACACATATGTACACACACATACATACATACACACATACACACATGGATATACAGATACATACTGACACACATACACGTATACATATATACATACACACACACCTACCTACATATACATATATACACATACACACACATACATATATACACACATACATATATATATACACACACATATATACATACATGGATACATATTTAATGTATTAAAAAGGTATGTATTAGATAGATAGGCTCACAGGATATGGTCTTGGCAGTTTAGCAATAGCTGTCTCGACACTGAAAAGGCTGAGAGCCTGCAGCTCCTCAGAACATGAGTCTGGATGCCTTAGCCAGCCCAGTGTGGTGTTGATGGTCCAGAGCTGTGGTCCTCAACCTGTGGGTTGAGACCCCTTTGGTCATCAAATGACCCTTTCACAGGAGTTGCCCAAGACCACTGGAAATCTCAGATATTTGCATTTATGATTCCTAATGGTAGCAAAATTACAGTTATAAAAGGGCAACAAAATAATTTTATGGTGTGTGTGTGGGGGTCACCACTACATGAGAGGCTGTGTTTAAGGGTCACAGTGTTAAGAAGGTTGAGAGCCACTGGTCTGCAGAATTCTAGGAGAGCCCCTAATTTTCAGTCCAGGTTGGAAGAACAAAAAATTAGCTTCTCTCGGCCATGAGGGATGTTAGCCACAGTTAGAAGACAATTCAGTACTCAAATAGCCTGAGTGCTGGACTGCCACGATGGCTCTGGGTGGAGGAGCTTCCCTGATGATCCTAACCCTGAAGTCCTAACATAGAGGCCTCTGTCAGGAGGCGCTGCCTATACCCAGAGTATGTCTTTTCACGTCAGTTAACATTACCACTACTGCCACCAGCACCTCACATGCGTGTCCAGAGCTTAACTGACTCCAGACCCAGTCAAGTTCAAAACCAAGATGAACTGTCATGCCCATCAAACAAAACTTCCCCTTCTTCTTGGTCATTGTATGTTACTTGTTCATTATCACTTCATGCTGTGTAGATGTGGCCTGTAGCCTTCCTCATTCCATGCTGATTTCCCCCCTTTATTTCGTTAGCATGGCATTGAGCTACGTACTGGCTCTTTAGAGGTGGGCAGCACAAGAAAGCTGATGCTTCAGTGGTGCATTGGGCACACTGAAAATTTTTCTACAGTGAGAGGCACCGGATGGCCATTATTGCCAGAACTCCGCATCAGAAAGACAAAACTCCCAACATTATAAACAACTCAATGAGATTGAATAGACGGAGCAGGTCCACCACCTCAATTGGCTTGAACACGTATAGGGATGCAGTTGTCTATATGTAAATATACATATACTTCTGCATTTGTTGGTGACTCTGAAGGGCCAGCTCCTGTAGTGCAGTCATAATGGGGTCTGTGAGATACCAATGGCTTTCTAACCAAATGAACCATGGAAAACTGTCCAGCAGCCAACTGTCGTTCATTCCTAGCTTCTTTTCAGACTTGGCTATAAAACAGTGTTCTCTTAAACCTTGACTTTTCTCTATCGATGTTTGCTGACCTATGTAGGTCTCTGTGTGTGAGACCTGGGATCTGAGGGCCTGAAAGAATGGGACAGAATGCAGTCTCACTCTGCAGCCAACCTTATGCCAGTTCCAGTGTGCTTTTTATATGTGAATGTCACAAAGAAAGCAATGATCTAGGGAATGCTGACTTCAGAAAAACCTGATAAAAACGTGTAAATGAATATTGGTAAGCACACACTAAATATCAACAGAGCAGCCCTTTCCTAGAACATCAACTTGAGGTTGATGAACTGAAACACAATTTCCTGGCCTGCCTTATTGATTTTATCTGGGAAAGCATGAAAGCAAAGTAAAAGATCATATGCAGATTCAGAGTACACTGACCAGATTGGGTTCTATGGTTCTGATCTGATGTCCAACAAGAATAAACATATCTTATGGATTGAATGTAAACATATGTCACAGGAGGCATGAAATAACATCCAGGAACAATCCAGGGGACAAAATGCACTTGAGGTGAAAGGCTATCTGCCTTTTTTTCCTGGAGCCTGTCTCACAGGTTCCCCAAAACATTGTTCACTATGCGTCATTCTTTTGACCATGTTCCAACATTTCTCCATCTAGATAACACATAGCTTTGGAAAATAATTTAGCTGTTGTTATTTTGCTCACATTTAGCCACTGGCTCTGGTATTGTGCTCGGGAATGTAATAGCGGGCTACTCTATTCACTTCACAGTTTGCTTCGAGCCTACGGCTGAGTGTAGGGCCACAGGGCAGGCCAGATTGGGGGACTGGTGAGCTTGTAATCCAGTAGCTTGGCCAGAGTTCCCGTGAACTGTGCATGGATCCCAGCTCTCCCATCCAACCACCTTTCCCGTGTTCCTACTGAGAGCAGAGGAAACCTCTACCTTACCCCTAAGTGAAGCTCGCAAGAGAAGCAAGGAAGATAAGAAGAGCCCTTGGTGGAGTTCAGAACCGGTTGACAGGGCCCTGTAGGCAGCCAAGGATCTCCTGAACCTCCCAGGTCCCAGTGGGACGCAGAAAAATACTCAAGTATATTCTGTTTCCCCAAAACCATGTCTTTGCTCAAATCTGTAGGAATAAAGTTTCTCCCTAGAACTTAATTGTCACATATGGAAAAATAATTGGAAAAAGCAACCTCCTGAAAGTGAAATTGTTCATACGTTAAACGGTTGAATTATTGCTGCGTTAACTACATTGATATTGTGTCAATACTCAGTACTGTCATACCCAGGTGGAAGGAAGAAAGCAGCTTCAAGATAAAACTAGTGAGGTGGCTCAGAGGGTCCAGGTGATTGTCTCCTAGTCTGACAACCTAAGCTGTATGTGGTGTAGGAGAGAACCAACTTCCCAATATTGTCTTCTGACTATCACAGGTGTCCTATGGCTGGTCCTGTTCCCCAGTAAAAGTGTAATAGTATTTTCAAGAAAGATATAAAAATTAACTTGGAACTGAATGCAAAAAGTGAAGTTTTATGAGTAGTTTTGTCACCTTGATATTTTTGTATTGTATATACTCATACACATACACACAAACACACACATGAACACACACAAACACACCCCCCATACATGCATATACACTCACAAATACACACACAAATGTACAATGCATGCATGCACATATGCACAAACACTCAAACATACGCATATTCACACATGCACACACACATGTGCATACACAAATGTACACATAAACATATATGCATGCACATGTGTACACACACTATGTTTAGTGTGTAATGCCTTTGTTCACCTGATGTTCAAGAGCATCTGGCCATGTCAATGCTTCCCATTTTCATGTACATATACTATCAGCTGAATGGTTGTGCTAAAACATGTTCATACCACCATCCCTTGCCTTCATTGGATGTCCCCGGGGAGAGTAACAGCTCCTTAACCACCTGCATGCCTTGTCACGTGACACCATCCATCTTTGGAACATCAATGATATAGTGTTCTACACACACACACACACACACACACACACACCTCTGACTTTCTTTGCTTTATCTCTCTGTCTTATTAACTTAAAAGGCCCTACTACCCCTGGGTTTTCCTCTAGAGAAAAATTGATTCCTATTCTTAGCTTATGAATTTTCTAAATCTTTGGAACTTGTTACACTTAAGACTTACAGGGAATAGGGTTTCAGAGCCATCTGCATCACAGACTTCAGTGGGCGCCCTGGGAGTGAGAGAGAACATGAAGCATGACATGGTATTGTGTGTGGTGAGCAGAGGGGCTGCTGTGTCGTCTTTGAGAAGAAAAGCATGCAGTTCTAGCCAAAGACTAAACTGTTGTAGTCAGGAGGACACAGGCAGATGTGCAGGAGAAAAAGGAGGGAAAAGAGGAGGATAAAGGGGAGGAGGAGGAGAAAGAAGGAGGAGGAGAGATAGAAAGACAGAGAATAAATGTCCCTTTGAGAAAACAGATGGCATTTTTGTTGACTTTTGTGTCATTAGTTTCTAGACAAAGAAAGCCTGGGATATTAAAGTATCATCCAGTGTTTGTCCACTGGACTGGTTGCATAAATGACATTGATCATAGAGAGTTATATCCCAGAATGTAAGGTGTGAGGTGAAGTGCCAGCGCCTCAGAAGGTCATGGGCCTTCCCCTTTGAAGGGGACGTTTCTGGAAGCCTTGGAGCATGGATGAAGGTTTAAGTCATGGTTTTACTTAACTAGGATATGGTCTCACTTGCTTTGCCAGATGCAGGTAAGATATTACTGTGACAGTGATTTCTACATGAGATTAAAATTTAAGTCAGACCTCCTGCTCCATAATGTGGAGTGTACAAAAAACTGAGGACCTTAATATAAAGCCTGAGATCTCCCTCTGCAGAGGAATTCTGCCTCTGGATGGTTCTTGACTTGAACTATATTAGGGACATTTGAATCGCCAGTTTGGACTGACCATTACTTGAAATTTCACTCACTAGCCTACATAATCACATAATGGATTCTTAAAAGTAAATCCCACTGTACACACTAGCTTTGTACCCTGATTGCCTTATTAAGCTTATATGTTAGGGTAAGAAGACCCCTCATAATGATCAGTGGGTGGTGGCATCAGTATATAGTCTTAAGAGGTGGAGTAATGGTAGCAGACCAGGCAAGTTATCTGAGCTACTGACAGTTTACCTCATACCATATATGCTGGGGCATAACTCTCTGTGAGCAATATCTGCCATTTCTTCACTTGATAATTATTTATAAAGAATACTATATGTCAAGTATTAATGGTCAAAATTCCATATAAACTACCTTGTATTGATTTAAAAATTCTGGGCTGAAGAGATGCTTCAGTGGTTTCTGCCACCAAATCCAATGATCTGAGATGAATCTCCGGAAACCACATAGTGGAGGAAGAGAAGTGTGTATCACAAGTTGCCCTTTGACTTCCATACCTGTGCTGTTGCATATGTATACACACACACACACACACACACCACTACCTCAGTCCCTTGCTTATCAGTTCTTTGCTCTCACAGGAAGTTAGCTCCTTGAAAATTAGACATAGTGCAGAAGAGGGAGGAACAGACTCTGTGGTAATTTGAGGAGACCACAGAGGCCACAATAAATGTGGGCTAATCTGAAAAGCCAGAAAGTGAAGTCATCTGAGATGAGAAAATATTTACACAAGAGGCTCTGGTAGGAAAGCAAGCATAAAGACTCGCGGCCTATTCACATCATGTCTTTAGAACTGTGGTCATTTGTTGTCATGTTAGAACCCTGAGTCTGTCTTGTTCTAGGGAGATGGATGTCCCATGACCCAGAGGGCGTGGTAGTTATAGTGGACGTGGAACATGTTAGAACCTGGGCTACTGGACTGTAGCAATATCCTGGGCTCTTGGTGGGCCACAACTTTTGAGCCAAGTTGTGTCCCTTTAGTACACACATATTGAAGTCCTAACCCCACAACTTCAGAGAGACCATATCTGGACCAATCCCTTATAGAGGAGATGGGGACTGAATATTTATATGTCCCCATAGCTTTTAAGATCATAGCTACTAAAGCAATGATAGCAGGACTTAGTTCCCCTGGGAGGGTATCATGTCTTGAGAGTGGAGTTCTCGTGAGACCCATGACGTCCTAAACATGAGTTGTCTCTGAACTAGAAAAGAGGCCCTGACATTTGAAATGAAGCCACCCTACCTTTAGCATTTCTTCCAGTCTCCTAAAGAGACTAAGGAGTGAGGTAGTGAATACTGTGGAGCTAATCCAGGATGACCGGGTTCCTTATAAGGTTGACACCAACTTCAACTTTCCCTAGGATTTTCTGCATCCAATCAAAAACTTTGCCCTACCTTTAGTCTTACAACCAAAGCCTTGTCTTTCCTCTTCACCATGAATCCTGGAGGAGAGAGATTTGCTGTGGCCAGTCACTTCAACGTCTGACATTTTGGTTCCCATGTGAAGACTCCGGGAAGATAGCCCTGGATATCTTTTGTGACTGTCTTCCTGAGGATATAACCATTCATAAAAATTTCAGTCATTCCAAAGTTTATCCAGTGAAAGCTATTACTGTGCTAGCTTCGAGGTAAGCAACACAAACAGAATGCATTCCAGGCCTAAGTGGACTTATTAATTCATGTGTCTATACTCACAATATAATATACCACTACTGCAGACACAACAACATATTGTACCCACACAGGTGAAAAGAATGAAGTATGCCCATGTTCCAACCCAAAGAGAGCAGCATAGGACCCCACATGTTTGAGATGAGCTTCTTCTTCCAACAATGACGATTGACATTGAACGGTTGATTGCATTGCATTTACCTCAAGTCTATGTTCTACAGCTTAGCACATTGCCTTGTCTTTGAGCTGCCTCCTAAAGAAAGCAGGGAAACACGAGAGAGAGAGAGAGAGAGAGAGAGAGAGAGAGAGAGAGAGAGAGANAGAGAGAGAGAGAGAGAGAGAGAGAGAGAGAGAGAGAGAGAGAGACAGAGACAGAGACAGAGACAGAGACAGAGACAGAGAGAGCTTGCTTGCTGGTTAATGTTCCTATCCCTGCCCTGCTCCAGTATGCACCAAGTGTCAGCCAAACCTCGCTCGACAGCCCATCATTTGTCTTAGTCAGGCTCCTCTGTCTGGGTTTGAAGCTATTATCTTCCGATGAGGAGGACATTTCTCTGGCATCCTTTTGTCTGCCAGTGGGTTGAGTGGCAGCCCCGTGCACCGTGGAATCAAGGTGTGGTTGAATACGTTAATCTTAGCAAGTGCATGGCAGAAAGGAGGAAGAATGTCCTTCTGCATAATCTATCCCCATGCAAAACTATTTCCGGGAAAACAAAGTCCCATATCTAAAACTCCTACAATTTACAAGCTCACGGTTGCTTTTCTCTTCTGCTGACTGTCATACAGGCATCCATCCTTAGTGACTCTGAGTCCCACTGGCAACAAACCACCAGTGTTGTTTTTGGTGATTCTTTAGTTCATCTTGACCAAAATGTCAATGATTCCAGGCCCCAAGCATTCCTGTGCCACCCGCTCTACTGACTGTTTCACATGCTGTCAAGGCTGGCTGTTGTGCAGAGCGTTGTTTTGGATCACCGTGGCTTGACAGTTTCAGAGGAAACATATCAGTAGTTACAAAAATTGAAAAGACTATAGTTTAAGATGAAGCACACCCTCAGAAGTTCAAGAAAATTTCTAAATGTTTTCAACATTAAAAGAAATGTTTTGTTTTTATTACTAATCATATGTATCTGTATGTAGATATGTTTATGTGAGTACAGATGCCCCCCTGAGACCAGAAACATGGGATTATCTGGAGCTCAAGTTACATCCATGAGTCTTCTGATGTAGGTGCCGGAAACTGACTTCAGGTCCTCTGCAAGAGCAGTAAATGTTCTTAACCACTGACGCATCTCTCCAGCCCCAGGTCAGTTTTATAATTCTTTTATTTTTTATTTTAAATATTTAGTTATTTATTTTTATGTATATGAGTACACACTGTAGCTGTACAGATGGTTGTGAGCCTTCATCTAGTTGTTGGGAATTGAATTTAGGACCTCTGCTTGTTCCAGTTGGTCCTGCTCGCTCAGTCCCTGCTTGTGCCGGTCCAAAGATTTATTTACTATTATAAATAAGTACAGTGTAGCTGTCTTCAGTTGCACCAGAAGAGGGCGTCAGATCTCACTAGTGGTGGTTGCGAGTCACCATGTGGTTGTTGGGATTTGAACTCAGGACCTTCAGAAGAGCAGTCAGTGTTCTTACCCGCTAAGCCATCTCACCAGCCCCAATTTTATAATTCTTAATGAGCAACCAAAGGTCCACATTTGTCTTCTTGCCCCTGTTCATAGTCATTAAAGGGAGAATTAAAGTGTAACATTAGTAGTTATTATCTGTTCTTGTCAAATTGGTACTTATACTTGTTAATTTTTTTTCTGTCTGGATAATATCTCTAATTTAAAAATAAATGTATCTTCTAGCTGGACCATGTCATTAGAATCCAAAAGTCATGGCAAAACGTAGGTAGGAATACTATACAGTATTCAAATGGTGTTTTCAAAATTATTCAGAAAGGTAAACAATGAGCCCAGTGCTCGTGTGGTCAGTCCAAGCCAAGAAGGAAAAATGAGTACCAGCAAACTAAGAGAAAGTTCAAGGACAGCATCATGATTGCACTCGCCTTCCGTATTTCCTCCTTCCCTGATGTGAGGTCTGTTGTGTAACCATACACAGTGCCCTGGAGCCAACTCCTCATAACTGACCAATTTTCTATTAAAGCAGAGAATCAAATCAAAGTTTGATTTTTGGGAAACTAATCAATTTTTTTCTGGAACCAAGAAAAATCATCCCCTCCTACCCCCTGTGGAGTGAATGGTGTCAAGGCAGAGACTTGGATGTGTGCACAATTAGGTTTCAACCTAACTTACTGCCATGGCTGAGGAAGGCATTGCTGTTGGATGTGTAATGGATATATTAATGTTAATCTTACAGAGAAGACCACTCTCATCCCTGATGGCCTAGCATGTGGAACTCAGAAAGTTGTGAAAAGCTTACTTAAGTACCAGGCCCATCTCTGCAATTGCAACCAATTGTGAGGAGCATTGCTAAGTGTGTGGAATGTCATGTTGTGTGCATGTCAAATAGGTGGGAGGCCATTGTGCTGAACACAAAATCAATCTATTCAAGGCTGAAGACAATAAGACACTGGGATGACCAGGTGTCTGCAAAAATGATTGGCAAGGAAATCCATAAAGTGGTTGGTTACATATAGTGTTTGCTAAATGGTTAAGGACTATGGCAAAGAAGCTCAGGCCAAGGATGTCATCAAAGAATAAGTCGAATGCAATGAATGAACAGATTAATTAAAAAATCAGCTCTGAGATGGCCAGATGGCCATGAGAATGAATGGAAACCTGCAACTGATGGGGATGGAGAGCTGGGGGTTGCATCTCAAGGATGTGATAGAGACCTGGGATAGGGGAGGTGCCCAAGAATCAATGGGGGTGACTGTAGTGCACAGTACTGAGGATATGGCATCTGAAAAGGCTACTCCTATAGCCAGGCAGGAACCCAAGTGGAGTGATAGGGACACCAACCAACCCACAAAATTTTTGACCTAAAATTTATCCTGTGTACAAAAAAATGCAAGGACCCAGCAGCTGACTCAGATAGAGGCAGACACGCACTGCCAAACAGTGGATGGAGCTTGAGAATTCTCGCGGAACATTAGGAAGGAGGATTGCAGGCCCTGAAGGGGATAGGAATTCCACAGGAAGACCATCATAATCATCTAACCTGGACCCTTGGGACTCTCAGAGACTGAACCAGCAACCAAAAGAGCATAACTGGCTAGACCTAGCCTTGCCTGCTCCCACTTCGCACATATGTAGATGTACAGCTTCATGTGGTTCCTGAACAACTGGATTGGGGTCCATCCTAAAAGCTGTTGCCTGTACATAGGATATGTTCTTCTAGTTGGGCTACCTTGCCTGACCTCAGTGGGAGAGGATGTACCTAGCCTCACAGAGACTTGATGTGCCATTGGAGGGGGAGATTCCCTAGGAGGCTTCTACCCTCTCAGAGGAAAAGGGGAGGGGAATAGGGGAAGGACTGTGGGAGGGGCGACAGGGAGGTGGGGTAGTGAGTAGGATGCAAAGTGAATAAGTGAAAAGTAGGGTCTCAACAAAAAAAAAAAAAGAATTAAGAAAACTAAACATAAAATGCAAAATTATGAAGTTATTCCATAAATGTTGAGAGTTTAAAAACAATTTTTATATAGAATGTTATATAATATATAAGGAAAAAAATCAACTCACTGTAAAAAATAAAATGATACATTTCATGGGAAAGTTGATGGAGGATGCTCCTATTAAGTGAGATTGTGAAATTTTAATGACAATGACCAAGTCATGCCGTGCATCCCACAGGGGTTTTTCCCTGTGAAAATTGTCAGAATCAAAATAGAGTCACTTGTTTCAGGTCGTCACCATAAGTAAGCAAATGAACCTGGGAACTTAGGAAGGAGGGGATCTTGTGATTGTGAGTGATGTGAAGACATGGCACTAAACACTTGGGTATCACAATTGCATCACCTCACAGTAGCCTTTGACACACAAAGTCTTTTTGCAAGCAGGTCTACTCAACAGTCATATGTTTGGTTAGCTCGACCCCACCCTTGTTATTAGCCTTATAATAGCAATGTGTTATTCTTCTATATCAACCTTCATAGACCCTATTCCCCCTGTATAAGTTTCCTGTTATCTTGTCCTTCTAGAATATGTTCATAATTTACGATGACATACAGATTCCCATTTTAATACTTCTGAACAAATGTGTTAATCTTTGAATAATCTGCTGTTTGGGCCTCTGTTATCTAGAACTGTATTGGTTTGAGTGGAAAGGAACAGATTTTGAGCCGTGGATACCAGGGGACAATGAACCCTATCTTCTCAAGGCTGAACAGCTGTCCCACAGCTGTTGTGTGCTTCAGAGCCGAAGACAGATGCATGCAGATTTCCCAGTGCATCTTGGAAAATATGAGACATTGATTGGCATGACTGCCGGAGAACTGTATCCCTCTCTGGAGCTTAACTTATTAGTAAAGCCTTAGGCTTAGACAACAGATGCAGGCTTCTTAGCACCAAGGGGTCATGGCCAGGAATCTGTGTCAGTGATAATTCATCAGTCTCACACTTTCCATTCCCATCTTGAAAATCCATTTATAGCAATGTGAATTTCATTACATTGACAATACATACCTCTCACCTTTGCCTGAACTCATAAGCAAAACACAAGTAATAAGATGGTGGTCAGTTTAGATTTCCCCTGGTACGTCAGCCTCACATTTTTTTTCACAGACCTTGAATTCCTTATCTTTGCTCATTGCTTTCTGTTACCACGTTGATCATCCGATGTCTGACTCCTTTCTACATGAGACTTCCTCCTCATATTGTGCTATGCAAAGCCTACCCTCTGCCATGGGACATGGTGACTTCTTTTGTTCTATTCAGGTAATAATGATGGTGTGGACATGTTATTTAGGATCAGTCAACAAGGGTTCAGAATTAGTCCCGACAGCTTCATGAGTGGACAGGGGTATGTAGCGTCTGACTCCATGCATGTTACATTACAGCCTGACAGCTTCTATGGAAAAAAAATAATCAACTTGTTGTGCAGAACTCTCCAAACTGTTTCTCTCACATGTTTTCAAATCTGAACTTCTAGCTTCCAATAATTCTGTAATCCCTACAACTTCCTAGGGCAAGCCTTTTCTGCCTAAGACATCCTGCGAGGGTTCCAGTTGTTTATCTCTAAATCTCTAATTAATACACATGGCTTTGATCTACATATGGTCAGTACTGATGGTGACAATCAAAACAGGGAAGGATAAACAGAAAGGTTAAAAAAAACTAAAAAGGAAACAGAAACTTTGAAAGGATTTTTCCAAAACAGTACAGTGCGATGGCAAATAATATAGCTTTTGCATCGCATTAGACAACATGAGTCATCTAGGAGTGGTTAAAAGTGGGTGGGGTGATAGTCATAATAATAAAATATTAAAATACTGTGCATTGTGTTTAAAGGACGAACATTTCCTTTCTCATTTTGGTTCTTGATCCATGTTGTAATTGGTAAATCATTTGTGTGATGCATAGCAAAACAACACTGACTTGACATCGCCTTCTTAATAACTTCTGGGTGTCTGGGAGACAGCTGCAGTGAAGAGCAATATTTCATTGTGGTCCCTAAAACCACACCGAGCATGAGTCACGAAGATCACTCACCTGGACGTCAACAGATCTACATTCTAGTGCTGGTGCTGCTACTGCAGAGCGGTATCTTAGGCTATGGTATTTCTTCTTTTTGGGCCATTGTTTGTTCAACCCAGTAAGGTGGAAGAATTCTGTTAAGTGGACTGTGGCTTTTCCGAAAATCCCTGGGTGCCCTTAGTGCTTATAAAACATGTAACCTCTCAGCCAGTACACATTTCCACTAAGCACATAAAAATCACCTGATTTTTGCATCAGAGGCCATCCTAAATGGGCCAGCCAGGGGTGCTGCCTTGGAAGGTGGAAAAGTATGCAGACAAATGAGGCTGTCAGTGGTGAAAGATGAGAGCTGCGTGCCACAGCAGCAGACAGGGACCGATGGGACACCGCTGGGGAGACTCCAGGTTTATGATCCAAGAGGCTTTCCTTTATTGTCTAGTTTAAGGCTGGGAATAAAGAAATGTATCTGGGACGCCAGCTCCAGATCTGCTCCCCTTGTGGTTCGGGTGGGGTGTCTAGCATCAGCATTACTCATGTGGAAACATTCTGCTCCTTAATACTTATTTGCAAAGTCCTGGAACAGACTGTGGCAAACCATGAAAGCAGGCAAGACGGAGCTGCGCAATTATTGGCAGAATCGGATGATTAATCCTGAAGGCAGACTCAAAGATTCATATGGATTTTTCATAAACTTAGCTTTATTCCCCCTAGGATGTGTGTCTTTGTTTCTATACAGAGAGCCATCACTAATTTTTTCAAATACAAACTTTAAGAAATGAAGTGGATTAAGGATATACTTTTAAATTGAATTAGGCTCCCAAACTATTGAACACCAATGCCCAGTCATCTCTAAAAATGAATTTGACAAAGTGAAATTTCTCACTGTCAACTCAAATAATCAGAAAGAGGTTGTTTTACTCTGCAAGCTAAACAAACATTTTCTTTTTCATTTTGGTTCTTGATTCACGTTATAATTGGTAAATCATTTGTGTGAAGTATAGCAAAACTTACATTGACTTGACATTGCCTTCTTAATAACTTCTAATTAACAATGGCCACTGTTGATAGCACACCTCAGGATTGATGCTATAGAGACAGATTAGATATCCATTTAAAGCTTTTTAGCAACTCTTTTAAGTTACTTATTTCATTTTATTAATGAGAAATGGAAGCTTAGCATGATTGAGGTAGCCAAGTTTGAACATCAAGGATCTGGGACTCAAACTCAGGTGGGTCTGAAATTAATTCCTATATGCCCATACACTGCCCACTTATTCATTAGCAAATGTGTACTAGATTTATTATATCTAGCACTATGTGGAGTATTAAAAATACAATAATGAGGCAGGTGTGTTATCTAATGCCTATATCAATAATGTGGTAGACACACAAGCCCCAGGAACTCAAGGGCAGCCTAGGTTAGATAACCAGTTTGGAAGCAGCCTGGGTTACATGAGACCGTGTCTCAAAAAAAAGAGTACAGTAATGAGAAATGGTTTTTCATTATGGCATATACATACCAGTAAGAAAAAAAAAACTTAGTAAAAGAACACAACAGATAAATACAATTTTCAACTTGGAAATCTTAAGGTTAAAAGTTTAGTACTCTGAGAGCATCCAAGAGACAAGACAGCTAGTTAAGGGTGTCTATTAGCTGATGCCTATAGTGACAAACTAATGAAGACACTTCGGAGTACCTTCACCAGAGTCCATGTCTTCTAGGGTCAGCAAAACATCATCTACAGCCGGCCTCTCAGGAATCTAGGCTGCTGAGGCCCGGCCATCACAGCTCCACCATACGGAATACATAGTCTCCCAAGTCAGTGTTTGAGGAAAGGAAAGATCATGCGGTCTCCCTTTATGTTGTTGAAGGCCAGCCTCAGAAGTGGCTTGCCCCTTACATCTACTGGCCGAACCCTGCCTTGTGGTGCCAGGGAAACCTCAGAGGAGGCTGGGAAGGCCGCAGGAAGAAAATGATTGGCTGGAGGCAGAGATTTGTGTCTGTGGAGAGAAACATCTGGAGGCTTCCAGGAAGAAAGAGTGAGAAATTGCTCTGCTTCTGCAAGAAGTATTTGGGGGTGGGTATTGAAGTATGGAAGAATTTCCTTCACCTATTTTTAAATTAATTAATTAATAAAATATAATCTAAATATGTGTGTATATACATATATAGAGTAGATCTCAGGAATATATATATATATATATATACATATATATGTATATATTTATCATATTACCTATATTATATATCTTAGGATACACACACACACACACACACACACACACACACACAATTTAACCTTAGGCAGTCTTAAACCAGTTCACTATTAATCAATCAACTTATTTTATATTTTCAATACATTGTCTTGATGGGGATTGATGAAATGCTTATGATGCATCAGTTGCAGAACAAGGTACCATGGCAACCATGGTATTTCTATTCCTAGCAACATCGCAGTTGAAAAGACAGCTGTATGAAGAGCATTTAGGAATAAGATGGTGAGTTAGAGTAGTACATCTCAAATTATCAACATAGAACCCACATGCCACTCACAGAAGACTACAGAGTGGCTTTAGGACCGGCTAGTTCAGTGGCTTATAGATGCCATCAGGAAAAGCATCTTCCATCATCTTGTTCTAGAATCCTATGTGTTTCTGTACTGTCTCACTTTACAGGTAAATATTATAGCATTCAGTGACGAGACAGGAAAGGTACATTTCTCTTTATCTGTTCAAGTTTTATCATGGAGGATCTATCTCAAAGGCATCCTGAGAGAGTCTCTCATACCACAAAATATCACACACACACACACACACACACACACACACACACACACACACACCATGACTTACCTATGGAAGACAGAAGAAGGAGAAGGAGATGGTTTTTTACAAGGAAGGAAGAGAATAATGTTTGTCTGGCCCCAAATAAAATTTACCTGTCATATAGATGATGCTAAATTATAAATAAACAGCTTGGAAATGTATCTTAACATCAGGAAAATGAACTGGACAAGCTGGAGAAGCATAACTGAATGAGAATCGTTTTGGAGAACAATGATCAGAGGATAGGAACATATTAGGGGGGATGGATCATAGACAGAACTTCCTAATGGGTGAAAATGTGTTTGAAACTCTAAGGATGTTTGAGCTTGTGCAGCTAAGCCATCTTCGCATCCCCTGATTTACTTGTTAAAATATGAATTTTATGAGTCAACTTGGCTAGCTTATAGTGCCCAGTTGCTTGGTCATACACCAATGTAGAGGTTGATATGAAGGTTTTTTTTTTTTCAATGTGACTGATATTTAAATTGTTAGTTTTTGGATAAATTACATTATCCTTCTTTGGTGGTTTTAATGAGAAGGGATTTCCATAGGCTCATAAAGCATACGTGTAGGATATGGTCCCCAGTTGGTAGAACTGTTTGGGAAGAAATAGGAGGTGTGGCCTTGTTCAAGGAGGCATATCACTAGGAATGGGCTTTGAGGTTTCAAAACACTTGTTATCCCCAGTGTGATCTGTGCCTCCTGCCTATAGATCAGGATGTGAATATTCAGAGGCTGTTCTAGCCACCTACCATCATGCTTTTGCTCAGCCATTATAAACGTTAGCGTGTTGCAATCATAAACCCAATTAAACCTTCTTTTATAAGTTGCCAAGGTCACTATTTTGCCACAGTGATAGAAAAGAAACTAAGACACCTTCATAATCTAATAAGTCCATGTGATGGTTAGTTTTAAATTTCCAGTTTCCACGACCTATAATGACTTGGGAAGAATGCCTGGATGGAGACTTGCTTAGATCAGACTGGCCTATGGGCAGGTTTGTGGGAGACTGTTTTGATCGTTGATTGATATAGAAGGACCCAGCTCACCATGGGTGGTGTCATTCCCTTGTTTTGAGCCCTGAACCATGCAAGATTGATGAGGATTAGCTGAGTAGCAGCTTGCTTGCAGCATGGGCATATTCCTTTCTCTCTACTCTTGACTGTGGACCTGTGCTTTCAGTTCCTGCCTTGACCTCCATGCAATCATTATTAAACCTATAACCTACAACCATAAGCTAGATAAACCGTTTCTTCAACTGACTTGCCTCCATCAGTATGTTTGATCACAGCAACAGAAATGAAACCAAACCAGCTTCATCTAATCAGCTTAAGGCCTTACGAGGAAGGCAGAGGTCCCCAACAAGCAAGAAGTTCAGCCTGAAGGCTATGAACTCAAAACTGCAGTAGTGATTTATACTTTCTGGCCTGCTAGTGTGTCACCACAGTATCCGACCTGAGAGCCTTCATAATTATATTAGGTCTAATATGGTGGTTAATGTTGTCAACTCAATGAGATCTGGAATCAACTAATACCTCTGGGCAGGTCCATGAGGTCATTTCCAGAAAGGACTAACTGGGGGAGAAGACTCTTCTCTGGAGCAGGTATCACTCTCTAATGAGTGAGCCTGATACGAAGTTCTGCAAAGGCCATGTTGCTTGCTGGTTTACCTCTGCCGGTTTACCTGCCTCTGCTTCTTGTTGGTGAGTGTCTACCCTTGCTGCTACTGCTGTTGCCACCCTCCAACAACATCAGACCGCAGCTTCTCAGCTTTCTAACATGGGCTGAAGATCAGTGGCTCCCTGGTAATCTTCCAGAGCTTCAGCTACAGATTGAGAGTGCTGGATGGTTTGTGGACTGAACAATTACAAGAGTATTAGAATTTCTGGTGTATAGCTGCCAATAAAAATCAATCTGTGTGTGTGCATGTGTATGTTTGTGTGTGCCCATACACATGTATGTATGTATGTACATATACACATATTTGTATATGCATGTGGAAGCCAGAGGTCAACTTCTGGTATCTATTTACACCTTGTTTTTGAGATAGCACTGGACAGTGTTCATCTGCTTTGTGTGAAGAAACAAATGAATAGGAAAATAGAAATAACCTAAATAGCATTTATGAAAGAAAGTAGGAAAGCATACCTGGCAGATGTGTCTTCATTGCTTTCCCAAGAACCAGAGCATGGATTCCTTGTAGCAGGAACATTCCTAAGGAAGAGGTTAGAGCCTCAGGTCATTGAAACTGAGCAGTAGTTGCTTGGTTCTGACTCAGCCTTCAAAATGATATTCCAGGGTACAGGGACTTGGATTTCACAAGATTCATTGATTCTTTAACTAATGGAGTACCAGAAGATGCTAGAGAGTAAATAGGTTCATTCGTTGTTCCCTTTGTTTGCAGTTCATGTCATTAGATCAATTGCCTTCATCTTGGCAGCTGCTAGCTCTGAGTCAGCACCTGTTCATATTTCCAAAATGTGTCTCATTGGGTCCCAGCAGAGGTGGCGTCTTTAGTTGGTTAGTGTCTTCCCCCACAAATCTTTCTGCAGAGCCGCTTCTCTCAGCTTCTAAATTCAGACAACATGAAGCATTATGTTGGTTGAACATGTTCTATTAAATTCTTTCTGTTGAAATAGCAAGCATGGCTCTGTTTTTCTGTTTAGTCCTTGACTAACACAAATGCTTGATGACATTCAACAATTTCCCTTCAACACACACACACACACACACACACACACACACACACACACAGACAAACTTCTCTCTAATCAGATTTGACTTCTTGTCTATTGCCTACAGAAAAGGTGTTGTTCATTTAATAGTATAACTTATGTAATCAACAGGAAGTTGCACTTTTCACTGTAAAGGTTTTTACTTAAGTGCTGGTCTTTGCACATCGATTTCTCACTACCCTGTTTTGGTCATAGAAACAGATCATTGCTCAGATTTTGATGCTGACCAGATCAGGGTCACTCCCTGAACCATGTAAATCAACAAACCTTGGCACCTTTGACTCATTGAGCACCGTGCTTCCAGGCTCCTCTTCCAAGCTTCCCCTGTATTAGCAAACGGAGACCATGCTTGTGAGAGTCTTCCAGCAAGCACGGATTGCCTTTTCTGCGAATGGCAACATCTCCTATCTAGAGACAATGCTAGCTTCCTGATCCAACTCATTCTTTAAAAATTTCTCTAAAGAAAACTTCTCAGGAAAATATCTGGAGAAGGCTTAGGTATTAATGACTAACCCGGTTAAATGATCTCTTCTGAGGGATGAGTTTAATTTTGTTTGTAGTTTGATACATCTATATTTTCAATCAAAAGGATAAAGCTTTTATTGTAGAATCTCTGAATTCACTCAACTGTGTACAAGAAGTATTTTTTTTTAATCCAGAAGGACTAGGGAAAGTGGGCTACTCATCAAATGTTTCTGAAAATCGGCCAAATAGTCTCCTTCATTAGCTACTCTTTAAGTTGGCCCTGATATAAAGAGACGTTGAAGCCAGCACAACCCTTGACTGTCTACTGACAGACCATAACTGATCTCTTTGGACCCAGACCATGTTGAAGCACAGCAGGGGAGGCCACAGGGCACCTACACATCTCACAACAGCCTCCTTTGTAAGGCTAAACCAATATTTGCCTCCAGCATGCAAGGTTGAGCTACCAGACCGGGTCTTACACATACACTCCTATACACCTACATCCTTGCTGCTTATACTACAAGCTGCACCAACATCCTGGCTGGACTCCTGGAGGAAAGACAAGCAGGATGCAGGGTGTGTGTGTGGGGCATTCCTGTATATTTTAGGAGTCCAGAGTCCACATACATCCTCTGAGACCTCTCAGAGCCCAAGCCAGCCATACATAACTGGGACTCCATCTTTTACAAGGAGGTAGGAGATTCCAGTTGTTGTTGATATTTAAACCATAGACAAGAGTCACAGCTAAGTCTGTATTTTTGAATACTAGTTTTGAATGTACAGAGACATCCTAAGAGATGTATGAGATGATAACCACAAGAAATATTTAATAATAAGCTCAGGCTTAAGCCAATTTAATGGGAAATATGAGAGTAAAGGAAAAAATAGCTAAATTGAAATACCAGGTACTCTTTGAAGCAGGTTTGACATCCATCATTCTTGAACTTGTGCAGTTGGCTAAATCATCAAACTACCATCTCCTCGGGTATAAGACAGTAATCGGCAGGGGCTTGTTTCCTTCCTTTTATTGAAAATATATTGTTCTCAGTAATATATCCTGATTGTGGTTTGCCCTCCTTCTACGCTTCCCAGTTCTGTCCTACCACTCCCACCCAGATCTACCTCATTCTGTCTCTCATTAGAAAACAAACTGGCTTCTTAGTGATAGTAATATAATATAATAAGATAAAACAAAACCTAACACAGAGATAGGACAAACAAAGAGAAATTAAGGAACTGAAGAAACAGCTACACACAGAGACCTTGTTTGCACACTCAAGAATCCTATAAAAACGCTAAACTGGAGATCATAATATACACTGAAAGGGCCTGTAAGATAAAGAGAGAGAGAGAAATATAAATAAAATAAAATAAAATAAAAATTAATTTTAAAAATGCCCTGGCAAGACTTTATGAGATAAGGAACCCCCAAAGATGCCACCTCCTGCTGGGCATGCAGCCTATCCTTAGGAGTAGGTGGTTTCTCCACTGAGATTTCCTCAAGAAAACTAAACTTTCCTTTTAAGAGGTTACCAACTGGAGAAACTTTCTGGGTGAGGGATGGGGGCATGCATCCATGTCTTCCTTCCTTCCTTCCTTCCTTCCTTCCTTCCTTCCTTCCTTCCTTCCTTCCTTCCTTCCTTCCTTTTTCTCTTTCTTTTTCTTTTACTTTGTAAGACAAGGTCTCTCTACATAGTTCTGACTGGCTTGGAATTCACTTTGTAGACCATGCTGGCCTCAAACTCATAGAGATCTGCTTTCCTCTGGCTCCTGGATGCTGGGATTAAGGACGTGTACCACAGTGCCCAGCAAAGCCAATCATGCAGGGCCTGAATCTGGGTACAGCATCTTCTGGGGAGTCTGCAGGCTTTTAAGATTGATTTTCAATTGATACATAGTAATTGTACATACTTAGGAAATAGAGTAAAATGTAATATATGTATACAACAAATACATATCTGGACAATAGACATATCTATCATCTTAAACATTTATTATTTCTTTATGTTAGAAACATTAAAATATTTTCCATTAGCTATTCTGAAATAGACCATTAAATGCTGCTGACTATAGTTGGCCTTGCTGTGCTACACCACAGAGAACTGTTGTTCCTGTTTTTTTTTTTTTTGTTGTTGTTGTTGTTTTTCTTCAACTTATAACACAGGACATCTTTATTTACTTGAAGATTGCTGCAGTGAAGTGCCATAGAGAAAGAATCTTCTTGTCACATTCTGAAAGCGGGAAGTCGGAGATCAAGATGTCAGTGAAGTTGTTCCTGCTGAGGGACCTACGGGGATGGGTGATCATCTTGTGCCTCTGCTCAAATCTGGGCAGCTTGCTGGCAATTTTGGGTGTCTCTTGGCTTCTGAAAGCATCGCCCTGATCCCCCTCGTCATCTTCTCCAAGGATTTTATTGATAGCATCTATGAAAAGATCATTTCAAAATAAATTCATACTCACAAGTGTAGGGGGCCTTACACTACCTTGTCTGTGGGATGCACACAATCAACTCAGGACACTCCGGGACTCTTGCTTTGTTACGAACAGCTCCCTGGCGGTTGGGGAATTGGTAGTCTATGCTCACCTCCCTGTGCTGCTTTGTAAGAAGGTAGAGAGTACAGATTAGAAGACTGGTGGGGTCTGTTCCCAATGACACCTTTCCCACGGTGTGACCCTTCTGATTTTTCTGTAAAATAGAAAAGAGAGGTTTGCTGAGAGAAGTCAGTGAGCTAAACTATAGTAGTGTTTGGCCAGCATGTGCTATCCACATATCATGCTATGACTGTTTATTCCTCTCAGGCTGTGGAGAGTATGATCAATGACTCTAGCCCTCACTCATCCTGGTGGAGACTCCTGGAAGCTTCTAGTGCCCCAGTGTCCTGGGCATTATGACGGAATGCCCAGGGAATGATGGGACTGACACACTGGTATTTCTAAGAGCCTCTTGGTTTATTTTAGTGGGAAGCTAGATTTGAGAAGTACCAGCATGGATGGTAGGGATGAAACAGTAGTTAGGAGTTAGACAGGGCTGCAAGTCCAGAGAGGAAGGTTTACAGTTAAGGAGGAGACGGCTCAAGCCTGAAAGACAAGGCTAGGTGCAGCTTCTGGAACACCTCCCACTGAGACACTGTCCTGGGCTACTCTGACGCACAGTTGTGTCTTCACCACCGATGTGTCCTTAGACGGGCTGTTGTCCTCCAGAACTTCCTCCTGGTCTGTAGAGGAGATCACTGGGTTAGGTCAATCGGGACCACAGTCTGATGCGCTGTCTACATTTGAACCAAAGCTTGCGGGGGCTCAAAGAATCCTCTGTAGAAGACAGTTGAGACACAGCTGGTACACTGGTGGACTGGGTTATCTCTGCCTAGAAGGCGAGAATGACCTACTTTGAGTAGTTATGACCCCTAACCCCCTATTGTGACCTAGGGAGCTTTATTTCATGGGGAGGCTATCACTGAAGCCCAGCCCCTTCTTTGGATTCATGTGGGTTCTGGAGGCAGTTGGTCAGGTGGATGAGTGTCAGGAGTGGCTGAGGTAGTATTTGCCACTTTGGCCAGTTCAGGGGCAGGGTATGGCTCTCAAGCTCTATTTTCTGGAACAAGGCAGTGGTGCAGTTCCTCCCTCCCTCTCTCTGGCTGCCCAGCCTGAAATTATGATTTCTGCATACACCGTGACTACCTTCTAGAGCTTCTCTGAAGCCCCCAGAATCAGGCACTAGCCCACTCATCCCCATTAAGAGCTCAGGATCACAGCAAGCCTCAAGGGGCAGGCGTGAGGGTGATAAATAACCTTCTGACCAGAGAGTAGTGATGGAATGATCTGTAAATCCGAGCAATTTAAAGAGCAATAAACGTATAATCACAAAGAGGTTACGAGCATCCTTTTGTTTTTTGGTTTAATCGGTAAAAGCATAATGATACAATTCTCTCAATCTTGAGCTATTTAGAATAGTATATTTGGTTTGTTGTTTCCCATGTCTCTTTGGTTTGGGGCAGCAACATTCCATGGTAGAGAGCAACCAGAGAAGTCTCTTAAGAAGAAAGTAGGTTGTATTTCCGTCTAGCAAGAACGTAGATGCAAGAAACATCTGGTTTCTAATGTTGGCTCTCGGAGACACAAAGAAGAAGAAAATGGAGCTTAGCATGGGGGGAAATATCTTGGCCAAAGTCAGCCTTTACCCTTGAACCCAGGTCAGTCTTTCCTGGTCACCCATCTGTAGCCTGCTGCTGGTATCTTGAAGGGAGAATGAGTTGCTTGCAGCGGCCCAAAGTGCAACACTGTGATCTGCACCATGCAAAAGCAAGACCTCCCTCCATGGACTGAATGGGATCCTGCTGTGATTGCAGGAACTGATACAGTTTGAGCTGGACTCCCTGGCAAGCCCAAGGGTAGGTTTTTCCAAGAGTCATTTTAGACCACAAAGGCACAGCCTTTCCATGTCTAATCACAAAGGCAAGCCACTGGACACACACACTCTGTTTCTAGCCAGTTGTGTGCATTTTCTCCACTCCTATACAAAATAACATGCCAAGGCGTGACATTTACGAACCCCACCAACTGGACGCCGTGCACACAGACTGTCTTGCCTGCGGTGCAGGAATGTGATGAATGAGGGCTGTTCGGTCTGGGAGGAGAGCTGCTGTCACTCTGGCATGACTGCCGCCTTATTTATTACACACCAAAAAGTATAAAACCACACAGCCGGCTGCAGCTCTCATCTCCAAACCTGGCATTTGCCTGAGGCGACCACGGTGCCTCCAGCCCCGGTCAAGCTTCCCTGAGAGACTCTATCGATTTGCCGAGCCATGCTCTGGAGGCAGTGCATCTGGTGGCACCTGCTGGCTCTGCTTTTCCTCCCATTTTGCCTGTGTCAAGATGAATACATGGAGGTGAGCAGAAGAGCTAATAAAGCGGCGGCCAGGATAGTGCAAAGCCACCAGCAGACTGGCCGTAGCAGCTCCAGGAGGGAGAAAGTGAGAGAGCAGAGCCAAGCTAAAACTGGGGCTGTGGATAATAACACGTCTACAGACCTAAAACCCCTGAGACCAGAGGCGCTTCCGCACCCTGAGGTAGAGGACCTAGCCCAGATCAACCCATTCTGGGGCCAGGTACTCAGAATTCTCTCCTAAGAATTTCTTTGAAAACTTAATGACTGTGGTTGCTGTTGTCTAACTGAGATTCTTAGGACCGGTGCCTGTGAGCAGTGAGCAGTTTGCTGAGCTGTTTGGGAGCGTCTCTGGGGTGTCCTGGGTTTCAACAGGGACTCCTAGTTGCTGGTATGAGGTGCTGGGATAGAGAGGCCAGAGCACTTTCCCATGGCAACAGGAAGCCAGAAGCAGCAGCTTCCTTTTGTGTTGGGACTTTTTTCTTTCTTTTTAAATTTGCTCTGTTGATGCAGAAAAATTGTGCTGACCTATGTGGATAGATGCATGGCTGGAGATAATTATTTGCTGATTTCAAGAGAATTGGTTTCTTTTTAATCTTCCCCAGGAGGGAGAAGTTGCCCCTTGCCTCTGCCAAAAACTGTTACGCCTGCTTTACTTGGACTTGTGAATTTTCTGTAACATTTCTCTCCAGTTTTGTTTATTTGTTTTGGAGCAGTCTAGGTTGCTATGGCTTCTTGTTTGACATTTTTTTTTTTGAGTCAAAACAGAATTAAAGCATTAAAAGGAAAGGAAGTAAAAAAAAAAAGACAGTATATTTAAATTACACGTTGTATTGTATCATACAGTGTTTCTGGATGACAAAACCTGATTTATTTGTTGGGGCAGAAGCTCAGCATCTCAGGATATTTCTTTGACTTAGGAAACATAGGGATGAGTAGAAGGCTTCGGTGTAGTAAGTTGCAAATCAGCAAACTTCAGTAAAATCCAGAGCAGCAAAACCAGGAAGCAACTTCTTTGTACTTAGCACTTACGCATGAAAAGATGCTGAAGTTATCTGGGAAGGGAAGACGGGTTCCTTCAGAACGCATGATCTTTTGAAGCAGTGCACATTACCACAAAACCCAGTTGTCTGTCTGCTTGGTAGAGATTTCGGAACTCCTTTTCACATAGTTGCAATCTAAGCCCCTACCCTGTCAGCCACAGACTCAGGAGTCTCAGTTGATCATCTGGTCCTGTGGTCAGACTAGAATCCCACAGAGCCTGAGACACGTTAACTAAGGGGATTACACAGTGCAGTCTCCAAGTCCCTCCATGGGGCTCTGTCAAGGGGACATGTAAAGAGAGAATGCCTCTTTCAGAGACTGTCATCTGTCTGTGATGCTTGCTTCGGTGGGATTTCCAGCTGAACGGATGGTGTCTTTCCTGGCTGTCCATTAGTGTGCTACAGGTCGTCTTTCATTATTTCCTGGCAACCAACACAAACCAGGCTGCTGAAATCCCAATTATGGTTCTGCTCCACTCTACAGTCTAGTCTTCCAGCCCTGAATTCCTGAAGCATTTTCAGATAAAGACCTAAGAGCCAGCGGAATTCTGGATGGTTCTGCTACTGTTCCTCTACAGTGGGTACCGGCGCCCAGACTGAATCTGGGACCACAGGTTCTCCTTTCTCTCCTTACTTCCCCATCCTCTTCTTTATGCTAATTCTCCTTTTTCCTTATCAATTATTCCCCAAGCATTTTCCAGCTTCTACTAGGAAAGCTAGGAAAGTAGGATGGAGACCGAGACCGTGATAAACTCAAGCCACCCTCAGCTGCTCTATTAGAAACACAATTTTGTCAGTATTCATTCATTTACTCACTAATTCATTCACTCATTCATCTTATTTTTCAATCTCTTCTTATTTTCATTTAATTTTTAATGTTAGCACACAAAGCACTGGGGTTTATTATGACAGTCACTTTACTCACAGTCACCTAACCTTTTTTTTTTTTTCTTCTTAATTTATTAACTAAGCTTGGTTAAATTCTTTGTGGTAAACAAGGTCAATGTCCAAAGAACACTCTGGGAAAAAAAACTGTGCTGTATTGGTCACTGGGTCTTTAAAGTATAGTAAAGTAAAAAGACGAGACAAAAGCTGGCCGTCCAGGGCAGAGGTTTAGAGAGTAGTCGATTAAATCCTGTGATACAGTGAAGACTGAGGGAGCTCGTGAGCAGCTGATGTGGCTGGACCCCGTGCTGTGCAGAGAGACTGCAGATGATATGAGTGTCCAGCAAGGGAGGACTCTTAACTAGTGAAGGGATTCTGATGTAACTTTTCTCCACAAAGTTCTGTCTCTTAAAGCAAGCCAGTGAGGTAATAAGACTTGTGTGGCAGTGACAAACACAGAAGTGGATGTACACAGACACCTATTGGATGGAACACAGGGCCCCCAATGGAGGAGCTAGAGAAAGTACCCAAGGAGCTGAAGGGGGCTGCAACCCTATAGGTGGAACAACAATATGAACTAACCAGTACCCCCTGAGCTCGTGTCGCTAGCTGCATATGTAGCAGAAGATGGTATATTCAGCCATCATTGGGAAGAGAGACCCCTTAGTCTTGCAAACTTTATATGCCTCATACAGGGGAATGCCAGGGCCAAGAAGTGGGAGTGGGTGGGTAGGGGAGCAGGGTGGGGGGAGGGTATAGGGGACATTCGGAATAGCATTTGAAATGTAAATGAAGAAAATATCTACTAAAATAATTAAAGAAAAAGACTTGTGGGCAGGAGTGGAGCTGGCTGGAGAGCCCATGGTGGACTGGAGCTGGAAGAGATTGACATCATCTACTTTTTTTTTTTTTTCTGGCATTTTCTCAACTGTAGCCTCTCTCCTCTTTCCATTTCCCTTCTCTTCCTGAAATCTCATTTCCTCAGGAAAGAATTGTGTGTTCTTTTTCCTCTAGTAATTAATAGTAGAACTCAATTCTGCCTCCAGGTCTCCTCTTGCAGAATGGGTGAAGCTTATCTTACAGACTTCCCTTTCTTCTTATACTGCTCAACTGTGTGCTTCTACAGTAAAACAGCCAGATTTGGGAAAGAGGGTGACACGTTTAAGACATCACGGATAATGACTTCCCCTAAGCAAATTCTTCCTTAGTGAGAATAAAATGTCTAAACCACATCCTGTCCAACTTCGGAGTCCATCAAAAACGTGATGGCTCGGTCCTCCTGCTGTGTGAGCATTGGACCAGTGTATAGCTTCCCAGCACTCACCTAAAAAGCCAGGCGAGGCTGTGCACAGTTAACCCAGCACCAGCGGGTGTGAGGGAACCTGCTGAGACTGGCAGATCCCTGAAGTTCACTGGCCAGCCAGCCTAACTAATGTGAGGCACTATTTTATAAGTGCCTCTGACTTATAAAATAATGGCAGAGGAAGGATACTCAAAATTGGTCTCTGGTCCCCCACACACGCACACTCATGAGCACACATTTACACTAACAAATATTCATCTCTCCCCCCTGACATCTCTTTCCATCCATCCATCCTTCTGGCCATCTCTCCATCTGTCCATCCATCCTCCCTCCTCACTGCACTATTCTATTTTCCCTCAGAACTCAACCTTGAAATGCAAGGTCATAGGAAAGAATGTGCAAGAAATGCCATAGGTGGGTTTCTGCAAGGCACCCAACCAGGAGAACCAGGACTCTGTTGCCCTGGTGGCTGCTCTGTGCTCCTGGGGTTACCCCATTAGCTTATACATTCACCACTCATCCTTGTTAGCTCAAGTATTGAGGCCCGGTCCCCTTGTGTTCAGATACTAGACTTTGACAAATGTATGCATCAGGGCTCTCATCTGAGCTGGCTTCTCAGGCAGAGGCACTTGCTGCCTAGCCCAACTGTCCATTACCCAGGACTCAGATGTTTGTCCTCTGATGGCCGCATCACATGTCCCACACATATAATAAATAAATGTTAATAAAATTGTTTAAACATAACAAAAATTAAAGTTCTTTCGAAATTGTTATTGAAAGTCAAACAAAGTAGAATCTTTGCTTGCATCTTAGAGCTGGAAAACAAATTCAGGGTCAACACAGACTGATGCCTGGGAGCAGTGACTCTTCTAAGGCCATACAGAACTGAGCAGGGATACTGGTCCCAGCACAGTGATTATTCTAACAGTTCTAAGCATGTCAGCATTTTCACTATGTCCTTACACAAGGACTCATACCCTGCTCAGTTTCTCTATGCATGACGTCCACTATTGACCACACTCTGGATTTCCTGGGGTTTGGAACCATATTCTACATTAGCAAAGCGCAGACGATCACCCTTCTCAGATGTGTGGCTGGTGGGCTTGGCTGTGGTGTTTGATTTCCCAGTGTTGTCACCTCTGACCATGTGTAGTAGTTGATTTTTTTCCTTATGCATCATCTCTATCTGCCTGTGGTTGGTCCTGGAAGAGGCAGAGCTAAGAGTTATCTCCATCTTTGAGTTCTTCATCCCTCAACACTGCCTTCTGAGTTGTGTCGGCAGACAGTGTGGACCAGGGCGGGCTATTCCTCAACAGTTTTAGGGAAAAGGGAGGGCAATGACCACACCTGTAAGACCAACCACTAAAAGTGAGGCATAAACGTGTAGTGAGGCAAAGCTTTCACCCAGGTTTCTCCAGGGAACATGTCTAGTGGGGGAGAGAATGGAGACTTTAAGGTCTTCCCTTGATCGCTCCCTGCCTTTGTCCTCTGTTCCGTCCACTCCATTCCACCCTCTCCCTTTTCCTTTTGCAACAAGTCCCTTAGCAACAACATGCTGTTTTCGAAATGGTTGAATTTTAGCTGGTGTCTAGGAAAGTTTCCACAAGTATTCTGCATGACACAATCAAAAGGCAGATTGCCAGTGTAGATGAGAATCCATATTTTACAAGTTCTGACTCTCCCTCCAGTCAATTCCCTGGGTGTTCCTTCACAGAAAGCACACACTTTAAAATGTTTTCTTTCTATAAATAAGCATTTCACTGGAAGTCACAGCTTTGCATACTCAGTGCCCATTTGTGGTCAGTGAATATTAGTTCATGCAGTAAGGTAATAATGTTAAATTTAGAAAAGGGATTCGTGAAATGTTAAATACTTTTATTGAGGTTAAAATTGCTAAGTGTGTAGGTAAGAAAAAAATCCACTGGACAAATGTAGTTAATAGCAGTGTATTGTACTCTTGAAAACTGTCAAGAGTGTAGATTTTGAATGTAGTAATTCTAGGAGAGCAAATGAGGTAATACATATGGTAACTAGTGGTTCAACAAGGACACACATGCAAATCGCAAAACAGCTGCTGTGTAGGATCACTATATTTCTACTTCTCAACTAAAACGTAAGTGAACAAATGTACACTTTGTTTTCCCGGCAGTGTGCGTGTCAGAGGTCTGAGGAAGCGGAGAGACTGAGTTTCTCAGACCACTTAAGCCAGGATTTAGGGGTTCCGTCAAAGTTGCTGGTTGTCTGCATTGAGAGTTACTTTAGTCTGACTCTACCCAAGGCTTCTGGGTATTGAGAGAAGAGGTTTCTGTGTCTGTTTTGGAATGAGACCCTGCTTTTGTTGTCATAAGCTGATGTGGGCAAGCCACTGACCAAGACTGCCACTCTCTCTGCACAGCTGCACTTACGTTGCAGCACATCTGCTTTGGAATTTCTGTTTTCTGTACTTTTGATCACCCACCGGCCTTAACGACTCTCTAGACCCCGTGCCATAGATATTCTTGGCATCCTACTTTATCTTCTCTGAATGTGACTGTGAGTTGATTGAAGTTAAACTTATCTAAGGGTGAAGGCCAGATGAAGTTATAACGTTAAGTACTCTCAAATACCTTTACCTGAAGTTTCTTTTTTCATCATTTATTTTTAGTCTCCACAAGCTGGAGGACTGCCCCCAGACTGCAGCAAGTGTTGCCATGGAGATTATGGATTCCGTGGTTACCAAGGGCCCCCTGGACCTCCAGGTCCTCCTGGCATTCCAGGTAAGGACACACAAGTTGCACAGTCATTTCAGTAGCAGACTGGGTCAGATCTAGGAGCCAAGAGCAAACATGAATATGGATTGAAGTGCACTGGGTATGCATGCAAAGATAAAGAACTTGGTGGGAGAGTTGGGTTCTCTAGGTCAGTTCCAGTGGAAAGCTGCTTTACAGCATGTATTCTCTACGATACTCCAAGAATCCTAAAGCCTTCAGGGAGGGAGGCACTTCAGCACTCAGGGACAGAGCCACTTACTGGGAAGTGAAGCACACCAGCACCAGAATACCAGTCCCTTTCTGTTACTGCTGCAAATACCCGAGATAAGGACCTTACAGAAGCATGTGTCTGGAGGGGTTCTCCTCTCGCTGGCTAAGCCTACTTTTGGGACTGTAGTGAGTGAGGCCCTACCTCAGGATGGGGGAGTTCTAGTGGATCGAAGCCACTCCCCCTCTCAACAGCCAGAAAGGTAGAGAGCAGGAGAGAACAGGTTCCTACAACCTCCCTCAAACCTCACATCCTTAGGCTTAGTGACCTCTAACCTCCAACTGGACCACACCACTAATATGTGCACTTTGGAGAGATGTTTATCTAAGTCACAGCATCCAGTATTTCTGTGAATTCTACACAATGCTAGTATATCCTACATAACACTCTATAGTGTATTCTACACAATATAGCTTTCTTAAACCTTATTAAATAGAGGCAGGTAGAGAGGGAAGCTTGCTGGGTTTCTCTCTGACATCCACTGAGGAGTGCTAACTTTCTGTGTCATTTTAAGTTTAGGCTGTTTTTCTTGTTTTTGTTTGTTTGTTTGTTTGTTTGTTTTTTGACTGTTTTTGGATTTTTGTTTTAAATTTCCTCAATCCCTGTTGTTCCTGGGCTGGTTTTCATGCCTTACTTGGTCTCATGGATACATTTTGACCTCTAGCAGCACACAACAGCACAGCGAATGATCTTGAGCTCATCAGATCCCCCTAGAGCAGTGGCTCTCAACCTTCCTCATGCTGTGACTCCTTAATACAGCTCCTCATGCTGAGTGAGGTGACTGCTCCCCGCAACACTTAAAATTACTTCATTGCTACTTTGTAACTGTAATTTTGCTAGTTACAAGTCATAACATAAATATCTAATAATTCTGATGGTCTTGGGTGACCCTTATGAAAGAGTCTGTTGACCCCACCGAGATTGTGATGCACAGGTTGAGAACCGCTGCTACTCTGGACCCATGGGCAGCCATCTGTGTTACACTGTTCAAGCCGCTTAGGCTCAGGGCACTCTGTTAGAGTGTTACTACAATGAACTGGCTGGGCAAAGGGAGGACCTTCCTACCTTCCCCCACCGCTGATGAGTCCAAAACTATCCAGTGTCTTACTGAGTTCCTTTGGCAATACCTCTTCTCAGGATTTGGCCAAAGTCTACTTGTGTTGTTTGATTTTCCCTCATTGATGTTTCTATTTATCAAAACATTAACTTTTGTACACTCTTGGATAAGTTCTCGTGTGAGGCCAAATTTATAATAAAATATAATAATAATAATAATAATAATAATAATAATAATAATAAAAGAAAACAAGACAAAACCATGGTATTTAAACCTTCGTCGTGTCCATCAAAGGCAATGATTTACAGGGCCAGTGATATAAAGCGAAGCAATTTTAGAACCTTCTGGAATCTTTGACCTCCAAGCTGGCTTTGGTTAAATGTTTCCCATTCGAAAGTGCCTTGGGACAGAACACTTTAACCTAGCAGTTCAAGTTCATTGGCCCGAAAGCACTGCAAACCTGGTCCAGTGCCAGGTCAAAGGTAACACGCATCGTATAATACAAGAGGGCAGAGGGTTGGGAACACGAAAACGAGGGGCAGGTGCGGGACTGTTCCATTTGAGTTTACTACCTGACTCTTGATTTTAAAATAGCTATGATATTTTATGAGTTTTTCTACCAGTTATAAAATTGCTACAAACCTTTGGAAGAAAACATGTAGGAGATCGAAAATAACAGCACAAAATCAGCCATGACTCATCCATTCAGGAAAAATATAAATAATTGTGGATAAAATTAGAGTTACTCTTTCCTCTATGAATATAATACAAAAATACATAAGGACCCACACTGAAATAGTGCTATGCCACCCCTGTCTATCTGTGAACTTATACTTAAAGATGTCACTGAGGTTTATTATAACACTGATCATTTAAAATATTTTTATAATTTGATAAGAATGGACCATTGCTAAAAGGCAGACATTCTAGCATTGGTGGGTGTGAGCTTTAAAATCCTCACTGTGTTCAGAGATGATGTGGTGGTGAGTCTTCTACAGAGTCTCTCCTCATTCCTTGCATTACATAAAAGCATGATCTGCAGTTTTATTGCTCTTTACAGAGTCCAGCAAAAGAGCCCATCTAATGCCCTTTGGCTACTAAGGCCAGGGTTATTACAAATGCTCTCCTTTTACAACTGAGTTGGCGTATTTCTGAAGGCAGGGCTGTGTTTGTCTAAAACAACACATTCGGAGAGGAGTGGCCAAGTTTTCTCCTATGATTTCTGATTTTTTAAGGAAACCACGGAAACAATGGGAACAATGGAGCCACTGGCCACGAGGGGGCCAAAGGGGAGAAAGGCGACAAAGGCGACCTGGGCCCTCGAGGGGAGCGCGGGCAGCATGGCCCCAAAGGAGAGAAGGGCTACCCAGGGGTGCCACCAGAACTGCAGGTAAACCACCCTCTAGGTGACTGCTCACCCTGCCTGAACAGCAGGGACCAGGGACCAAAAGGTTTCAGTGGACAAGCCTTAACTCATCTTGAGGGAATCTCAGTTTCAGTTGGCTTATCCATGTGGCAGGGTGCTTGCATGGAGCCTATGCTGTCAAACACAACTTTGAGAGCATTCTCAGGACAGGGTATTTACTGAGTGTGTGAAATACAACTCTTTCATAGGGCCAAATACGACACAACCATAAATATGAACTCATAGCATGTTTTTCAGATGAGACAATGGGTTAAACAAGAGGGTTTTAACTAATTTGAACACTGAAACAGTTACTTATATAAGTGGAATGGCAAAGCATCTACTTATATTTTATTTGCTGACTTGCCACTTTGTGTAGTAAAATTTCATCTTTGTATATTGACACTTTCTCTTACATCTGATTTCGTAGTAAGATTTATTTATTCATTTCATGTATGTGAGTACACTGTTGCTGTCTTCACACCAGAAGAGGGCACTGGATCCCCAATACAGATGGTTGTGAGCCACCATGTGATTGCTGGAAATCAAATTTAGGACCTCTGGAAGAGCAGTCGGTGCTCTTCTTTACCAGTGAGCCATCTCTCCAGCCCCGTAGTTCAATTTTTATTTAAACTTTTCACACCAGATCTTTCTGTCCTAGTTATTCAATTTGCTAGACAAGATTATGTTCCTCTCAGCATGAGGTTTTAAAACCTATTATATGGCCAGAACTCATTTATGGTTATATGTATTTTTTATTTCTCTTTTAACTTTTTATAATTCTTGCAACATCTAAAATTTGTAAATATTGAGGTTAGGACACCTGGAAAAATTAAGTTTGTTAATATTTAAACACAGAGTCTCTTAGAAGACATCTGTATCTACAGAATGCAGAGATAGAAGAGAGAATCTCAGGTGCAGAAGATACCATAGAAAACATTGACACAACAGTCAAAGAAAATGCAAATGAAAAAAGCTCCTAACCCCAAATATCCAGGAAATCCAGGACACAATGAGAAGACCAAACTTAAGGGCAATAAATATAGAAGAGAGTGAAGATTTCCAACTTAAAGGGCCAGTAAATATCTTCAACAAAATTATAGAAGAAAACTTCCATAACCTAAAGAAAGAGATGCCCATGAACATATGAGAAGCATACAGAACTTCAAATAGTTTGGACCAGGAAAGAAATTCCTCCTGTCCCATAATAATCAAAACACCAAATGCACAAAACAAAGAAAGAATATTAAAAGCAGTAAGGGAAAAAGGTCAAGCAACATATAAGGGCAGATCTATCAGAATTACACCAGACTTCTCAACAGAGACTATGAAATCCAGAAGATCCTGGGAAGATGTTATACAGACCCTAAGAGGACACAAATGCCAGCCCAAGCTATTATACCCAGCAAAACGCTCAATCACCATGGCTATAGAAACCAAGGTATTCCATGACAAAACCAAATTTACACAATATCTTNCCACAAATCCAGCCCTTCAAAGGATAATGAAGGGAAAACTCCAACACAAGAAGGGAAACTACACCCTAGAAAAAGCAAGAAAGTAATCTTTCAACAAACCCAAGAGAAGATAGCTACATAAACAGAATTCCAACTGTAACAACAAAAATAACAGGAAGCAACAACTACTATTCCTTAATATCTCTTAATATCAATGGACTCAATTCCCCAATAGAAAGACATAGACTAACAGACTGGTTACATAAACAGGACCCCACATTTTGCAGCATACAGGAAACCCACCTCAGTGACAAAGACAGACACTACCTCAGAGTAAAAGAATGGAAAAGAATTTTCCAAGCAAATGATCCGAAGAAACGCCATTCTAATATTGAATAAAATTGACTTTAAACCTAAAGTTATCAAAAAAGACAAGGAGGGACACTTCATATTCATCAAAGTTAAAAATCAACCAAGATGAACTCTCAATTCTGAACATCTATGCTCCAAATGCAAGGGCATCCACATTCATAAAAGAAACTTTACTAATGCTCAAAGCACACATTGCACTGCACACAATTAATAGTAGGGGACTTCAACACCCCACTCTCATCAATGGACAGATCATGGAAACAGAAACTAAACAGACACAGTGAAACTAACAGAAGTTATGAAACAAATAGATTTAACAGATATCTGTAGAACATTTTATCCTGAAACAAAAGGATATACCTTCTTCGCAGCACCTTCTCCAAAACTGACCATATAATTGGTCACAAAGTCTTAAAGATACAAGAAGATTGAAATAATTCCATGCATACTATCAGATCACCACAGACTAAGGCTGATCTTCAATAACAATATAAATAATAGAAAGCCCACATACACGCGGAAGCTGAACAACACTCTACTCAATGATAACTTAGTCAAGGAAGAAATAAAGAGAGAAATTAAAGACTTTTTAGAGTTTAATGAAAATGAAGCCACAACATACCCAAACTTATGGGACACAATGAAAGCAGTCCTAAGAGGAAAACTCATAGCTCTGAGTGCCTCCAAAAAGAAACTGGAGAGAGCATACACTAGCAGCTTGCACTAGCACACCTGAAAGCTTTAGAACAAAAAGAAGCAAATTCACCCAAGAGGACTAGCAGGCAAGGAATAATCAAACTCAGGGCTGAAATCAACCACGTGGAGACAAAAAGAACTATTCAAAGAATCAACCAACCCAGGAGCTGGTTCTTTGAGAAAATCAACAAGATAGATAAACCCTTAGCCAGACTAACTGGAGGGCACATAGACAGTATCCTAATTAACAAAATCTTAAATGAAAAGGGAGACATAAAAACAGAAACTGAGGAAATCCAAAGAATCAGATCCTACTACAAAAGCCTATATTCAACAAAACTGGAAAACTTGGATGAAATGGACAATTTTCTAGATAGATACCAGGTACCAAAGTTAAATCTGGATCAGATTAAGGATCTAAAGAGTCCCACATGCTGTAAAGAAATAGAAACAGTCATTAATATTCTCCCAACCAAAAAAAAGCCCAGGACAAGATGGGTTAAGTGCAGAGTTCTATCAGAGCAGCAAAGAAGACCTAATATGAATACTCCTCAAACTATTCCACAAAATAGAAACAGAAGGTACTCTACCCAATTCGTTCTATGAAGCCACAATTACTCTGATACCTAAACCACACAAAGACCCAACAAAGAAAGAGAACTTCAGACCAATTTTCCTTATAAATATCAATTCAAAAATACTCAATAAAGTTCTCAAAAACCGAATCCAAGAACACATCAACATGATCATCTATCATGATCAAGTAGACTTCATCCCAGGGATGCAGGGATGGTTCAATATACGGAAATCCATCAACATACTCCACTATATAAACAAACTCAAAGAAAAAACCATATGATCATCTCATTAGATGCTGAGAAAGCATTTGACAAAACCCAACACTCCTTCATGATAAAATCGTGGGATGATCAGGAATTCAAGGCCCAAACCTAAAGATAGTAAAAGCAATATACAACAAACCAGTAGCCAACATCAAACTGAATGGAGAGAAACTTGAAGCAATCCCACTAAAATCAGGGACTAGACAGGCTGCCCACTCTTTCCTTACCTATTCAATATAGTACTTGAAGTCCTAGTTAGAGCAATTAGACAACAAAAGGAGATCAAAGGGATACAAGTTGGAAAGGAAGAAGTCAACATATCACTATTTGCAGATGATAGTATACTTTAAGTGACCCCCAAAATTCCACCAGCTAGCTCCTAACCTGATAAACAACTTCAGCAAAGTACCTGGATATAAAGTTAACTCAAACTAATCAGTGGCCTTCATCTACACAAAGAACAAACTGGCTGAGAAAGAAATTAGGGAAACAAAACCCTTCACAATAGTCACAAATAATATAAAATACGTTGGTCTGACTCTAACTAAGGAAGTGAAAGATCTGTATGATAAGAACTTCAAGTCTCTGAAGAAACAAATACATGAAGATCTCAGAATATGGAAAGATCTCCCATGCTCATGGATTGGTAGGATTAATATTGTAAAAATGGCTATCTTGCCGAAAGCAATCTACAGATTCAATGCAATCCCCATCAAAATTACAACACAATTCTTCCCAGAGTTAGAAAGAGCAATCTGCAAATTCATTTGGAATAACAAAAAACCTAGGATAGCGAAAACTATTCTCAACAATAAAAGAATTTCTGATGGAATCACCATCCTTGATCTTAAGCTGTACTCTAGGGCAAATGTTAAAACAAAACAAAACAAAACTGCATGGTATTGGTACAATGACAAGCAGGTAGATCAATGGAATACAACTGAACATCCAGAAATAAACCCACCCACCTATGGTCACTTGATCTTTGACAAAGGAGCTAAAACCATCCAGTGAGAAAAAGACAGCATTTTCAACAAATGGTGCTGCCTCAACTGGAGGTTAGCATGTAGATGAATGCAAATCGATCCATTCTTATCTCCTTGTACAAAGCTCAAGTTCAAGTGGATCAAGAACCTCTACAGAAAACCAGATACACTGAAACAGATAGAGGAGAAAGTTGGGAAGAGCCTCGAACATATGGGCACAGGGGAGAATTTCCTGAACAGAATAGCAACGGCTTGTGTTATAAGATCAAGAATTGACAAATGGGACCTCACAAAATTGCAAAGCTTCTGTAAGGCAAAGTACATTGTCAATAAGGAAAAAAGGCAATCAACAGATTGGGAAAAGATCTTTACCAATCCTAAATCTGATAGAGGACTAATATCCAATATATACAAAGAACTCAAGGTGTTAGACTCCAGAGAAACAAATAACCTTATTAAAACAAATGGGAAACAGAGCTAAACGAAGAATTCTCAACTGAGGAATACTGAATGGCTAAGAAACACTTGAAAAAATGTTCAACAACCTTAGTCATCAGGGAAATGCAAATCAAAACAACCCTGAGATTCCACCTTACACCAGTCAGAATGACTAAGATCAAAAACTCAGGTGACAGCAGATGCTGTCAAGGATGTNGAGAAAGAGCAACACTCCTCCATTGCTGGTGGGATTTCAAGCTGGTACAACCACTCTGGAAATCGGTTTGGCAGTTCCTCAGAAAACTGGACATAGTACTATCTGAGGACCCAGCATAATCACTCCTGGACATATACCCAGAAGATGCTCCAACATGTAATTAAGACACATGCTCTACTATGTTCATAGCAGCCTTATCTATAATAGCTGAAGCTGGAAAGAACCGAGATGGCCTTCAACAAAGGAAAGGATACAGAAAATGTGGCACATTTACATAATGTAGTACTAGTAACTCAGCTATTAAAAATGATGAATTTATGAAATTCTTAGGCAAATGGATGGATCTGGAGGGTATCATCCTGAGTGAGGTAACCCAATCACAAAAGAACACACATGATATGCACTCAGTGATAAGTGGATATTAGCCCAGAAGCTCAGAATACCCAAGATACAATTCACAAACCACATGAATATCAGTAGCAGAGGATGGCCTAGTCGGTCATCAGTGGGAGGAGAGGCCCTTGGTCCTGTGAAGGCTCTATGCCCTGGTGTATTCCTGGCTTCCTGGAATGCCAGGGCCAGGAAGCATGAGTGGGTGGGTTGGTGAGCAGGGGGAGGGGGAGGGTATGGGGGGAGGGGACTTTCCAAGGGAAACTGGGAAAGGGGATAGCATTTAAAATGTAAATAAAGAAAATATGTAATAATAATAATAATAATAATAATAAATGTATGAAGATGAAACATAAAAAATAGGTAATTTAATGGGGAACACCTGGAGCAACCATTATATTTCACCTATTTGCCACTTTAACATGATGATACAGTCATTTGAGATGTTGTTTTCTTGTGCTTTATGGAAGACATTTGTGAAGAACTGGTCAAAACGCAGAGTGACTTATTGTGAGCTGCCCAGCCCCAGCTGACTCATCTACAACACCCCCACTCCCTGCACACACACCTACCTAAGGCTCAGAGAACATCACGGGAGGGGCATCAAGATTGTTAGAGCCAGAGGTCCAGGAAGTCTGCTGTAAGATTGTGTCTCCTAGAAATAACTGCAAAGATACACCTATGAAACCTCATCCACATTGCTGAACAATGACAGCTCTGATAGACAACACGCTAACATGAGAGGGCTGAATCTCTTAGGCCACAGTTCTAGACAATGAGTTTCAGGCAACTAACCACAGACACAGGGAGAGTCGGCTTTCTTCAGGGATGAGCCCCTAATTGGTTACCCAACACCAAGTGTTGAGTCATGAAAAGATATACATTCAAACAACAGTAAGAGGAGCTAGCAGGCTATGTTTATGCATTTGCACAGTTATGTATGTAACAATAATCAGTTAAGAAGAAGAACTGAAGGAAGAGGGAAGGGGACATAGGAAGAGCTGGAGGGAGGGCACGGGAGAATGAAAAGGAATCACATTTTAATTTTAAAAATTGCAAATTTAAAAATTAATTTAAAAAGGAAGCTTGTGAAGAAGGGGCTTGTACATCCTTTGGATTTTAAAGAATTTGTTCTTCTCACTGCTATTTACTTTTGAGAGATCGCCACTGACTTTCAAATGTCCGCTGATACTGTTATCAAGTAATACCATTTCTTGGTAGACAGAGCTGTTCCAAAGCTCTTTTAATTATTCAAATTCTATTTTGGAACACCAGTAGCAGTAACAATGGCAACAGCAGTAAAGGAGAAATAACCATGACTCATTTTCAACTGAAGGAATACAGAAATCTGAGGTTCAGATGTAAGCTGAGACTCAATATCCTATCTTCAAATAGATAACTTACTCCCCAATGCCCTGGATCACGGGGTTGGAGCTGCGAGCAGGTTTCTTAGAATAGTTGTTCTCATGGATTGGGATGAGGCTGTCAACATTTTCTAAACACAAGGGATTAGCCACAAGCCACAGGTGGGGCTGCTCACAGTAATGGCTTCTCTGGTTCTCTTGAATTTTCTGCTCCAATTTATTTGATATTTATTTCATGCAAAATTATGCTCAGAAAATTTGCCTTTCCAACAGTCAGATAGGTTTCTGATTCTATTTAACCACTTTTTCTATATTTTGGATAACTGCAAATGTCTCCTTTGCTTTTTTAAGATGATTCATACAATACCCTTTTAATGTAAAGGAGTAAGCAAAACACAGTTCAGAGGCAGCCACTCTAGTACACAGTCAAGTAACTTAACTCCATTGTCCCAGAGGGCACCTTAAAACTCGCCAGGCTGGCCCCAACTCACGGGTGTGGATTGCTGCTTCAGCTTCCCGCGCTGCTAGAATTACAGCCACGGTTATACCAAGCCCAGCCAATGCTCTTAGACATACATGAGCATGCAGCATTATTTATCACTGTCTCGCGAATGGCAATTATTTCAGGACTACTTCTACTCACATAAATGAATAGAACTCTAGAACACTAAAATGAATATATTTTCTGGATATAAAACTGATACATTCTCATGTGAAAACTGTACTTGTGATGAGGGAGAAAAAAATTTTCACAGGGAACTATGCCACGAGCCCTGTCGGTAGTAATTCTGTGGATGTTCTTTTAAAACATTTTAAATTACATCTATTTATTTATTTATTGATTTATTTGGAGGGGGCATACACCTGCCATTGCACATGGGTAGAGGTCAGAGGGGAGGACATCTTTGGAGGAGTTGGTTCTTTTCCTCCATCATGAGGTTAATGGGAGCCAAACTCAGGTCGTCCTGCCTAATAGCAAGCACCTTCACCTGCTCAGCCCTCTTACTGGCCACTTACGCATCGTCTCACAGATATGTCTCTCAGTGTGACTACAGGACAGCCCCACTTACAAAGACACATGCAACGAAGTCTGATACTAAGTCATAGTAGTCTGTGTTGCCTACTTTATATGCTTTCCCAGAGCTAACAAAATTAAGAGGTTGCTCAACTGTCAGTTTCTCTAATCACATAATATACAAATGTACTTCTAATATCTACAGTCTGAGAATTTTATCCAAAATTTTCCAGTTTTACTTGATGACAGAATTTTGATATTTAAAAAAGTATCTTTCAAAGGCTGGTATTGTTGAACTGTACTGAGAACTGTTGATGTAGAGTAATATCACACAGCATAAAACACTTTAAATTACTAAAATTCACCTCCTTATTTGCCCATTGCTTGGTATTTATATTTAATCTTACCATCAGAGGTAATATTGAAATAAATTTATGTGTTAAGAATGTTTTTCTTCATGACAAATGGCCTACGGACTGACCACCAGCTCTATCCTTAGATTGCGTTCATGGCTTCTTTAGCAACTCACTTCAGCAATCAGAACAGTGGCATTATCTTCAGCAGTGTTGAGACCAACATTGGAAACTTCTTCGATGTCATGACTGGGAGATTTGGGGCCCCTGTATCAGGTGAGATGCAAGAGTCAAACGGACGAAGCCATTGTAAAGAGAAAGCAGACAGGAGGGAGAGAAAGAAGATAAGGCGGTGGAATGAGAGAGAGAAGGAACTGGGAAGAAGAAAGGCAGGAGGGAAGAAGAAAATGGATGAAAGGAAGAGAGCATGTAAGGAGGAGAGGGAGGAAGGGGAAGTGGGAAGGAGGAAGGATGAGAAGGTAGGAAGGAAGGGAGGGAGGAAAGACTAGAGGAAGGAAAACAAACGGCTCATATAGTCTTCCAAATGCCAGGTTAATCTGTTAAAATCTGAATGGAGGAAAAAACCCTAAAAAATGACTATGATTACAAAGATTATTAACTTTTATTGGATGGAACCAATTAATCCTGAGAGAGCCCAGACATGTCTGACTGTCAAAGACATAATTCTCAAGAGTTTGACTGTGTGGTAACTCTATTCACTGCTAGTACAGCAAAGAATGCTTTATCTATTTCTAATATCAAAAATTGAATGGAAAATGAAAAATTTTCACAGCTTATAAAAATATAGTTAAGCCTATTACATAAAAGCTAGCATACTCTATATTCTGATTATAGTTTGTTTTATTTAAAGAAAAACTTGCCAAATATTTAAAAATATCTTCCCATTTGCCTTTTTTTTTTTTTAAAATAATGAATGTAGCCATATATTCCTCTTGTCAAGAGGGAACCACTTATTTCCCAATGAGGTCAGCAAAGTCTTTGAAATGTCTGGATAGTTGACTGATTAAAAGCAAAGCTAACCAAACAAAAGCCCCACTGTTTAATTTTCTTTCAACTTTGATGTTCTTTAGACTTATAAAAGTTACCAAAAAAGTTGCCAAATTTTGAAATTCCCTTTAGTCTGTTTCCTCTGATGTTTACATTTAAGGTAACTAAACTCTGATTACCAAAATGAATAAATCCACTGGGCATAGCACAGTCACTGATTTTGGAATTTATTCAGAATGCACTAGTGTTGTGGTTTGACTGTGGAATGTACACCATGGGCTGCTATGTTTGGATACTGGGTCCCCACTGCTGGCCATGTTGGAAGGCGGTGGGACCTCTAGAGGGCTGGCCTTGCGGAAGGCAGAGGACCACTGTGGGCAGATCTAGCTTCACTTCCTGTGTGTTCTATGCTTTCTAACTACAGAGGCAGTGCGACAAGCACCTCATGTTCTTGGTACCTAGCTTTCCAGGCAGTAACGTATGGCATCCCTTCCTAAGCTGTAAGCCAAAATAAATCCCGCTCCATTGAGTTGCCTCTTGTCGAGTATTAGTTAAAAGCAGTGAGAAAAGCTATACAGAAAACTGGCATGGTTCAGAAGGGTAGCCATTGCTGTGGTCAGCCTGACTACATGGTGGTTCTCAGGCACTTGGAGCTTCTTTGTAGGAGGAATGTGGAAGAGTTTGGTGGGAGGGTTTCTGGTTGCAGTTTGGAAGGCCAGAATGCTCACAGGAATGCAGAGCTAAAGAGGGACACTAATGGGGGTGGGGGTGGGGGTGGGCGCTAAAGAGGTTCTTGACCCAATACTGCCACCCAGGGACCTGTTTTCCCAGGGTCAGCCTCAAAGGCACATAGAAGCTACTATGGCTGTGGTGCAAGATGGGCCAGCCTATATTTCAAGCTGGCAGTAGAAGTTGGCAGCATTATTCTCATGGCTCCCCCCCCACCCCCCAGACATTAAAAACATGAGATTAAAGGGGTTGTGGATTGTTCTGTGGTCGGGTGCCAAGGGTATAGAAAGCCACTGAGGCCATACAACATGTGAGAGGCTAGAGCTTCTACAAGGAGGATTTGATAGGACATTTCATGAAGCTGTGGAGGTGAAGCTCATTGCAACAGAGTCCCTAGAACATTGGAGACGCTGGACTTGCTACAGAAGTTGAGGTTCTCCAGCAAGGAAAGCTGTAGGCACAGAGTGGATCTGCCCTAAGACAGAAACCATGTATGCTACAAAGGCAGCAGAATTTGAAGGGTGGAGCAGTCAAAGCCCTTCAGAGCCAGACAGTTCGACCACAGACTCAGATCCCAGACTTGGAGGGAGCTATAGGGTCTGATGCTTGCCCTAGTAGGTTTTGGGTTTGCTTCCATTCCTCCCTTTTAGAATGGAAATGTTCACAGTGTGTAACTTGGCTTTGACCTGTGGAGAGGCTCATGTAAGAGAGTACCTTGATGCTCAGAAGATGCTGTACACTTGTGACCAGAGTTGGGACTGTTAAAGACAGTGGAGACTTGAGAATTTGAAGTGTATGAATTTTGTATTGTGAGATAGCCATCAGCCCGTGGAGGCCTGTAGCAGACTGTGTAGGGTGAACGTAAAATGTCTCCTGTGAGGTCATGTTGGAACACTTGATCCTCAGATGGTGGCACTGTTTTGCAAGGCTGTGAAGCCTTTAGGGTGGGAGCCTTGTTGGAGGAAGTAGGTCACTAGGGCAGGCCTAGAGGCTTTTTCTGGCTCCATGTCCTATCTGTTCTCTGCTTTCTGGCTGTAGAGGCATGCTGGTCACATGGCATGCTGGTGATGTATCTTCTATGCTATGATAGACTGCACTTCTTTTTCACATGTAAGCCAAAATTAACCTTTCCTCCCTCGAATTGCTTCTTGTCAGGTATTTGGTCACAATGATTGGGAAAATAATAAATATAGCCAGAATTTCCCAATGTTCCTGTTTTTAGTCCTCTGTCTTGTCTGGCTCTTTTCTCCCACAGGCTCTTGAATTCTGTTTTATAACAGTGCCATTTGCCTTATGGGTGTATTTACAACTCAGGATGCTGAAGCATTTGGTGATTTCGTCCATCTAGTATGTGGCAACATCCCCTTCCAGCACTAGTAATCCATTGGGTAATTCTTGCTGTTGTTTCTACTTTTAAAAAGTAGCTGACTACTGAATGAACTGGATTCTCCTAGATGACCTATTTGCAGGGGACAGGACCCAGGCAACTGTGAATATGTGGTATTTCAGTGCCTCCTCTTGTTGCCAGGGGACTGATTCCTTTTTTTCTTTGTATTTATTCTTCTCTCATACAATATATCTCTTCTACAATTTCCCCCTCCTTTTCCTCCTCCCAGGCCCCCAATCTCCCACCTGCCCTCCCCTACACATCCACTTTCCCCTCAGAAAAGAGCAGGCCTCTCAAGGACATCAAACGAACACTGCATAACAAAATTCTTAAATGGGGTCCCTCTGTGTGTTTCTCCTTTGAGTCCACAGTTCCTCTGCCTCTGCATACTTCCTGAGGAAGACTTCTGAACCAGCTTTGAAGCTCCCAGGCTTTCAGGAGCCTTGTTTGTGCTGGCAAATCCTGACATCTACATCCTGGCCACTACAGAAAACACTTTAGCTCCCTGTATTTTTTTCTAGCAAACTGCCTCTAGGCTTGATCCCAGGACTATCCTTTCAGTATTGCAGAGTGGCCTTTCTCCATCAGGGAGGAGTTGAGCTCTATCTCCACCAGATCTCAGAAGCCCTGTCCGGCTTGGGCCTCACCTTTTCATATCTGAACACTACTGATTTTCTTCAGCGTTCTAGTTTTGCATACATTTGACAATGTTTAAATTTCTACTTTTTGGTTTTCTTTGTTGCCCTCCAGGCAATATATAGAAAAAATAAAAAATTCTAATGAATGGAGTCTGTGTTAAGCTTACACACATGCTTTTAATGTGTGCTTTGGTTTATCCTCCTCCCCCCATTCAAGTGAGAGATGGGCTAAGGCATGCAATCACAGAGGCAATCTCTCAACCTCGCATTACACCGCAGTCAGTGTTGCTTTTGTGATTTCTTTACTTCTTTATATATTTATTTATGTTTTTGCTCTGAGGGTTTTAATTTTCCTGTAACAATTTTTACAAATCATGATCTGTGCCACAGAAAAGTGCCTGGACATCTGGGGTTAATAATCTCACTGAGTTCAATGACGTTATAATCAAAACATAAGGATTAAATGATTTTTGAGCTCACTTGGTTGGACACCATTCTAATGATAACAGTTGATTCCTTATATGGACTGCTTATTTCTCAGCCTCACCAATGATTACAAGCTGATGCTCATCTTTCTCACTTTTAAGGTCAATAAGACAGAAAAAGCTGTTATTTGCAGTTGCAGCCACACAAAGACCTGAAACCCAGGGCACAAGGACGGCCCTCCCCTTTCTTTGCAGAGAAAGCTCCATGCTCATGCAGTGCAGGTTTACGTCTGCAATTCTAAGAGCTCCATTATTTGCCAACTTGTTTCTTAAGCTGCTCTTTCTAAAGTGTTTCTGCAATCTATTTTTATTTATAGCATCATTTTAAAAAGGAAGACTAATGTATTTTGCTGTCATTTTGATTATAAATTTATTTTCTGGAAGTACTGAAAGTTATATGAGTGTATGAAATGAAATTTTATAAAATGTAAAACACTCAGCACCTATAAGTAATTTCTTGAAGTCTTTTATTTTTTATCTGTCTTTGCCTTTCATCTATGACCCAATCTCTAGGTATACAAACGGACGTCACTGATGGTTATCAAATATGCATCCTCGACACTTCACAAAGCACAATTGTTCTTCCATGACTTGGCTCAGCCAAGCGAGCTCAGAAAGCCTTTATTCCTTACCAGAGGAAGAATTATGATAGCCTTAGAGCTGATGTTGTCATAGAAAACAAATAGATATTTGAAAAGAAATAGGAATGGCCCATTGCTTTCTTAGTTTTTTTTTTGGAGCTATTTCTGGGTTTTTCTCTTGCATGGCCAGTAGTTCAAAAACTGTAACATGGAATTCAATAAGATTATATCTTCAGTAACAAAGAGAGGCTGAGTCAAAGTTGGATCTTTTTATTTACACATTACTCATGTGAGACATTTCCTGAACCCTTTCTTTAGAACTATGAAACATTTACTCTGTGCTCCAATATTTCATCATCTTGGCTAACATTTGTGGGATGTGGTTGTCCATTTTAATACCATGTTTGACTCATTATATTAATGGTTTTTAAAAATCTCACTAAGTATAACCAGGAAATACATTAGGAAAGTTTTTTTTTTAACAAGTCACTTTTAAGGTGAACAGATGAGAGGATAGTCATAGAAACAGGCCATGAAGAAACAACACAATACTGGGAAAATATCAAAGCCAGGTGTGAGATCACATGACTCACTGTCTACGTATAGATGCATGAATAAATCCCTGCCCTCTCCAGGTGTGTATTTCTTCACCTTCAGCATGATGAAGCACGAGGATGTAGAGGAAGTGTACGTGTACCTTATGCACAATGGCAACACGGTCTTCAGCATGTACAGGTACGTGACCTCTTCTATCACAGGTCTCGTGAATGCTGCTGTAACTTGAACAGGGCAAGTCTACAGCCAGGGGAGAGTTTGGAATCAATAGCCTGATGTAGCAGTTTTGTTGGTCATGAGAATGAACCCCTGTATTGGGTCCGATTATCACCTTGTTTGCCACCTGAGCTAACCCACCCAAGAGCAGCAAAAAACTAGTACAGTCTGTATGTAGGAGGGCATTCATTACTTTTCTCATCTCTGTGACCAAGTACTTTGGAAGAAGTGACTTAAGGGAGAGTCTATTTTGTCTAATAGATTGGGAGGATTTAGCCTGGCATAGCAAAGAAGGCATGAAAGAGCTCCTTGAAGGAGCTGCATGTGGTAGTGTTCCTCACGTTGTCTCAGTGGGCCAGGACCAGGGCCAGGCAAGCAGGAAGGATCTAGGGGTGATGTGCACACAAGAGAGCACTGTTGTAACCTACTTACTCCAGCTAGGCTCTTCCTTCTTGGGATTGATTCCACAACACCCCCATTCTACCAGTTGGGGACCAAGTGTTCAAACACACGAGCTTGTTAGGGACATTTTCTATCAAAACCATACCAAGGAGAGAATGGATTCTCCTGACCATCAAGCCCTCTCTAGGCCCTTGATTTCCAAATAGCCATTCGGTACTTTCTCCTTCCTATCACGGGGCACAGCTCTCTGTCTTGGTCTCCGTGGGAGATGGTGCTAAACCAGTTCAAAGCTAGCCATCAGAGATGAATACTCCTTTTCATACAGAAACCCTCAGCTGGGTTTCTCTCTGGCTTCTGATTCTATCCTTTTGGGGAATACTGTCCCTTTATTTTTCTCCATGTGACATCTAAAGTGGCGTGGTAAGTTTTAGGTTTTTTTGTTTTGTTTTCTTTTCTTTTTATGTTCCACTTCCTGCTGATGTAGCTCTGAGAACTAAGTCAACTGTCCCAAGTCTTTCTAACAAGACTGGGTCTCTGGCAATAGTTTCCTTAAACACAGACACATAAAGCTTTTGCTCTGCTTGCTCCCAGTCAGTGACATGTGTTAGTGAATCACATCCAGTACACTTTTGGACAGTTTTTAGCCAATTACTCTTGTGACACATTAGTTTCCCTTTTCTAAATATAGTTACTGTTTATTACCAAAGACATTTTAAAATAGTAATTTGGTTAGAAAGGCAATATTCTCTATTTATGAGATCATAGAGTATGACTCTGAATGAATGTTCCTAATGGCAAAACAATGTTGCAGTAAATCTCTCCATCCCAAATATGCCCGGGCAATGAAAACACGACTCAATTAATGTGAATACATGCTGTGTGCCTAGATTGGGCAGATCTATTACTACACTACCATCTTTCACATATATGAGACCCCTTAGAACTTGGAGCTTCTCCAGGCCATGTGCTTCTGCTCCTTAGAACTTGGGGCTTCTCCAGGCCATGTGCTTCTGCTCCACTTTTCTTCTGCGTCCTCTCCCTCTTCCATTTTCTCCTTCTTTCTCCGCCTTCTGCTCCACCTTTCCTTTTATCTGCCCAGTCATCAGTTCTCCTTTATTTTTACAAATTAAGGTGGGAAGCAGGTTTTCAGGAAATCGCCTGAGTGCTGACTAATTTCTTGTTCGCAGCCACTCACAAGAGAATGGAATTAACATCATATATAATTAGCCCCGGGGCTATCCACAACAGAACGTCAGCTCTATCCCTGCTCTTCTGGGTATAAAAGTACTTGGTTTTATTGTTCAGCCTTGCTAGGGCCCTGACTGTGTAGAGTCTATCTCTCAAGCGTGTTGTTATTCTCCAAAATCATCTTCTAAAGAAGTATCTTCTAAAAGCTGCAAGAGTATTTGCCTCTTTTGAATACTTTGTCTTGGGGGTGTGTGCATACCAGGTGGTCTATGTTACTATGCTCTTTCTCAATGTCTCTAAGCATGACATGATGTCTTAGATACTTTTCTATTACTGTGAAGAGACACAATGACCAGGACAACTTATATGACAAAGCATTTAGATGGGGGCCTTCCTTACCATTTCAGAGGCTAAGTCCATGAAGATCATGGTGGGAAGTGTGGCAGCAGGCAGGCAAGCATGACACTAAAGGAGTGGTTGAGAGCCAACACCATCCTGTCCACAAGTTTTCAGGAGGAGAGAGAATGAGACTGATATGGGCTTTAGAAACATCAAAGCCATCCCTCCATTACATACCTCCAACAAGGCCGTATTTATGAAGCAGTCCATCAACTAGCAGTAGGCATTCGAATATATGAACCTATGGAGGCCTTTCTCATCCAAGCTACCACACACTTTATCTTTATCTTCCTAGCTCACAATGTTTAATTCCACATTGCCTCCAGTCTGGCTGTTAGCAAATGTAATATATTTTCATTTTAGCTGTTGACAGTCTCTTTGTTGAATGTCAGATTCCAGACTGGCAAGAAGGAAATAAATCATTATAATAAAGACTCTTTGTGAAGGATCAAGGACAGTAGAGCTTTCCTTCTTCCTCCTCTAACAGTCCAGAGAGGCTTGGTAAGATAGCCCTGTGTGTATGTTCCTAGTCTGAGCAGGGGTAAGAGAGCTCTCTTCTACACAGTAATCTTCACGAACCCAGATGTTAAGGGATGGCTTCCAAGGCCATTATAGGAATTGCTGTTGCTCATCCAGAGGCAAGGGGAGGGAAAGGAGGAGGTAGGCTTTAATGGACAGTTCTAGAAGTGTTTCATGCTATTTCCACGTTCATGTCATCTAGAGAACACATGGCCTCAACTGAAGCACAGGGGAAGATATGGACAGAGTATGCTCAAGACCCAGGCTTGCACTGCAAGGATTAACTAGTATGTTCCTCTTTTTCTTTCCAGCTATGAAACAAAGGGAAAATCAGATACATCCAGCAACCATGCCGTGCTGAAGTTGGCCAAAGGAGATGAAGTCTGGCTAAGAATGGGCAACGGTGCCCTCCACGGGGACCACCAGCGCTTCTCCACCTTTGCAGGCTTTCTGCTCTTTGAAACTAAGTGATGAGGAAGACAGGATAGCTCCACTTTGGGGGCAATTTGTAGCTGAGCTAGGGTTGTTAGGATATGAGGGATGTTGAAGTTGGGGGTTCTTTATGGAGCATTTAACTGATGCATTGGTCACACTGCTACTCATTCTAGGATGCTTCAGGGGCTATGAAGAATAGGCCACAAGGTAATCTTCCCAGATGACCTTGGGAAATGCTCAGCATCTTCCCAGATGACCTTGGGAAATACTCAGCATCTTCACTCTTCTTTACAAGTCTAAAGGGATTGCCACCTGTTACAGGCTGGAAATAAGTGCTCCCCTCAAAAGATGCATTTGCCAAGAGTTTTGGTGCTCTGTTTAAATGTAGTATTGGCTTTGGAGTCCCTTTGCCATTGCATTACTGGGGCTGTGGTAGAGCTCTCCTGACTCTGTACAACGCGCTGAGGTAAGACGAAGTTGATATAGTACAGAAGTTATCACACTTTTTTTTTAAAATTTGGGAATTATTCCCAAATTTTTATATACACCATGTTATGTTGAATGGGCTGTAAACTTAATTAAATACAGGCAGACAAATGGATGCAAAATACACGTGTATTCCATTTATGAGATCCATAACATGTCTTAAATGTTTTCAATAAAAATGATATTATTTTCTCTATTATCATACTTGACTAATGTTCACAAATCAACTTTAATATTCCACAGCGTTATAGAAGGTGCTAGTTGGTTTTTGCCTAGCTTTCCCCATCCCAAAATCTATAAAGAAAAAGGATTAAAATTGCCACCAAAACACCATTAGGGAACATGCCATAAGTTGACACAGATAGTAACACACACACACACACACATACACACACACACACAGACACATAACACAGACACACATACTGGCACACACACAATATACACAACATATAACAAACGCACATACAGTGCTGATGCTCAAACTCCCAAGGCCTTGTACATGCTAGGCATATGCTCTTCCATTGAGCTATATCCCCAGTACCCAAGTTTGTTCCATTGAAGAAAATATCACTGCAATGCATTTATCCTAGTGTTAAGCTGTATTTGAAATTCACCAGTGAAATTCTTATCCGAAAAATAGCATGTAATTAATTCGCTTGAAAGTAATGAGTCCTTAATTTATTTTTTTACAACAATTTAAATTTATGCATAGGCTTTTAGGTTTAAAGATTTCCTTCAATTTATTACCCTTCAGCTAGAGGTAATAAAAGTGAAGTAGGGCTCTCCTCTTAGCTAATTCATTGGCCCCCATGTTTAATCTAATCTTTGGCCCTATCCTTTTTATCCACACACATGTTTAAAGCCTTCCCAAGTCTGCATATACCACAAACATTTCACTGAAGTGCAAAAGATATCTGACATTATATAACAACCAAGGAGATTTTATATCTGAGGAGTATCCACTATCTACTAAGTGACCTGGAGGACGATTCTGTCATAGCTAAAACTGTCCCAAGAAAAATCGCACAAGCATATGTGGAAATAAATGCACTTTTGTTTATTACATGTTTTTAAAAAATGTTTTTAATAATTACAATGGTCATACACTGATTGTCATGTGGATAATGTAAAAAAAAATATTCTGGCAGCATGAACAACCATACAACTTGAGATACATAAGACACATAAGCAGCAAGGTCACTTGTCTCCACAAGACCCCACTTTCAGTTACTCCACACCTTCAATCCATTAGTGATTAGAGGGTCCCTTTTAAGACCTGGACCTCTTCTAATGGATGGGTCTTCATCATATACCCACAGTCCTTATTTTAATTATTTATTTACTCATTTTACATCCTAATATCAGCACCCCCATCCCAGTGCCCTCTCACATAGCTCTCTCTTTCGTCCCGTGCTCCCTTCCTTTTTCCTCTAAAAAGGGTGATCCCTCCCCCCTCCTAGATATTGCCCCACCCTGGCACATCAAGTCATTGCAGGACCAGGTGCTTCCTTTCCCACTGAGGCCAGACAGTTAGGAGAACAGAGTCAACAGGTAGGCAAAAGATTCAGGGACAGCCTCTGCTCTAGTTGTTGGGGACCCCCATAAAGATCAAGCTGCTCATCTGCTACATATATACATGGAGCCCAGGCTCAGGCCACGCTTGCTCTTTGGTTGGTGCCTCAGAGACCAGGAAGACCAGAAAGACTCTGTTGGTCCTTCTATGGAGTTCCTATCCTCTTTATCCCTTAATTCTTCCCCCAGTTCTTCCACAAGATCTCCGGAGCATCATCAAATGTTTGGCTGTGGGTCTTTGCATCTGTTTCCATTGGTTTCTGGGTGGAGCCTCTCAGAAGACAGTTACACTAGGTTCCTGTCTGCAAGCATAACAGAGTATCATTAATAGTGTCAGGGATTGGTTCTTGCCCATGGGATGGATCTCAATATGGGTCAATCATTGTTTGGCTATTCTCTCTGTCTCTGCTCCATCTTTGTCCCTATACATCTTGAAGGCAGGACACAATTTGTGTCCAAGATTTTGTGGGTTGGTTGCTGTCCTTATCCCTCCACTGGGAGTCCTTCCTGTCTACAGAATGGGGCCACTTCAGCCCCATCTCCCCCACTGGTAGGAGTCTCAGCTAGAGTCACCCCCATAGAATCCCTGGGGCCTCCCCTTGTCTGAGGTCTCTGGCACAACCTAGAGATTCACTCCCTGCCCATCCACCCACCACAGATTTCATTTCTCTCTTCCATGCCTTCACTACACCTGATCCTCATACCCTGTCCCCGTCTCCATCCCTCCTTCCACCCAGGTCTCTACTTCTGTCCCATATCTATTTTGTTTCCCCTTTTGAGAAAGGTTCAAGCATCCTCCTTTGAGCCTCCCTGTTATTTGGCTTCTATGGGTCTGTGGATTGTAGTGTGGTTATCCTGTATCTTATGGCTAATATCCACTTATCAGTGAGTACATACCAAGCATGTCTTTTTGGGTCTGGGTTACCTCACCCATAATGATATCTTCTAATTCCCTCCATTTCCTTGTGAAATTCATGATGTCTTTGTTTTTAATATCTGAGTAGTACTCCATTGTGCAAATGAACCACATTTTCTTTATCCATTCTCTGGTTGAGGGACATCTGGGTTGTTTCCAGTGTCCGGCCATTATGAATAAAGCTGCTATAAACATAGTTGAGCAAATTCCCTTGTGGGATGGTGGAACACCTTTTGGGTATATGCCCAGGAGTAGAATAGCTCAGTCTTGAGGTAGAACTATTCCAAATTTTCTGAGAAACCTCCACATTTCTTTCCAGAGTGGTTGTACAAGTTTGTACTCCAGCAGCAATGGAGGATTGTTCCTTTTCATCCACATCCTCACCAGCATCTGCTGTCTGCTGAGCAGCAAGCTTTCTTTATCTTAGCCATTCTGATCAGTTTGAGATGGAATCTAAGACTTGTTTTGATTCCCATTTCCCTGATAACTAAGGAGGTACAAAAGTTCTCTAAGTGCTTCTTGGTCATTACAGATTCCACTGTTGAGAATTCTGTTTAGCTCTGTGCTTCATTTTTTTAAAAATTGGGTCATTTGTTGTTGGTGTCTAACTTCTTGAAGTCTTTATATATGTTGGATATTAGCCCTCTGTCAGATGTAGGATCAGTGAAGATCCTTTCCCAATCTGTGGGCTGCTGTTCTGTCCTACTGACTTTTGCCCTACAGAATCTTTGCAATTTCACAACTTTCACAATAGCTACAAATAATATAGCTTTATACTCCAACCAAGCAAGTGAAAGACCCATATGATAAGAACTTCAAGTCTCTGAAGAAAGAAATCAAAGATCTCAGAAGATGCAAAGATCTCCCATGCTCATGGACTGGTAGGGTTAACATAGTAAAAATGGTCATCTTACCAAAAGTAGTTGGGTTCAGTGAAATTCCCATCAAAACTCCAACACAATTCTTCAGACCATGAAAAAAACAAATTTTCAGCATCATGTGGCAAAACAAATAACTCAGGATAGCTAAAACAATCCTGTACAATAAAAGAACTTCTGGGGATATCATCATCCCTGACTTCAAGATGTGCTGCTGCAGAGCAATCATAATAAAAACTGCATGGTGTTAGTTTAGAAACAGACAGGTTGATCAATGGAACAGAATAGAAGACCCTGAAATAAACCCACACTTCCTACAAGACACTTGACTTTTGACAAAGAAACCAAAACCATACAATGGGAAAAGGTGGTAGCAGTTTTGCTGTTCTACTTCAGAAAGGTGCTCAGGTTAAAGCCTGGGCATGTGAGTAATGCAATGGAAGAAACGTTACATTTTTGCATGTTATATAGGAAACATTATATAGATACACAATTACACAGATACACAGGATGGGAGGGAGTAGAGTACCCATTAACCTAGTGCCTTGAAGGAAGATTTTGAAATATCTTTAGGTAAAAGAGCAGCAAGCAAAACTTCATAAAAATACATGGGAATAAACACACACACACATCCTCCTGGATTTGAGCTAATGCATTAAGGGCATTCTCAGATGCTATTTGGATCATTTCAAATAGTGAAAAAAAAGTTGAGGTCAAAATTAAAAAAAAAAAAAAAAAGGATTCCTGATTGTCTAAGTCTAATCCCAGCTATTCATGAGGCTGAGGCAGGAGGATCACAGGTTTCATACTGCCTGGGGCAACTCGGTAAGATCCTGAATCAAGTTACAAAGTCCAAACAGGGCTTGAGATATATTCCAGGTGGTAAAGCGCTTGCTTGGCTACCTAGAATTTAGGCCCAATCCCCATTAACAGACTTGCCCATGCACACACACACACACACACACACACACACACACACA
>NC_034600.1:57502636-57515136 GCF_900095145.1 Mus pahari
AGAGAGAGAGAGAGAGAGAGAGAGAGAGAGAGAGAGAGAGAGAGAGAGAGTAAATTCAAACCAAAGTGAATGTATATTCCAATGAGAATGTAAATTCCAAAGGACATGGCAGGAGTTGGTAAGCATCTCCCTATTGGAAGATATGGTGCTGGGCAACCATTAAAATTTCTGCCTTCTCTGATTTCTCAACAGAGGATGGTAGGGGAAAAGTAAGTGTGGGCGTAATGTGGAACAGGTTTCAACAGCCACAGACTACAAAGAACCAGCTCCTTTTCTGTGTCTATTTATGGCTTTATTATTGTTTTGCAGTTGGGGTGGGGGTTGGGAGTCAAACCCAGCACCTTAAGCATGGACACTCTGACTAACATAAACCAACTTATAGCTTTTATTTGTTAAGCATAGTAATTAAACACACCATTTGACTTGTCTCTTGCATATTTTCCTATCTTGACCCAACAGCATACTCTCATTTGGTGTCTAAAACCACCCGTGAGTATAATTTGGGGGCTGGAGAAATGGTTCTGCGGTTAAGGACACTGGCTGTTTCCCAGAGGACTGACTTTCGATGCCCAGCGTTCATGTGGCACCTTACAGTCATCCTGTCCTCACATACAATACCCTCTTCTGGCCTATGCAGACACCAGGCATGCCTACACTGCACAGACACACATGCAGGCAAAGCACTCGTACCAATTAAAAAATAAAATTAAAAAATATAAAGCTTCTTACTTATTTAATCTTTTTGCTTTAGGAGGTTTTTGTTTGATTCTATATATTGTTATTGTTGTTGTCATTGTTGTTGTTGCTATTGATTTGGAACAGGGTCTCATGTAGCCCAGGCTAGCTTTGAAATTACAGTATAGCCAAGGATGACCTTGAATTCCTGATGGCTCTTCTCCCATCTCCCAAGTGCTGGGATAACAGTTGTGTGCCACGTGCCAAAAAATTCCAGGCTCTATTACAAATAATGCATCATAAATATCCCTTGTTTTAAAAAATATCTGAACAGAGTACTCTCATTTGGTATCTGGAATTGCCTATTCATATGATTGTTTCCCCCGATTAGCTTTTAGAAGAGAGTGTTTGCCAGATGAAAGATCTGGAGTGTTTGAGATCTCCTATCACAGATTGGTTTGCCTGGGCTTCTGGATAACTCAGTACTCTGAGTGAAAGGATTTGTAAAACATGATGCTGGCTAAGACCTGTGATTCATGTGAATACGATCCTGTATGCAAGCTCAAGCCTCTGGAAGCAACTCTGATAAAATGTTAATTTCTCCATGTGGAAGTCAGCCGTACCATTCCATGAGATTTTCTCTTTCCTTTCCAGTTTATCAAAATGCAAAGGAAAGAACTGGACAGAAAGAGGCTGGAGCAAGGGTAGGCAGTTGAGACAGCATCAGTCAAGTAGAGAGCATTAGGGACCATGGGGAAGTTATCTGCCTCTAGCAGGAGGCTGCTCACTGTGAGAGAGCACAGGCCCCTTTCCCTGAAGTGTCTTAAAACACAGAAGCTGGTTAAAAGTGTTTTGGCTACAACTATATAGCATTTTGCCTGTGCTTTTATTATCTGCCTCACTTGTTAAGAATCGGTACGGGAGATTTCTAGCATTCACGTCTGGCTCTATTGAGTTTCCTAGAGCTGCCTGCATCTGGCTGCCTAATACGCAAGCTCCCCCCATTACTGAGGGAAAATGACCTGTACATGCGGATGGGATATTTGTGATTATTTTGTTGCATTTTAAAGGCTGAAAAAAGTTTTTAACTCGAAATTGTAACTGTCCATAAAACTGACAGCTGGCAAACCAGATTCATTTCTAAAGCTCTCCCTTTTAACCCGAGATGAATAATTCTGACATCCCAGACTCTTTTAAATGCTGGGATTATAGGCGTGCACACCATGGGCGTTTTAAGCGGTACTGGCCTCTGCGCACGGGTTTAGCAACTATCTACGCCCCTGGCCCTAGGGGCATCTAGGAGAGGTTTTGAACTTTTGCAGGATGACAACTAGTTTTCAGGGCGGCGAGGGAGACACCCAGTGGTCTACACAGGAAACGTCCTTGCCACCTTACATTGATCTAAGGAGTTGAGTACCTTTAATCACTTACGGGGGGGGGGGTGAGGGTAGCGATTCAGGTGGCGCGATGAAAGTGTCTGAAGAGGACTTGCACAACACGGGGTCAAGGACGCAACTCATGATCTAAATCCGAGTCCAAAGTTGAGCAGCTAAACCAACTGACCCAACGTCTAGGGAGGGCAGGAAGTGCGCAAGCGCGCAGCCTTCCAGGAGGCGGTGCGCAGGCGCATGAGGGAGGAGGGGCGGGGCGGGGTGCAGGGGGCGGGGCAGATAAAATGCGGGGCGGGTGCAGAGCCGCTCGGCTCTCACCCTAGGGCTGGCCATGGTGCTGCGTTGCGTCAGGGTTGTGGAGCTGGCAGGCCTGGCCCCGGGGCCGTTCTGCGGGATGGTCCTGGCGGACTTCGGCGCCGAGGTGGTGCGCGTGGACCGGCTGGGCTCGGTGGGCGAGAGTCTTCTGGCCCGAGGCAAGCGCTCGCTAGCGCTGGACCTGAAGCGCTCTCAGGGAGCCGCGGTGTTGCGGCGCCTGTGCGCACGCGCGGACGTGTTGCTGGAGCCCTTCCGCTGCGGTGAGCCCTGCGGCGCTGCGAGTTGACATTCCCTCCTGCCCGGTTACTCCCAGCTTCTCTGACTCCTTCTTAAGACTTTTAATTTGCTTGATTCCCACCCCCCACCCCCAAGCACTCTTTCAGATTTGCCTTTATTATTTGGAGGTATTGAACCGTATGAGAATCTAGTGCAAGAGATTGAAAAACTTCACATAGGAATAGAACCATCGACCCTTTGATATGTGATATGCCTGTGCTCTAAAGCCATTAACAGACCACGGTTAACCTTTCTCTAATTGCTGGTGTTTCCAAGTTCCAGCTTCAAGATCACCTCATTTACTTTGGGGCATATGAAAACATTGTTTTAGTGCTCTGTAGACAAACGACCATGTCGTTAACAGAATCAGCTTTTGAGCACTTGCATGCTTGGTGACATGCACCTCCATCTAACTATACACTGGCATTTGCAACTGTCACAAACCCTGAACCAAATCTGAAGGCATTTCCTTCTGTATTAGCTCAGAGTATCCATTCCAACTGGCTCCTCTCTAATATTACCTGTGAGATACCAGGATGCCAGTAAGTTTGACAATGAATGGGCTGGGAATGAGTCACCAGGCGTATTTATATTTAACTCTTTTAGTTCTCGCAAGCATATCTGAGGACAGCACTGGGGACACTTAGGATTACGTCACAATGTAAAAATGCTCCGAATCGAAGATGAGTGTGGTCAGTGTGATTAGAAGTTTCTCTGGTTGACTCTTAATTCTGACAACTTTCACCAAGATCACAACAAACCATGTTAGTATCACTTGCAAGGGTGTGTCTTTTGGTTTGCCCCGTAAAAGGAATTATTCCCATGTTTGATTCGTGCTCTCTTTAAAAACAAAACTGATAGGTTATTTTTCTGCTTGTGAAACGAGCCAGTTCAAGCCAGATTAGATTATATTAAAGGCTGGTTTATTGGGAAGCTGCTCTCTAGTAGTAGTTCACTGACCCTAAGGACCAGGAAAGTTGCCATGGGGAAAGGAAAGATAGGGAAGGGAGAGAGAAAGAGAGAAAGGTCGCAGGAGTGCAGAGAGAGAGAGAGAGGGGAGGAGGAGGGAGGAGGAAGGAAGAAGAGGAGGAATGGGGAGCTCAAAATGTCTGGATTATATAGAGAAGAGCCTCTTGGGGAAGGGCAACCCCGGGCTGGGATGGAAAGTTCAGGGTTGGGGGCTGGAGCATATGCCAGGAAGGGACTGAGGGGGTGCTAGGAGGACCTGGAGCCAGGTCTGTTTCCGTATGTGATATATGCACCCCAGTCCTTGTCCCAGGACCAAATAAAACCAACAACCACAAAACCCCACCGAACAATTGATTGCTTTCCTCTAAAGGTGTCATGGAGAAACTCCAGCTTGGGCCAGAGACTCTACTGCAGGACAATCCGAAGCTCATCTATGCCAGGCTGAGCGGGTTTGGGCAGTCGGGAATTTTCTCCAAAGTAGCTGGCCACGACATCAACTATTTGGCTTTGTCAGGTATGTTGGAAAGGCTCTTCTAAAACACTTTGCACTGGCTCCAGAGTCAGGAAGTGCAGTTACATTGATTAACAAGGGTTTTAAAAACATTTATTATTTTTCGTTATGTGTGGGTACGTGGTTATATGCATGTGAGTGTGTATGCTGGTAAGAGTGTCCTGGGTCACCTGGAACTGGAGCCACAGGGGGTTGCAGACCCTTTTAGGCGGGTGCTGGGAACCAAACTTGGGTCCTCTGGAAGAACAGTACATACTCTGAACCACTGAGCTATCTTTCTAGCCCCAACCTTGATTAACAGGAATTTAAAAGTGTGAAGATGTTAATGCATCTGGCAGAGAGAACATGGTTGTTAAAACAGGTTGATATGAGTTTCTAGAACTGCTGTCCTTAGGCTCTGTCCCCACCCTAACCCATTAATAATCAGTAGTAGCCCTGGGTTTTCTACAATTGGGAAGTCAGTTTCAAAGGATCCCGACTAGGAGTGAGAGACAAGGTAATATGATAACTGGTTGTCCTGGCCCGCAGGGCAGTCGAACAGGGTCTGGGGAACCACCTGGGGAGAGAATGAGAGGCAAGAAACACAAGGAAGGACAGCAAGTCTGATGATCAAGCTGTCGGAACTTTTATTGTTCCCAGGCAGGTTTTATGCCCACAGAAGCAGGGTATGTATGGGGAGGGGGATGACGCAGAATCGCTTTGTTTCTGGGGGAAAACAAAAGCAGGATATTGGCTAGGTAAAAAGTTCAGCAGGAGGAACGGAACAGAATGGGTTGCTAGGTACCTGTCCACAAGATCTATAGCTATTTGTTCTTAACTGGGGGTAGTACTTTCCCACAGAGGCCTCAACTTTTTCCCACAGAAATCTCAACTAAGCTAATACTTAAAGGCCAAAACTTTGTAAGTAAGCACTTATGGCTGACAAGGCAGTTAACATTCAAACAGGGTCGCTCCCAACAGCTGGTCACTCTACTTAGTGGGGAAGCTGATTCGGTTTGATTCTGACATTCCTTCACCAAGAATCACTTGGAGCCATCATTCCAGACATCTGTGAGCCCGGCTCAAAGCCCATGGTTTTCAGGTCTCGCTATCACTTTGTTAGAATCTGCATCTGTGAAGATGGGTTTTCGAATAGCCTGGCTCTATTATGTATAAGAGCTTCGTGTTACCGATGAAAGCAAATCTATTCTCTGTAAGAAGATATTGAAAGGTTGAATATAAACCGTCCTAACTGGCCAAAGTATAAAAATGGGCTTTCCACATATTTTCAAAACTTAATTCCTGTTCCTTTTTGTGTATGATTATATTCTTGTATCTCTTTTTAATAAAATTCAAAGTGAATTATACTGTTTTAGAGCCAGGAAAAAATGGATAGTAATTATGTCTTCTTTAAAACTTAGTAAGTGAAGACTTTAATAAAATATTGAAAACGTCATTTGGGATGATTTTTTTCTTTTTTCTTTTTTTTCTTTTTTCTTTTGCTGTTATGTAAGTGGACGTTTTGTAAGTGGACTCAGTGGGTTCATAGTTTGAAGAGCACTGTGCACTGTTTTCATTTAGTACAATGACTATAAAGATGGGCTGTCCCTCTAAGGTATTCTTGTGTTCACTTAAAAGGGGCATTCAATTTGTTGTCCATGGTGCAGGCGTCCTGTCAAAGATCGGCAGCAGCGGTGAGAACCCCTACCCGCCGCTGAATCTCCTGGCTGACTTTGGTGGTGGGGGCCTCATGTGCACACTGGGCATTGTGCTGGCTCTCTTTGAACGCACACGCTCTGGCCGAGGGCAGGTCATCGATTCGAACATGGTGAGTATCAGTTGGGGGCGGGGCGGGATGCTAGCCTTGCTGTTTGTGCCTCAGTTATCACCTGTGATTGCCTCAAATCTTTCTGCGTGAGAGAGGCAGGATCTTTCTGGGTAGGCCTGGCTATCCTGGAACTCAGGGAGCTCTACTTCCCTCTGCTTCCTGAATGTAGAGATTAAAGATAAATGCCAACACGTCTGGCAAGAGGTCTTTTGCTTTAAAATAGCCTCACCCTTTTGTATGCATCAGAACGCCATATCGAAGCCAGCTATGGGGCGCTTTAAACCTTAGTTATTTAGTGTGAGTGTGTAAGAATGTCTCTGGGGGCCAGAGGACAAGTTTTGAGAGTCAGTACTGCCCTTTACCCGAGGCTTCTGGGGCGCCCTGGTTGTCAGGCATGGCTGCAGGCATCTTCGCTAAGCCATCTCTCGAAGCACGCTCTAAACTTGGAACAGCTCGCCTGATTCCTGTGTTGTATTTCAGTGTTTTTCACCAAGTTATCTTTTGTGACTAAACTAGAGCTACCAAGTAATGACCCTTCCAAACTGAGTTGCAGCGGGGGTTTGCAGCCAGTGGGGCAGGTTCTTGAGATGCTAAGGAAGGTGGGCCTTCCTGTCCGGACCTCTTGCTGCCTCTCTTAGGAGATACTTCAGTTTCAGGGCTCATTTCCTCCAGCTGAGTCCTTTCCCTGTGTGATCTCTATCTTCAGCCTGGGTGAATATACTGTTTCCTCAGTCTCTGGCATGGGCATGATCCAAGTCCTGTTGGATGCAAGAAACTGAAGATAACTCTCAACTTTATAGTACGTCATCTTACCCAGATATACCCACATACACAATATATAAGTTAGATACAGTAAGAGATCAACAACACTAAAACCAGAATATTATAAAATATGCACTAATAAAGTTTACGTACGGACTTCTCTAGTTAATATTTTCAGATGGCGGTTAATCCAAATTGTAGCTATTGGAAGTGAAAGGGCATGTAAAGGGAGAGAGCTGTACATTGTCCTGAAGCAGGGACACTTCCCTGAGGTCTCACGGATCCGTGGTAAGGGTTCAGTCCAGAGCTGCCACATGTGGCATGCTGAGAGATCTTTGGAGGGCGAACAGAAAATGGATTTGAGGGAGGCAAGGCTAGAGTCAGAGAGCCCAGTTAACAGGGGTTTACTGAGCAAATGAGGGAGGGTGCGTGCTAAAGCAGTTAATGTTAGAGTAAGACTGGATTAAAGAATGCTGGATGTAAAATTGCTGCAGAGGGTGGCTGGTGCTGTAGCGGTGGGGAAAGAAGAAAGAAGTGAGGACAGAGGCAGATTTCTAGCTTGTAAGCTAAGGGGCGGTGTCACCAGCTCCCAGGGGAGGCTGGGGAGGGAAGAGACAGCCAGCTGTGTGCAGATTGACAGCTGGGTTCTTTCCTCCTTCCTCTGCACTTTACTAGCTCTGCCATCTCCAGGGTTACTCTACAACCCTGTCAGAGTTGTAAAATGAGCAGTAGGCCAATGTGTCAGAATTTTTAGGGAATTTAATTAGTCTGTCACTGTGTGCTGACTTCACTCTGTGAGGGTTTGTGATTGTGAGTTTCTTTTCCCAGAGTAAAAGGAAGTTAGTTTTGTTCATCACAAGTTTGAAGTAGCTTTTCAGTATCCAGGGGGAATAAGTAGGTACAGGCTGGTGACAGCTCTTGCAGTCATTTGGGAATAAGCTGGGAACCTGGTGAGAGTCTGTGGTTCCCTGGGGAGAAGACAGAATGCTAACATGTAGAGCTGAGTAGGAGAAGAACAGCACAGGGGAAGATCAGTAAGCCTGGAACAAGAAGGGAGTGTCACCATGGAAACCAAGGTAACAAAGTGTCAAGAGACACTTCTAATGGCCAGAGTGTCAGAGGCCTGTGGACACCTCATGATTGAGAATGTACCTTGCTGTGGGTCACTGGGTCACTTTACACAGTCCTTCTTGAACTGGACCTGCTCACCTTGAGCCTTGGTTGGCTGTTTGCTTCTCACAGATGATGCTCGGCCCTCTGCTGTGTCTGTTTCTGTGATTCTGTCATGGAGCACAACGCACCTTGCCCCTTTGGTCCCTCTCTGTAGTGTTCATTGGGGGATGTAGTGTGGGGTTTGCCACTTAACTGGATCCCTTGACTGTACCTCCTCGGCATGAGAAAGCAGCAGCAGCAGCAGGAAGTTCACACTGTGCCACTAATAGGGCTCCATGGCTCCCATGTGCCTGCCTTCCTGTGAGCCACACAGCCTAAAGGAGATGGGCTCTTTCCATCAGCTATTGGAAATCTGTAGGCTCCAGAGACGAACAGATCTCTAACAGTGCCATAGCACAATTTGATCCAAAACCAGGCCTTTAAATACCTTCCCTCCACTATCCCCATCTGGGCAGGGTGTGCCATCCAAAAGGGGCTGACTAAGAACTCTTGTGGAGTTGGGAGTTGTAAGGAATCACCGTTTACTATAGGTAATTGATTCTTCATAGTTAAATGTAAACAGAAGATAGTTTTACTTTTCATCAGAACGTATCTAGTTAGGTTTGCCTAATTGGTAGACAACAGTGAGCTCTGAGTGTGTGTGCAAGTCTAACCTTTCCTTAAGGGGCTCATACTTACACTAGGGGACAATCACTGTTGGCTAAGGACTCAGGTCAACGGGGTCACTAAACCTCATTTGTCACTTCCTAGCCCCATGAGCCCTTGCAGACACTGACTTAGGCAATGCAGATATCTTTCTGACAGATCAGTAGCTTCTTGCTATTTAGCAACAGAACCTATGATCCTGGCAGGCTAGGAATGACATGGAGCCTGTTTCCTTACAGTGCTGCCCCCTAGAAACTACGGGGTCAGGGTAACTGTAGAAAGGTCCGTTTTGTTGTACCTGCTCTCTGTAGAGAGTACCCCGACCTCTTGTTGTGAGTTATATGCAGGCTGTGGGCCCACATGATGGCCAAGTTGGGAAGTTGAGGCTGTTCTTGTCTGAGTAGCTTACATAGTGTGTGGGTAAAAGAGTAAGAGAGATGCCTGCTGGGGTAGTCACTGTTGGGCCTTCAGATGAGGTGACAGTTACTTGCACTGGGTCTTTTTTTCCTGTGGCCTCCAGTGATGCCGTGTGTCTCATTTGGGCTGACTCTCAGCAGGAACACTTTGTTATGAGATTGGTCCAGTATGGAATCTAAAAACTTTCCACATTCTCTGGCCTGAATATGCCAGCCAGCTAATCAGTGTTCTGAGATAGCACTGCCTGTGATCCTAGCCCTGGGGAGGCAGACACAGAAGATCTGTGGGGTTTCCTGGCGAGCTAGGCTAGGTTGGTGAGATCCAGGTTCAGTAGGAGACTCTGTCAGAAAGCAATTGAGAAAGATACCTGACATTGACCTCTGACCTCTGTGTACTCAACACACAAACAAAAGTAGAGAGAATAATTCAGTGAGCACCCATGTACCTTTACCTGACTTCAAAACCATCAACATGTTGTCAGTATTTGAGAGGAGAATAAATGTAGTTCCTTTCAGTCTTAAACTATCTCATGAATTAAAGAGTGTACCCATGGTGTTCTCCCATAAGCCTTCTCTACCTCAATTTGCAGAAATGTCAAAGAAACTGTGTGGTTAGATGTAATTGTCCTGGACTGTAAAGTAAGCAGTTACATAAAGATTAACCTCCCCTCCCCCAGTGATGCTTCCTTGAGTACTGCATCCATATAATGTGTCCTGCTTCTTCCAAGGTGGAAGGAACTGCATACTTAAGTTCTTTCCTGTGGAAAACCCAGTCCATGGGTTTGTGGAAACAGCCTCGAGGGCAAAACATGTTAGATGGCGGTGCACCTTTCTACACAACCTACAAGACGGCAGACGGGGGTTTCATGGCTGTAGGCGCCATAGAACCCCAGTTCTACGCACTGCTGCTTAAAGGTAAGTAGCTAGCTCTGAGTCTCCCATCTGCTTCACTGTGAGCTCTTTAATCTTGACCTTGAGACATTTTGAATCCCACGATGTCTTCTTAATACACATCTGTCTTTCTAGCTAATGTAGCAATAGCTGTCAGCATTTCATCTGTCTCTTAAATTGACCGTTTTACTACTCTATAAAATAGCTCAGGACTTGAAAACTTTAACAACCCATTTGGTGGGAAAACCAGTGCTGCATCTGACATGGATGGGTGTTTATCCTGCCTTGTGTGCCCAGACCTTCCTTAATTTTCCTAAAAGTAGTATGTCGGTCCTCCTGGCTCTTGTTCCCTCCTGGGCATCCCTTATGGTAGTATGGTGTGGTACAGCCACCGGAGTGCAGTGAGATTTTGGTGAGTGAGACGCAGACAATGTCACTGCCCTTGGTACCTTGGAAATTATCCTGTCTTGAGAATTCTTGTCCTCATGGCACATTGTTATACATGAGAGGGAATTTGGGGATTGCGTCTTTCCCTGTGACATAGTTGGACTGGAATTATTTTGTTATGTGAAATGTTTCAGATTAAAGTTTACACTACAGTTAATTATGTGGCTTTAGGTATACTCCAAAGTAAAGCTGGCCATGGTAGGCACAGCTTGTAATCCAGGAACAACTCAGGAAGTAGAGACAGAGGGAGCTTCATGGGAAAGCATACAAAATTCCAGGCTAGACTTGGCTACATAGGTAAATGGATGTGGAGGCCAGAGGGTGATGTTTAGCATCTTTTTCATTTGCTCTCCACCGTGTTTTGTAGGTCTTTTTTATTACTTAACAATTATTTTACTGTTTAAAAATTTTATGGAGTATATTTTGGTCATATTCTTTTCCTCTCTCCAGTCCTCCCAGATTCTCCCTTTCCAACCAACTTTATGTCCTTTTTGTGTCAAAACCAAATACAACTAAACAAAACCAAAAGAAAAACAAAACAAAACAACAACAACAAAAAACCCAGCCCCAAACAATGCCCACTGTAAACTCGTACACTCACATGTGTGCAGGTGTACACACACACATACACACACACACACACACACACACACACACACACACACACACACACACACACACACACACAGAGTTCATTTTGTGTTGGACAGCTCTACCTTCCTGGGCATGGGACCAGCCCTGGAGTATACTAGAGAATCTCAGTGACATTCCCTTTCCCCTTCCCAGCAGGCATCAGTTACAAATTCCTTCCTGGTTAAGGGTGTGGTTTATATTTACCCCTGTTCCCAGGGCTGGAGTTTTGCCTGTGCATGCTGTTACTGTCTCTGTGGGGTCACATGATCCTGTTGTGTCTGGAAGATCTGTTTCCCTGGGGTCATCCATCAGCTCTGGCTTTTAAAGTCTTTCTTCATGGATCCCTGAGCCTTGAGAGAAGGAATTTGATAAAGATACCCCATTTAGGGAGGAGTGCTCAGAGACAGGGGGAGCACTGTCTGCACATTGTTCTGTTGTGAGTCCCAGTTGATTTTCATCTACTGCAAGAAGGCAGCTCTCTCTCTCTCTGATGATGGCTGACTGATGCACCCCACAGTCCCACAGGCGAGAACTTGAATGTGCCATTCCTAACAGCTTTGAAGAACAGAACACTTTAAGGATACAGGTGCTTTAGAAGTGGGATTAATATGTATTTGGTGATTTTTTTCAATTATGTAAGAAGCTGATACAATACAGTTACCTTCCTACTTTAAAGTTCAGTTGTTTGGTAGTTTTTCAAATGCAATGTACTGCTACAAGTTATTTGTATATACTTTTGCCATGATTGTTTTTATAAACAGCCTAACACATTTTATAATTGCATATGTTAACTTTACCAACTCAAATATAGTTGATTAAACTATGGAACAGGATTGTGTAGCTCAAGTATGATTCATCTCTGCCCAAACTGAAATTATATTTAAAGACTTACTTCAAATACTTTTATCACTAAGAGAAACCGTGTACCCATTAAACCTTTATTCCCTTTTGTTTTCTATTCAATAACATGGTATAGGTTCTAATGATTAAAAGAAGTGCATACAGAACTGGGAAACCATAACAGCTTCCAAATAAAAGACAATTCAATAGTGAGCTGCAGTTGTTTCAGTAAAGAACACTGCTCATTTTTTTCAGCCACTCAGGAGTAAGTGTTCTATGCTACAAGGTTCCTTTACCAGACACAGTACCTTAGAACATAACTCAGATGATGCATCCATAAAATACTCACTATTTCAATACAGAAATAAAAATAAAACTTAGGGGGCTCAAGAGATGGCTCAGAGGTTAAGAGCACTGACTGTTCTTCCAGAGGTCCTGAGTTCAATTCCCAGCAACCACAGGATGGCTCACAACCATCTGTAATGGGATCCAATGCCCTCTTCTGAGGTGTCTGAAGACAGCTACAGTGTACTCATATAGATAAAATAAATAAATGAATCTTGAAAAAAAAAAGATGTACTTCAAAATTCTGGACTTAGCAGTGGTAGACAAAGGGCTCGTGGTTGGTGCAGTCTGTGTTGGTCACAGAGCCCTGGGGACAGAGGGACTTCACATCACACAACAGCCACGTATATATATTGTTTACAGAAAATTGTTTATGTTTCTATAGTTACATAAATTTTAGTTGT
>NC_034600.1:57517636-57522722 GCF_900095145.1 Mus pahari
AAGAATCATGTGTCAAAATACAAATGTTATTTTTAAAGTATTTAGGAATGTTATATAAGATGTAGGGTTATGTTAAATTGACTAGACAGAAAATGACATCCTGAGGAAATTTCTTTTTGAAAGCCTTCTTAGGAAATAAATCAATTTCTGGGAACTAGATCACTGAAAAGAGACCCCATTTCCTGAAATATTAGCAAGAAGCTCTTGACAGTGACAAGTTGGTTTTGAGCTGTGTCACTGCTACTGTTGGCTCCAACTTCAAACTGATTAATGTTTTTCTTGCCACTCGTTTGATATAGAAGTTCTGATACAATTTGTCATTGATTATAGCTACTCCCTGGAACAATAGTAATGTAAGACATTACATTTCCTCCTCAGGACTTGGGCTACAGGCTGAGGAACTCCCCTCCCAGATGAGCATAGCAGATTGGCCAGAGATGAAGAAGAAATTTGCAGATGTGTTTGCAAAGAAGACTAAGGCAGAATGGTGCCAGATCTTTGATGGGACAGATGCGTGTGTGACCCCAGTGCTGACCTTTGAGGAGGCACTCCACCACCAGCACAACAGGGAACGGGCCTCCTTCATCACTGATGGGGAGCAGCTCCCGAGCCCCCGCCCCGCACCTCTACTTTCCAGAACCCCTGCTGTCCCATCTGCCAAAAGGGACCCTTCTGTAGGAGAGCACACTGTAGAAGTGCTTAGAGAGTATGGATTCAGTCAGGAAGAGATCCGTCAGCTGCACTCAGATAGAATCGTTGAAAGTGATAAGCTAAAAGCCAACCTCTGACTCGGCTCGCAGCTCAAGTGAATCTGAAGGCTGCATCTCCTCCACTGGAGAGGGATGCCCACAGTTGTGGGTATAGAAATGTGGATGAACAGCAATGAAGGCATCCAAATATCCCAATCAAGACACAACGAAAGGCTGATTACAGGGTAATGATTGCGCCCTCACGCTGCTTATCAGAGCCTCTGAGTGAGGAATATATTTGCGTGTGTACTGATATTAACTTGTGGCAGCTTTCTGCCTTTCAATGCACTTGGTGAAGTGTATCCATTGATTAAAACCCTTTTATAAATACAACTCTGATCGTATATTAAATGAACTATTATAACTTTAATAAATAAAACTTCTTTTTTTCTTCCTCAAAGTGAACAGTGGTTTTAAGTTGTAAATGCTTTCTAGATAGCCCTTTAAATACCTTTAAATACCACTTATATAACATTTTCTAATGCACTAAAATATTGGGGCACTACCGGGAACAAAAATTCATACCCCTTAAAAAAAGCCAAACCTTTCATCCCCTGCTTTTATTTGAACTCCAATGTTAGCGAATGGTCTTGAGGTTTTCTTTATAAAAGCCTGCTTCAGATCACTGTACTGCTAAGGAGGAGCCCGGTGATCCGTTCTCCATCCCCTGGCAGCAAGCCTTTCCCTCAGTCGACTGTCCGATCTCCAGTGCAGATCTGCTGGGCTCCCTCCATCAGGGTCTGCTTCTGTGCTGATGATGTCTCCACCTGCTTATCCTCTCAGAAATCACAAGGAAAAGGAACTTGAAGCAAACAAGTAAGTAAGGCGGTATTCCTAGGCAATAAGGAGAACAAGCAGTATCCAGAAGACAGCGTACTGAGCTGCACACCAGCGACAGCCATGGCCAACAGCTGGGATGTGCTCCAGGTGCCAAGTGAGCTTCTCATCCTGGGAAATCTCTTTCCAGCTTCAAAAGATGCTAATGGCTTTGTCAGGCTGGGCCTAGGGTCAGAGGTTCATGGTTTCTCCTGCCCAGTGCTGGAGTTCACATTTCCATAGCAACCTAATCCCTCATCACTTAATGGCTTCCTAACTCTTGCAAAATAACCCATTTCTTTTTAAAATGTATTCTTTGAAGTTATTTGTATATGCAATGTATCTTGATCATATCTACCCCTCATACACCCCTCAACACCCTCCCCATCTCCCTCCCAACAGTTTGTCTTCACTTCTAATACCATTGCTTTGCTTTTATTTCTGTCATGTTTTCTTTCTGGTAAAGTTTTTGATGTAAGACTAGCCTTTCTAGCCCTGCAAAATTTTGCAGTAGTGTTGGTTTTTTTTTCTCCTATAGGATAAAACACAATCTTACCAACAATAATAAATGACAATAAAGTCTCCTGGGCTCACCAGTCCCATCCTCACCTCCTGTTCTGCAGCTCTCTGTATCGTCCACCTGAAAGGTCTGTATGTTGTGGTACCTCTTGGCTACTATTCCTTCTGTGCACTCTGTCATTTTCCAGAATTAACAGTAACCCCTTTGTTTTAGCCAACCCATGCTGGCTTACATGCAGCCTTCTTTGTCAAGCTTCCTGCCTTTTTCACCCCTAGGATGGTTTTGTACAGAGAATATGAACTGTGATGTCAGAAAGGTCATGTGTTCAAATTTCACTCTCCCATATGACATTTCTTTCAATACTTTGGAATGCCTGACATATTGTAAAAGCTCAGAAATCATCCATTCTTTCTGTTAGGACCCTGGATATATTCCCATTGGACTGTGTTTATATATCCAAGGACAGGAATTATGGCTTACACATTCTTCATTAAGCCATGACTTTTTGAAGTAATGGCTCTATTATTTATATCTAGCTCAAAAACACGATTTGTTTATTTTTCAAAACATTATTTGTTTGCTTTTTTTCAAAAACACTATTTGCCAACACAGAATCTGGGTCCTGCTCCCCAAAAATTGACTGCAATGGACCTAGGCACTACTACAAATTTGCATTTTTATAAAGATTCCAAATGACTATATGTAACTTAAAATCCCAAGATGTCACCTTACCTAGTTGCTTTTGCTTACTGTTGTAGCCGCCATACTGAGATAGGTAATATGGGGAGGATTTACTTTTGCTAATCTTCAGAGGTATGTGGCCATCAAGGCAGGGTTCATGGCAAGCAGAGTGTGGCTGGAGCAAAAACAGGGAGGGAGCCAAGCATTTAGAGCTTCTTAAGATGGCAGGCACCTCCTCCTCAGGAACCCAACATCCTCCAACCAGGCTCCATTCTTCATCGCCATTGCCTCCCAAGAGGCTATCCATATTCTGAATCCATCAGCGGATTAAACCATTCAGATAAGAGCCCTCTTGGTCTAATCTCTTACAGAAATGCCCTCACTAACACAGCCAGAGATGCACTTCACTAATCTCCAAGGCACTTCTCTACCCAATCCTATTGGCTATCAAGATGAACAGGCGCTGAGCTGGAAAGGTGACACAGAGGTCAAGAGCACTGGCTGCTCTTCCAGAGAAGCCAGCACCCACATGGCAGCTCACAACAGTCTGTATTTCCAGGCCAACGGGACCCATCGCTCTCTTCTGGCTTCCTTCATCACCAGCCAAACATGTGGTGCACAGACATGCATGCAGAAAAAAACACTGGTACATAAAAAGACAGACTACCATCACAATGACATTGTTCTAAAAGATAGGAAGGAACCAAGCAAGTTTGTGTTTTTTTGTTTTTTTTGTTTTTGTTTTTTTTTAATCGTGGTTACTGTTACAATATGTTCCCAGAAAAGTATCTGTTCAGTGGATTTGTTAGGGAAAAATAAATGCAAATTGGTTAAAATCTGTGATGAATCAGGTGAGCTAATTAGATGTTGATTTCTGTATTTAGGTGATTATACAAAGTGAATGAAAAATTATTTTGATAGGTTGTGAATTTAAAGAAACATATAAGAGAAGTTAGTAGCGTGTTAATGGTATGTGATTCCCTTTTTCTGGAGATCTGAGACTTTGTGCATAAATCTCTCTCTCTCTCTCTCTCTCTCTCTCTCTCTCTCTCTCTCTCTCTCTCTCTCTCTCTCTCTCTCTCTCTCTCTCTCTCTCTCTCTCTCTCTCTCTCTCTCTCTCTCTCTCTCTCTCTATCTCTCTCTCTCTCTCTTAAATTATCTTTGTGAAAAACTGAAGATTGAGATGGTCAGAGAAGAAAAAGCCTGAGCCTTGAGAAGGATGGAAAAGAAGCAGGTGACTGAAGAACCTACAGGAAGAAGGAATTCTATTCCTGAATATATTATTCAATACATATTTTCATTCTATTAATGTCCCAGAAATCTTTGTGATACCCCTTGGCCAAACAGCAAACACATCCTAATCATTCTAGTGTTAAATAATTAGGTGGAAGAAACTTTAACATCACACCCTAGGAACTCATTAACTGTTTGAAAACCATGATAGGCCTAGATGGAGGGAAAACACTTTTAATTTCTCTTCATTGTAAAGTAATTAATTACTGATGGATGCCTGTGTCTATTACTACATAGCCTCCCTTCCCTGCCTGCGGATCAGATTACAGTGTTGCCTTCATCTTCTGCTCCTTGTTGATTTTCCACTGAACATACTTTCTCCTCCTCCTCCTCCTCCTCCTCCTCCTCTTCCTCCTCCTTCTCTACCTTCTTCCCATTTCCTCTTCACAATGATTGTTATCATATCAATCAACTTGTCACTCATCAGTTTCCAACCTACATTATTACTCTACTTTTATGTGCACAGATTTTTTTTTTTCTTCCCGAATAAGGGCAGAGAGGAGATAAAGCTTCACTGCTTCTACCAGTGAGAACAGAAAGACACCCAACATATAGGGAAATGAAACTAAACATGCATAGAATAATATTATGGATGAGGCACTATCATCACACTAATGACAAAAACATTCTTCAAGCTCTATGCACCTTCCCTGCCAGAGGAGAGCTTGCATCCAGGGAGTGCTCTGACCCCAAGACTCAGAGAAGATCACCATTTTCTCTACAGTGTCTCTCTAAGGCAGATCCGCTCAGGAAAGCATGGGCAACAGAGCTTCTGGGACTGGGACTTACAGGCCTATACCTGCAGCCAGGAGGTGAGGCCCTTTCACAGACCCCTGTGCACTGGTCTTGCCAGTAGAGAGAGCTGGTCTCCCAGGAGTGCTGACACAGGCTTACAGACTCACAGGAGAAACAAGCTCCAGCCAGAGACAGCTAGAACATCTAATACCAGAAATTACATTTTGCAAAACAAAAGAAAACCAGGAAGGAAGACCGTTGTGTGGATACTTCATTCCTCCTTAGAATAAGG
>NC_034600.1:57522762-57567400 GCF_900095145.1 Mus pahari
CTCCTCCTCCTCCTCCTTTTCTTCCTCTTCCTCCTCTTCCTCCTCCTTCTCTTCCTTCTTCTCCTCCTCTTCCTCCTTCCTCCTCCTCTTCCTCCTTCTCTTCCTCCTTCTCCTCCTCCTCCTCCTTTTCTTCCTCTTCCTCCTCTTCCTCCTCCTTCTCTTCCTTCTTCTTCCTTCTCCTGTCTTCTCCTTTTTCTTCTCCTCTTCTTCCTCCTCCTCCTCCTTTTCCTCCTTCTCTTCCTCCTTTTCCTCCTCCTCTTCCTCCCCTTCTTCTCTTCCTTCTCCTTCCTTCTCCTGTCTTCTCCTTTTTCTTCTTCTTCTCCCCCTCCTCCTCCTCCTCCTCCTCCTCCTCCTCTTTTGCTTTAGGAAACCTGGAAACCCAGCTTCACAAAAAATGAAATGGAAGGGATTATAGAACAGTCTTACCATAAAAGCTTGAACTGCCTCAAATTTGCTGCCAAAATGTTGTTTCACTGTTGACTTGATTTCAAAATTTAAATATTCTGGGTTTAATTATACATGTGAGTTGTGTATAATATTTGGGTGCCTTGATACACAGTTTGAGAAACATCAAATTAGGATCTGCCTAGGGAAGAGCAAAGAAGAGGCACACCACGAATTTAAACTGTAAGTTTCTGCCGTCATGCCTTATTCTTGAACTATTTTTAAAGGCATTTTTTTTTCTAAAGGATTTCCCCTGCCAGATCCAGTAAGGAAAATGCGACCCACCTGAAGTCTTTAAAACAGAGAAAATTTAATTAGAAGAATGCATTTATGATACAATCAATGTAATATAGTAACAGTAATATGTAACCGGTGCTCTATCTGCTCTCTCTCTCTCTCTCTCTCTCTCTCTATCTATCTATCTATCTATCTATCTATCTATCTATCTATCTATCTATCTATCTGAGTAATATAATGACATAGTGAGGCTATCCAGGTATGAGCAGAATCAAGGAGCCAGGACTAGACCCAGAGCCACTGTAACAATAGCTACAGAGAGTTCAGGGGACCCAGCAGTCCAGTGTGGCTACTAGACAATAGATTCATAGTGGGCATTCAGTCAATGCCAAAAATATCCCAGGATGAAGAACATTGGGACATACTCGGGGTATTTTGTTTGTTTTTTTGTTTTTTGTTTTCCCACCCCTGGCTTTTCACCAAAGCTTTCTGTTGTTCAAGTATGCCTAGAAGCCAGGGAGCAAGGGAACCTGGGAAGTGTAGTCCCATAGTGCCAAGTAAAGTAGGCAGTGACTGGTACAAAACAGACTGCATATACTCTATTCATTCAACTTCTATTTGTTAGCAAATATGTTGGGAGGACCTAAGAGGTGCCAGGCTAGATGCTGGGGATGCCATAGCGACCAAAATCGTCCTGACCTCTGTCCCAAGAGCAAGACCGAAGAAAGCACGAGTGTAGTGAGAGTTCACGGAGTTATGTGATTGGGGTGAACCAATAAACAAAGGATATAAGAAAGCACGAGTGTAGTGAGAGAGAGTTCACGGCGTTATGTGTTTGGGGTGAACCAATAAACAAAGGATATAAGAAAGCACGAGTGTAGTGAGAGAGTTCACGGCGTTATGTGATTAGGGTGAAGAGTGGGGCCCCGCACAGTTTTAACTCTAGTTAATTTGTCTTTTAAGTTCTGGGTAGAAAATGTAAATTCAAGAAAACAGAATATCCAGATCTATATAGAGAGAAATTTATAGAAATTATTGGATTATTTACATTTTTATTTAGTGTCTGTCTAAGGAAACTATGATTTTTATTAAACTATGAAACTAAGAGGTGTACAAGTGTGTGTGTGTGTGTGTGTGTGTACAGAAAGAGAGGGGGAGGGAGGCAGGGAGGGAGGGAGGGAAAGAGAGAGAGAGAGAGAGAGAGAGAGAGAGAGAGAGAGAGAGAGAGAAGCTGTGTGAAGGAAGATCTTTAGAAAAGCACACACACTCTAAGGACCCGGAGGGCTCACAAGAGCTAATCTCTGTCATGCTTCCGAGTGCCAACGCCCCCTTTGCTTCTCACCATAACTTGTGATCTTGGAGGCATGAAAGAATTTCAGCCCCTCCTTCAGCCTGCCCATCTCTGCTGGTTGCTCCGTCAGGCTTCATGTCAGACCCAGTTTGGAGCACAAATCTGAGAACCGTGCAGGAAGGTTATCTCTCCGTGGTCATGAGTGGAAGCAATGGGCCGACTGACACCCATACCTATCAATCCTTAGCCGAGGATTGCCCCTTTGGCTCTGTGGAGCAACCCAAGAGATCCACGGGGAGACTTGTCATGCACAGCATGGCCATGTTTGGCCGAGAGTTTTGCTATGCGGTGGAGGCGGCTTATGTGACTCCAGTTCTGCTCAGCGTGGGTCTGCCTAAGAGCCTGTACAGCATGGTGTGGCTCCTAAGCCCCATCTTGGGATTCCTGCTCCAGCCTGTGGTGGGATCAGCCAGTGATCACTGCAGGGCCCGATGGGGTCGCCGGAGGCCCTACATCCTGACTCTGGGCATCATGATGCTCTTGGGAATGGCTCTGTACCTCAATGGAGATGCCGTTGTATCAGGTAAGTGGATCGCACCGATCCCATAGTTAATTAACTGCTGGGTTAAAATGTCATCAGTATTTTTTAATGCCTCATAGAAAATGGCCAGAAGTAATGATCTCTCCCTCAGCATGCAGTGACCTCTCTCCCACCTTTGGATGACCCCGAGCCTGGGGCTGAGGGGCTCTTGCTTCCAGAACCATCTCGACGTTGTCTTTTATTATTGCAAGGTTTTAAAAATGGGATTGAACTTATATCTAGTTCATCGAATTATACTGCTAAAAATTATTTTTACTTATTTATCAGTCGAAGGAATTTTGAGCCAATTACGCCTCATGGAAGACTTTGTTCAATCGTCCAGCTATAAGCCTTTGTAACAAACTACCTGCTGTGTACAAACAAGGCCCAATTCTGGGTGCTTAACATTTTAATTGGTTTAGGGCACAGGCCTGTCAGCTCTGGGAGTATTTTTGCATTGTAAATTTTGGACAACGAATTTGGTGTTAAAGCAATATTTCTAGCTGCAAATCAGCTACTAACTTCTATGTCCTTGGTGACAGTACATTGGGAAAGAGATCGTGAGGGGCACATAGTTCAAGACCACTTATGCCAGTAGATTGAGTGCGTGATTATGATACAGCTCAAGCATTTTTAATATATTTAGGAGGATGTACAAATATGGAAGTGTAAGATATAAACAGGAAATATAAGTACTGGAGGTAGGAAAGACAGGAGAGGTTTATTTTTCTCTTACTTTGATACTGGGATGTTTCAAATATGTTCATATCTTACACACCGTTCTTAGGTTAACAAAGCAAACTGTAAGCCAGGGAAACAGCTTTATCATCCTGGACAGATCAGGTAGATGGCTAGAGCAGTCAGAGAGAATGGATCTTACCTAAGTGTTAAAAGTGCCACAGTGCCTGTCTCGATAAACCAAGGGAACTGGGGAGGGTTGGTTGGGGATAGACATGGTTTTCATTTGTCTGGGCCATTTAAAAGTGTACACCAAAGGGCTACAGAGCCACAAATTCTCATACCCACTCCCCACACCGGCCAGGTCAGAGTCCTGAGAAATGGGGCCAGCAATCTGTATTTTGACAAAACCATTAGGATGGCAGTCGGGTAGTCCAGAGACTGAGGAGCCCCCTGTTGGGGTACCTCTCTACGACTGTGGGTCCGCACTTGCATAAAGGGATGCCTCGGAGAGCAGCCGGCACTGCAGCTGGGATTTGAAGAATTGTATTTTATATTGTTATTATTTTTAATTTAAAGAGATGTCATTAAAATCCCAGAATATTCTGATAAAATGTGTAACCCGGTGCTCTTTAGAACAGCCCCAAGATTGAGCAACCGTCATCACTCTATTTCTAGGATATTTTCATACCCCTCCAGAAAGTCTCAACCACTAGAAGTCACTCCCCATTTTCTCCTCTGTACCAGGAAATAGGCAATCACCAACCTACTTTCTACCTATGTTTTTGTCTTCCCTAGGCATCTAATTTATACTTTCTTAAACATGGGGGGGGGGAAGCCATTTTTTTCCATTTTTTTTATTAGCTATTTTTTTCATTTACGTTTCAAATGCTATCCCGAAAGTCCCCTATACCCTCCTCCCACCCTGCTCCTCTGCCCACCCACTCCCACTTCTTGGCCCTGGCCTTCCCCTGAACTGGGTCATATAAAGTTTGCAAGACCAAGGGGCCTCTCTTCCCAATGATGGCCAACTAGGCCATCTTCTGCTACCTATGCAGCTAGAGACACAAGCTCATGGGGGTACTGGTTAGTTCATATTGTTGCTCCACCTATAGGGTTGCAGACCCCTTCAGCTCCTTGGGTACTTTCTCTAGCTCCTCCATTGGGGGCCCTGTGTTCCATCCAATAGATGACTGTGAGCATCCACTTCTGTATTTTTTAGATGTAAAACCCAACCTACAAGACCAAAACTAGGTGATTTGTTGAGAGATTAAGTGAAATAAAAATATGTGGTTTGTTATAACCCTGATTTAGAAGACCTATGTTTGTTTTTCTTTTAGCTTTGGTTGCTAACCCGAGGCAGAAGCTGGTTTGGGCCATAAGCATCACCATGGTAGGCGTGGTTCTCTTCGATTTTTCTGCTGACTTCATTGATGGGCCCATCAAAGCCTACTTATTTGATGTCTGCTCCCACCAGGACAAGGAGAAGGGCCTCCACTACCATGCCCTCTTCACAGGTAGGGAACATTCCAGAAAGCCGATCCATCAGCTTTGCAGACAGGGTGACATGTCAGCGGAGGCATCCTGTGTCTCTGCACTTAGAACCTTTTGGATGAATGGGTCAGTTGATAGGAAGTGCCTATCACGCGCTCTGGCCCGTCTCCGTTCATGTCCCTGAATAAAGTAAGCTCATGACTGGGGCTACAGAGTTCCTGAAAAGGAAGTTTACATAAGAGGTTTCTTCAGAACACTGCAAAATGTAGGAAGGAATCTCGTGCACTGAACATTCTCTTTAAGGCAGTGAGCCTAGGGGCATTTTTCTGTCACGAACCCCCAGCCTTACAAGGGATGTGTTGAAAATGCAGGTTTCTGGGTTCTTCCTCCCCTTAGGCTGATTCAGTCCATCTCAGATGGGGCCCAGGAATTTGCCTTTTATTTGATAAGGACCGGAGATGATATGACAAGTGTCCTAAAAGATGCATTTGAAACCAAAACTAGAGTTAAAGCAAGCAAACAAAACTCCACCGTCTTCAAGAGCTGGGATCAACCTACTCACTTATAAATGTCCATGTTGGGTGGGCATTGAGGGCTCTTTCAATTCCTAGGAACCTGTTGTCAGCCTCCCTTGATTGCCACTGGGCTGTTTCCTAAGCAGTGCTTGGTAGCACACCAGGTAGGCGCTGGACCCTGTTAACACTTTTAAATGAAGCCAGGGGGATCTTTATATCTAGCAGGACCCTGTCAGACCACTTAATTATATTGTCTTCATAGTCAGGCCAAGGGGACTTAAAGTTTGAGGGACCCTGGCTCCTTCCATGGCCATGTGGGTCTCTATCCTCAGAGCCAAGATTAGTTCCTGCATGTGAAGCCATCCAGTCCAGCCTTGTCATTATGGAAATATTAGGGCAGTGAAACCATGAAGGGACAAGGCTACCCAGTGCAGCAAACCATTCCTATCGCTTTTAAAGAAGGCAGCAGGGCAGCCATGAGACAGAAGGCAGGAGGAGGCCCCTGACCTCCATATGTCTGGACATATAAATGCTGCAGAAATAAAGCCAGGGTTCGAGAAGATTCCTGCTCAGCAGCCTCAGCCTCACCCCCTCACCTGGGCGTCTACTCCCATGGAAACTTTATCCCCATCATTAAGCGCAACGAACACTCTTAACCACTGAGCCATCTCTCCACCCCACTAACCCACAGGCTGTGTTCACCCCACACCTCAAGCTTTATTTCCCATCATTCCTCCACACTCTCTGTGCTCCGGGTAACTCTCACTGTTTCCAGCACAGACCTCAGAGCTGTTTCATTCACTTGTCTCCTGGATCTTTCACCATGGACAGTCACACTGCAGATGCTCAGAGTAAATACTAACACAATGCAAGAGGGAACCTGCCTTTTCCTTCTCTTTTTAATTTTAATGATGTCTTAACTTATTCGTTGAGAATTTCAAACACTATATTTTGATCATATTTATTTCCCTTCCTCAACTCATCCCAGATTCACCTGCTTTCTGAATCTGGATTCAAGGTCTTGTGTTGCTCAGAATGTCCCACTGGAAGTCAAAAATACTGGGAAATTCCTACCCTCCTCTTAAGGAGAAGGTCCCAAATAAAGTTGCCATTTGATGTAATTTCTAACTTAGCCTTGGACTCCAGCCACAAAATAATCAAAGCCCAGAAGTTTAGTGAGTGGATTTCTTGAGCGAGGGGGTGGGGGTAGGGGTGGAGGTGGGAGGGGTGGGCTGCACATCACCATTCACAGGTCCATCAGTGCACAGCCCCCGGGGGTTCTCTGGTCAGCCTGGTCTACCAAGCCATGGGACTGCTGCTGCCTGGCTGGCTTGACTAAGGGAAAGGTAATCGAGACCGTCATGGAGGAGAGCAATCCAAGGTCAAGGTGTTGACAGAGATGGGTTCTGGGAAAGCCGCTCTTTCTCACTTGCAGACATCTGTCATCCTGTGTCCTTCTAAAATGCCTGCAGACCCTGATTTTGACAGGAAGGGCAGTTGGTGACCAGGGAAAGTTCAGCCCACCTATGAGGAAACTCTCTAGTACTTCTCGATTTAAAAGCTCACTTTGTTTTCAAAAGACAATTGCCATCTAATCTCTTTGTTGGCCTTTCGATTTTTCTACCTCCTTTTTTAGAACATTCCTGACCACCCCATTTGTACCATACAGTTCCTGAAAGAAGAAGCTATGGACAGAAAATGTGTGTGTGAATGAACGAGTGAGAAGCTGAGAGGTGATGCAGAGGCGAACAGCATTCTGTGCATGTTAGTTTGCTCCTTAGTTGCAACCCCATTGAGTTTCTCCATATTATCCACATCCTGACTCTTCCCATCCACCTGTGTGTGGCAGGTGCTCAGGGCCTGGATAGCTTAGGAAAGGGGGTGATTATAACAGGGCTCACATGACAGGGGCTCAAACACCTATACTGGTTTACTCTTCTTGAACAACAAGCATTTAGGGGAGAGAATACACGTTGGCGCTTGGTCAGCAGTCCATGTCAGCACCAACTTAACTTTTATTTGGTTGCTTTGTTGGCGTGTTGCCTCTTGGATACAGGACGGTTGCCATAGTTCCAGCATGTCTCTCGTAAGAGGAGGGGGGTGAGAGGTGGGGGGTGGAGAGAAGAGTCATGGAAGACGGAAGGGTCTTTTTAAAGGAGGAAAGAGTTTTCTACTCCCCACAGACATTTATTTGTTTCTCGTTGAGCATATCTAGATCATCCAGTAGGCTACTGAGGTTGAAAAGTGAGGGTTTGTTTAGTTTTTCATTTTTAGGGACCGGGACCCTTGCTTCCCTGGAGCAAATTGGGATCCAATATTAAGAAAGAAGGAACACTTATTACTACACAGGAGAAAGCCAATCCTTACATATAATACAGATATAACTGTATTGGCCTTAAAGAAACATTTGATTTCTTTGTTTTCCTTTGTTCTGTCTCAGTATAAGGACCAAACTCTGGGTGTCAGGCAGTGTCTTAAGTGTTTGTGTTTGGTCCTGTGGGAGATCTCTGCGGACAGCCTCAAGCAAGTCCATTCCCCAGTAGAAGGGCAAGTTCAAACTCCTCCTCTTATAGGGAAGTACATCAGCATTCTGCCCAATTTAGAGCCTCATTTCTAAAGTCTCTGAGTACTCGGTGATGACACTGCATTGTTCATAACGATCAATACTGGGCTACTCACAAAAATGTGGCATGTCTTGTTCTATGTATGTAATGAGGCATGTACAGGGTGTGTGTGTGTGTGTGTGTGTGTGTGTGTGTGTGTGTGTGTGTGTGTGTATGAGAGAGAGAGAGAGACAGAGAGAGACAGAGAGAGACAGAGACAGAGACAGAGACAGACAGAGACAGAGACAGACAGAGAGACAGAGACAGGCACAGAGACAGGCACAGAGACACACAGAGAGAGACACAGAGAGACAGAGAGACAGAGAGACAGAGAGACAGAGAGACAGAGACAGGCACAGAGACACACAGAGAGAGACACAGAGAGACAGAGAGATAGAGAGACAGAGAGACAGAGAGACAGAGAGACAGAGACAGGCACAGAGACAGGCACAGAGAGAGACACAGAGAGACAGAGAGATAGAGAGACAGAGAGACAGAGACAGGCACAGAGAGAGAGACAGAAGCAGTGCCTTACCACTCTGCTCTGTCTTTGAATAAAGCAGATGACTCCAGTATTCTACTCAAAGCAAGCATTTTCTGACAAAGGCATATTCAATGTCAGGGGACATTTGGATTTCCATAAACATAACATTCACACAGGCAATCTAGCCATCCCAGGAAATTGAAGTTCTTTTCATTTGTTTACAAACTGTTTAGACCATCAGTTCTAAATGCTTTGCAAAAATGCATCGAAGAGTTCATTGTGAATATTTTCCAGCCTGCTTCTGTGTCTGTGTGTATATTTCTATGCTAAAGAAAATTTTCTACTGGCTTCTGGGGAACAATTTTTATTCCACCTTTTGTCTCTTCCACTAAAACTGTCATCTCTCCAGCCCTGGGTTAGCAGAAGCCAGGATGGGCCTGGTGGACATCCCCATAGTCACTCAATACATAGATCTGTCAGTATAGAGGTCACCTGAGGCGGTGGAACCCAGCGAGCTAACAAATCCATGCTTATTGGTAAGGAGTTTCTTCTTTATGTTGAAAGTTCCTAACCCAGTGGATCTGTGCTAAGTTGAACTATAGTCTGCCCTGCCCTGGGCAGCACAAACTATCTATTGGTGGCAAACTTGAATCAGGCACCTTGGAAAATTGTGCCTCCCCTTGGCCTGCAGTGCAGGCTCAGAATGTCTGCCGTTTGTTTCTCTCCAGACCTGGGAGTCTATGATGTTAATTGCAAACAAACTGGCAAAAGGTTCCATGTACAGAATGAAGATATGTGTGAAGGGTCAAATGGAAGACTAGCATGCTCACTTGCTTTCTCTATGGCTCCACCAGTGAAAGTTGTACTCGTAATGAGTGTTCAGGGGGCGACTGCATTCCTTCAGAGGAAGAGGGGGAATGCATTAGACTTGGTGTCTTTTAACTTCAGAAAAGCACTTCAAAGTATGACCCAAAAAATGCTAATGTAAAAACTAAAAATGCCCTGCTTGGCAAATAATTAAAGACTAAGAAGAGAGTTAAAAATAGAGTTAACCAAACTTTTTATTCAGTACAAAAGAACCACCTTTCATGTTTGGGGCTATTTAACCTTTTTCTCATTTGTGAATAATTGTTGAATGAACGGTTTTGTTTCATCAGCTGGCATGCCTTTGAAGTTTGTGCCTGTGGGACACATTCACATCTCCCCCCTCAGGCACCTTACAAAGGACAAGCCAGAGCAGAAAGCAAGGACATCCCCCATCCCCTTCACTTTAATATTTTAGTTTCTAATGAGTCAGCACATGCCATCTGTCCTTACAGGGTTCTGTGTGACGAAGCCTTCAATGCATGTGTACAGCGGACAGTGATCAATCAGGCGCGTTAGCATCCCCCCTTTCCACGATCATTATCTCAATACATTGAGAACCTTCTAACTCTCTTACTTACTCAAAGCCATACAAAAACTTGGAATGTCAGTAGCTGGAGTGCTGTAGATGATTAGACTTAATTCTTTGGCTCTAACTGTGCTGGGTCGCCTACTACCAAGCTTCCCTCTGTCCCTTCCCATTCTCTACTGATAACTACTCTATGCTCTCCTTCTATGAACTCTTTTTTTTTTTTGCTTACGTTTCCATGCTTGTCATTGTCATTGGTCCCAATGTCCCCAGGAGAGAGTTTTCCTATACTCTTTTCTGTGATGGAAGTCTGGGTACCAACTTCCTTAACCTTTTTGTTCTGACCTCAGAGCCTGTGCTCACACACACACACACACACACACACACACACACACACACACACACAGTCTCGTATTATTTATTCATTTTTTTTTTGTCTACATCCTCATCCCCGCTGGCAGGAATATCTCTCCTTTTCATTGCTCTGCAGCCAGTGCTGTGAGCACAAATGCGGGAGGGGCTCAGGAACCGTCAGTGTGACAGATAGGCTGTTTTCACATATGCTGTTTTAAGGCTGTATTGCTGGGAAGTAAAGCGACTGACCCAAGGCCACCCTACAGGACATAGAGGAGGAGGAGTAGCATTCAACAAGACAACAGTTAGCTAAAGATATGGTGTCTGTCGCAGTTCAGATTCCTGTGAAAGCTGAGTCCCGGGAATCTGGGATTTGGATTCCCATACAAGTTCAGCCGAGGGAATCTGGACACACGGTTTTACTTGGGATAGAATTCCATGGAGAAGGAGGGAAATGTCACCAAGTGTGCCAACCATGTATTATGGAGTTGACTTCTACTTTCCATCTCCACAGTCCTTGAGCTCTGTAAAATGAATCTCAGAACTCTTCATTTGGGAGAAGAAAGGGTAGAATATTCACCTCCACTAGGTTCCAGGAAAACCTGGATGGTTTCAGGATGGTTCCAGGAGATGTATGGCTCCAAGAGATTTATAAGTCTCTGAGGTGAGGTGAAGTCCAGATGCACCCATGCAACTCCTGGGTTTGCAATAGTCACCACAGCAGCTTCTGGAGGGAGAGATTTGGGGTGGCTCAGAAGGGTTTTCACTTCAGCACGTACTCGCCATTCTTCTGGGATACCACTAGGAGGTGCAAGAGCATCATTCACCTTCGAAGAATGAACTGTAGGCAGTCACAAATGACTTAAAAAAAAAAAAAAAACAGACATATTAATGAGTTGAAAATACACTCATCTCTAATCCTCAATCAAAAAAAGAAAGTGGAGCCAGGTTTTATGAGTCCTGTCAGAGAACAGGGAGTTTCTGAACTAAGTTAGTGAGCCACTTTCCGTGCTTAAATTGAGAAGCTCACGTCTATAAAAAAAATAAAATGATGAGATAATCACAGCGGGTGTTTTTGTGGGAACCATTAGTGGATTAGACATGTTAGCACAAATTAGAGACATCCATCAGGAACAGAATAGGGCATGGGTACTCTTGGGCAAAGGCACTTTCATATTATCTACATGCATTTGGTTAAGTAAGACCAGTACGGTTCTGACACTGGTTCACCACACACTTTGTAGCCTGCAGCACAGGAAACACCCAGCAAGGGACCAGGCTGGATGGAATTTTGTGCCTAAGACAGATGGGAATCTGCAAAGACAAACTGAGTCTAATTGCCTGTATGTTAAGGGGCTTGTCACAGGACGGGGGGGGGGGGAACTTGGCCTCTGTCAGATTGCAATGCCCCCTCCCACCTCAGGGGCTGCATCCAAGCCTTAGTGGTATAGAAAGGAAAGGTTTGGGAGGGAAAGTCTGTAGGTTGAGTGACAACTGCCCCACACTGGCCTAGGCTGCTCACGGTCCCACCATGCCTTAGTGGTCAGGTGGAGCAGTCAGCGCCCATCATCTTTCATTCTATTTATAGGGCGCCCTCAGACCATGAATTCTCAGCTTCCTCCAGGCCATTCACACACAGGGATGGTGGGAGATCAGCTCTGAGCTTTAAACTTTCTAGATCTGCCCTTCCTTGCATCCTAGTAGAAAGATAAAACATAGTCAGTGCCTATTATTGTCGGAGTCCATACACACAAATGTATCCACTCTAGAATGTCATTTGTGACACCAATATTTACATCCAGGACCTTTATAGAATGGAAGAATATTTGAGTCACCTGATATGCACATTGCCAGCTGAGTTCCTAGGCTAATAAATAAATATAGTGGGAAAAATGTCTTTAAACAAGGAGACATTTGTTTTGCTTCTCATATACTACAAGTAGGGATCTTTCAATGAATATCTAGTGCCATGTACTTCACAGTTTTGTGCCCCGTATTAGAGTTTGTTGCCTAAATTGACCCCCCAAAATAGACAAGCGTAGTGTTTCAGGACTATCATTTCATCACTGAATAGGCAGAGGCAGGAGGATCACCAGTTCAATGCTAGAGACCTCATCCCAAAGGAAACTAAAGTGGCCTTGAATATAGTGATGTAATGTTGTCTGTTGTTTCTGAGCCCATGGAGGCTGCGCTATCAACGTACTATAGTAAAAGTGTCTTTAAACAGAAACACAAAATGAAGATCTGCAGCCTAAGATAAGACAAGAGCTCCCAGGGACTGCATCCTGAATCTCTCCCATGCACAGTGTCACATGCATTAGTTCATGCACTAATACATTGCCAGTGGCAATTTGTTGTAGTGACCGTGACTAGCTAGGATATGTCCTCAAATGACGACTGACCATGGCAATGTGTGACAAGTGGAACCGAGCAGGGCACATGACAAGTTCATCTGTCTGGATTTACTGCACAGCCATTCCTTCATGCAGGTCTTACTGCCTCATGGGGGGCCCCTTCTAGAGGTGGATTTCAGAAGTCCCTTGAGAGGAGGGAGATGTACTTCTAACCTCCCACTCTCCACTCCCCCCCCCCCAAAGTCTGCCAAGACTCTGGGCCTTCACTGCCAAAATGGTTGATTAACACATGCACACCCACTGTGAACACTCTGGCTCATACACAGCCATGCCCTGAAAGCACACATTCTACCAGGTCTACTAGCAATAATGTTGGATTCTTGCAGCCTTGGAGGATGGACTAGGTCTTAATGCAGTGGGTTCTTATAGCAAGACCTTTCTACATGCTTTACTCCTGCCCCGTGTGGCTCTTCACCTTCCTGCTTCTCTTCTGTGGTGTCGGCCTTCCCACACAGTAGGCTCAAGCTTCTGGGGCAGATATTTCATGTGGGTGCCTCTGATTCTCATGCTTGTGGGCCAATCACATTGTCAGTGGAGCTGACGCCCATCATCAGAGGTGGGAACTCTCCATTGTGTTTGCTTCCAGGTCCCCTGGTTGATAAGGATATTGTCTTTATCTGAGATGGAAGCTCACTCAACAAATAAAACTGCAAATCGATCCACGAAGGTGAACAACCGGTGTTTGCTAAGGCATGTTCAGTGGCTGATGCTGAAAAGGTTTGGACGGAAGAAGCAGTCCTATCCAAACTTGTGACATATGTAGGGGATGCATCTGGAATTCAGTCATTTACTGCACATTTTCAAATCTCTTGGTGTGTCTCTCTTCTAGCCTTGGGTTTTAAGAAATCACCCATGTCAGCAATATCTGAGTCACAGTACTCAGTTTTGTTGCTAAGCTGTGTAAGGTCTTACTCATAGAAGGAACGTTTGCATTTAAAGCAGGAAGTCAGGAGAACAGAACACTAATAATGGTGTTTTAAATGTCAGAATTAGGGAGGAATCAATTTAGATGAGTCAAATCTCAGAGTCTCTCAAGTGACGCCATGTTCATATGAGGCACATAAAGCTGGAACCAGAAAACCTTCCCTTTAAGAGTCCCACACGATGATATTAAACTTAGAAGAAAATCACGTTTCAAGTTTTGTTCTTATTTCTGTTGCTATCAAGGGCAAGCATGTAGCTAGACCTTCTTCCACAGAGATGAAGATAGATGTCAAGGTTCTTTGATCATCCCAAGCTAGTTTGTATCTTCTCAAGGAGCTCGACGGTGGAGAGATGATAATAAAATCATTTCTTTTTATTGCTTCTGGAAATTGACTTTTATGGACTAATTTGGGTCAGTAATTTGAGGTGTTTGCTCGTTGTCGTGTTTTTGTTGTTTTAAAGTAGTATAGAGGATACAGTTGGGAAGGCAGCAGTATCTCCAACAGTGGTTATTTATTTGCTGTGTGTTCACTGCTGTACTGAACATTTTTCATGTCCATACCATTCACCTTCCTAGTAGGTTACTTGCATGTTATTACCCCATAATAGATACACAGGACTAAGGTCACAGCAAATAAATACCAGAACTAGGACTTGAACCCACAGTGTCTTAGCCTCTTGCTGTGTTGGCACTTCACCATTACCAGGCAGTCTCTGCTCTCCTCAGGCCTGTGCATGATGGGAAATAAACATGACTGACTGAATATGCTAATGCATCTCTCTCTCTCTCTCTCTCTCTCTCTCTCTCTCTCTCTCTCTCTCTCTCTCTCTCCTTTTGCTTTCTAGGTTTTGGAGGTGCCCTTGGCTACCTTTTGGGAGCCATAGACTGGGTGCATCTAGAACTGGGAAGGCTGCTGGGCACAGAATTCCAGGTCATGTTCTTCTTCTCTTCCCTGGTTCTCATCTCGTGCTTCATCACACACCTGTGCAGCATCCCTGAAGCCCCGCTCAGAGATGGTGCAATCGACCCTTCCTCACAGCAGGACCCTCAGGGCTCATCATTGTCAGCCAATGGGACGCATGAATATGGTTCTATTGAGAAAGTTAAAACTGGAGGTGCAGACACAGAGCTGCCAGTGCAGGGAGGGAAAGACAAAAAGCCTTCGGAAGAGGTAAAGATTCAAATTCTTTTTTTCTTTTTCTCCACATGGAGGAAGTGTTCTTGCTAAATCACTTTGTTCTTTGTGAAATTTGTCTTGTTTGCTTGTCTGATGTGAAGTTCTGTGAAGTTGATTTGAACCTTTAAAACCTCCCTTAGGCATTAGCTGTTGGGATGAGAATCTTGTGCCTTTGTGGTTGTCTTGCCTTTTACTCCTTTCAAAGCATCAAACTGGGGGAAATGACATCGTCAACTGTAACAGACCATGTGAGAACTCTCTAGCCACCTTCTGGCCACAAGAAATAGTCTCTTAGATATGAATTACAATCTATAACTTTGTTCCTTCAAATGACAATGTCATTGAGCTAATGACTGGATTAGACATATGAATTTGCATAACATGACTTGGTTGGATAATTCTTTCAATCCATTTTCAGTTAGCTGGGCAAAAGGTTCATTCGCTTCAACTTAAAAACACAAAACCACAAACAAAACCACAAAAACCCATCTGCCAGAGAAAAGGATCAAGGGTCAGAGGATATGGTCAGTCAAGAGAGTAGAATGATGTTGGCTGATGTAGAAGCCACTAACTGCACAGATCTGCTTAAATTACAGCTAATCAAAATGAAATAAAACTAAGTCTCCATTAATTGCATTAGCCACATTTTGAAAGCTCAAAGCCACATAGGACAGGAAATGCTTCCAAGGCATAAGTGTAGAGCCCTTCCGCTGTAATAAAAAGGCAGACCAGACTACGTTGATCCAGTAAACGCAGCCTTCTGTCAGCTGCCCTTCAATGTCCGTGTCTTGGGGTACAGTACAACGGATCCACATAGAAGTCTTGTGCTTGGCTGACCTGCATTAGTCACTCATTGAATAACTGACAGGGTGGCTTTAGAGCAGCCTAAAGATTTAGACATTTGTCAAATCCTGACACTGCTACCTTTTAAAATGGATGACCTTGGACACTTACATTTCTGTAACACGAGAACTTAATTTTATCCACCAGCAAGGGATAGTATGCAGTTCCCATGTAACTCACTCAGGATGGTTCCCACTGGATGGTAAGGTGTGTTCTTTTGTGTCTGTGAGAATGCTGAGTGCTCTAAGCACAAACAGGGAGTGTTATCTGCTCTGAAATCCTATAAACAGTCCAGTACTTCACAGCTCTCCCGAGGTCAGCTTCTCCTGTTGGCTTTTGCAGCCAATAGAAAGAAATAATTTTGAATTTTAGACTTTAAATTGAGTATGTAAGCATATATGTATGCTATCAATATAAACGAATTATCATTCATTTAACAAACTGCTCTGGATACTGAATATGTACACAGCCCTATCTATACTAAGGATTCTGACTGAGACCATTCATTACATTAACTAATGTCCAAATCCTGTTCCTAGGAGTTTATAAGTCAGTTCCTTTGCTTGGGAGATTATAAATGGGCACGAGCCACTTATACCATCACAGCGAGGCACAGAATAGAAGATGCCACAACAGCAATGTTTCCACTGAGATTTTCTAAAAGGCAGGTGTGTTGGGGAGAACTATGCATTCAAGAGATTCACAGGGCAAAGCAGCATGAAAGACCAAGGAAGAAGAGGAAGGAGGGAGCAGTATCTTCTTATCAAGCCAAACACCTGGGGAAGGGAGGGATGGGGACAGAGTGGGGCATCACGGTCTCACCTGCACCACGGTACTAAGAGCTTCAGCCCGGTCGGAGGGTTTTTTCAGCCAAAGCTGGCCCTCGGTAAGTCCAAGTCTCAGGGGAAGAGCTGGTACTAGAACCTTACATCTTGTCTAGCCATTGTCAAGAAAGGGTGGTAAGTCTACAGACAGCACTTAGACGGCCACTCATCTGTGTGCCCACCAGCAGGGAATCAAAATGGCACACATGATGGTAATGATTCTCATAGCCAAACTTGCAATATATTTTGCAAAATGGAGAAATTGTTCTTAAGCAAATAGAGCAAGGCTTTGGGGACTTAAAAAAAAAAAAAGTCACCCCAGCCTGGTGCTTGAATGAGGGTCAGGGTTTGAAGTGGAGATCTGGGGAAGATCTCTCCTGGTAGAGAAGGGAGTAACAGCAATGCCATAAAGACACAACAACAACAAAACATCAAAATTCCCTTAGTGCGTATAGGGGGAAACGGTGAGAAAACTCTACATTGGCCACTCTTACATAAAGCAGACTTTCAGTCAAATTCGTAAAACAAGGGGCTTCCTAGTAGAGCATGTGATAAAAGGATCAGTTCACCAAAAGAGAAACCTGGTAAACATTCATCAGCAGTAGCAGCCACAGGTGGCAAGTCTGAAGGGACAAAATACACTGCAGTAGGGATCACAGGCCCTGACACAAGACTTGCAAGGCTGGACAGATGATCCAGAGAAAATCAGCAAGGACACATGGGATTTGAACTGCACTTTACACGGTATGGACCTAATGGCATCAGAATACACAGTTCCCTCCATTGAACAGAATGGGGAATATCCCTTAGGAATGAGTCACAGAGACTGAAGCAACAATCACCCAGCCTGCATGGGTCTGAGCTAGGTCCTCTGCATGTATGAAATGGCTATTAGCTTGGTGTTGTTGTGGGACTCCTGATAGTGGGAATGGGGGCATCTCTGACTCTTTTGTGTGCTATTGGGATCCTTCTCCTCATACTGGCTTGCCTTATCCTGCCTTGATTTGAGGGTTCGTTCCTGGTCTTATTGTAACTTGATATGCCATGTTCAGTTGATATCCTTGGCAGACCTGTTCTCTCTGTCTCTCTCTGTCTCTGTGTCTCTGTCTCTCTCGTCTCTCTGTCTCTTTCATGGGTAGAGGGGAAGTGGGAGGACTGGGAAGAACGGAGGGAGGGGAAACTGCAGTTGGGATGTAAAGTATAGGAGAAGAATAAAAGAAAAACCATGACATAGAGGGCCTTCCCAACAACAGCAATGCAGAACTATACAGAACTAGAAGTGAATAATACAGGAAACTTCATAGTATTCACAAATATGTGGACATTCAATAACATTCCTCTAAGCAACCAAGAGGTCACAGGTTATAAGAAATGTGAAAATAACCCATGCTGTGTTTACAGCTGAATAAAATTCTATTGAAATCTATCAAGCACGTCACTAACTGATGCCAATACTTTCCAAAGCCTTTTAAACAAATCCAAAAGGAGGGAACACTTCCAAACACATCTATAAAATCATAATTATGCTGACACCAAAGACAGACACTGGCAGTAAAACAATGAAAGATCCACACGCCCACATTCTTGATAAGCACTGATGCAGAGATCCTCAACAGAATACTAGCAAACCAAATACAGTAACACATTCAAAGGATTATCTACCATGATCAGGGAGATGTTCTCTTAGAATGCAAAGATTATTTATGATGTATGAGTCAATAAATGTGGCACAGTATATCACACTGGTTGCAACGGGATAACAACATGTGATTATCTGACGAAATGTACAAATAGCATTAGACAAAATCCAACATCTTTTAATGATTAAAAACTCTATGTAGGGGTTGAAGAGATGGCTGCTCTTCCAGAGGACCCAGGTTCAATTCCCAGCATTCACATGGCAGCTCACTTCTGTTTGTAACTCCAGTTTCAGGGGATCTTACACTCTCGCACAGTCATACATGCAGGCAAAACACCATTAAATGTAAAAATAAATTATATAAAAATCCTTTTAGAAACTTGTGCTAAGGATATCTATTGCCAGTTCTATGTGGCATAGCAGTAGAGCAATCAGTGAAGAGAAAGAAATTTTAAAAAGTGTTCAAGTGGAAACAAAGAGGTTGCACTGTCTGTTTGCTGAGGGTAGGGTATTATATTTATAAAACTCTTAAAAGTCAATTCAAAATCTGTTAGATCCAAACTGTAAATTAAGTAAATGTAAGGATATATATATAAAAAATCAGTATATCAGTACACATTTACAGCAAATTGTGCTGGTTAGCCTTTTGTCAACTTCACACAAGCTAGGGTCTTCTGAGAAGATGGGACCTAATTGAGAAAATGCTTTAATCAGATTGGCCTGTGAGGAAATCTGCAGGAGCATTTTCTGGAATAATGATTAATGTGGGAGGGCCTAGTTCACTGCGGGTGGTGCCATCCCCTGTAGGTGGTCCTGGGTTGTATAAGAAAGCAGGGGAACCAGCCAGTAAGCAACCATATTCCATGGCCTCTGCTCCAGTTCCTGCCTCCTGGTTCTGCCTTGAGTGCCTCCCTTCCCATTATGATGGACTGGGGTTATGACTGGGATGTGTAAGCCAAATTAACCATTTCCCACCAAGTGTCTCAGATAGAGTTACTATGCTATGATGAAATACCATGACCAAAAGCAAGTTGGGGAGGAGGGAGTCTATTTGGCTCACACTTCCATATCATAGTCTATTACTGAAGGAAGTCAGGACAAGAACTCAAATAGGGCAGGAGCCTAGAGACAGGAGCAGATGCAGAGGCCAGGGAGGGGGGAGGGGAGAGGGGAGAGCTACTTCCTTGCTTGCTCATCATGGCTTGCTCAGCCTGTTTTTTGTATAGAACCTAGGGCCACACCAGTCCAAGAATAGCACTACCCACAATGTCCCTCTTGCACAAACAACTAACTAAGACAATGCCCTATGACTAGATCTTACAGAAGCATTTTCTCAGTTGAGGTCTCCTCCTTTCAGATGACTGTAGCCTGTGTCAAGTGGACATACAACTAGCCAACACACCAGGTTACTTTTGTCCATGATGTTTTAGCACAGCAATAGAAAGCAAACCAGTTTCAGATACGATCTAAAACTAAAATCAATTTACAGTAGCTACAAAAATACTTAAGAATAAGTTTAGCTAATATCCATAGTTAAAAACTATGAAGATATTGAAAACATAATTAAATGGAAATTAAGAGAATTAACATTATTAAATATCCATATCACTCAAGGCGATCTATGGATTCAATGCCATCTCGATCAAAAGTCCAATCACTTTTTTCACAGAAATAGGAAAAAAAACATTTGTAACTATATAAAACCATGAAGACCACAGATATCTAAAACTTGAACAAAAATAATAACGATAAGGGCATTTATTTCTTTACCACAAAGCTATGTAATTAACCAGGCATGAAAACCAGCACATGGATCAATGGAATCAAATAAACAACCAAGAATTAATTTTCAGATTTAATCTCTGGCACAAAAAAAATCAGTGGAGGAAAAGACAGTCTTCAATGACTAGGGCTGGAAAGTGTGTGTGTGTGCACACATGGAAGAATGAAGCTAGACCATCATGACCTAGCATATAAAAAGCCAGCTAGAGTGACTCAGAGACCTAAGCATAAGCCCCAAACTGTAAAATGACTAGAAGGAACCAGCAAGGAAAGGTGTGACCTTTATCTAGGAATAGAGGTTCACGGTTTGTCATCATCCCACAGTACAAAGGAAGAAAGAAACGTGCATGGCACTGACAGATCCCACTTCAGCCAAGGAAACTATCAACAGAGTGAATGGCCACAGTACTGAATGGGAGGGTGAATTTGCAAACTATACTCCAGGGAGCAGTTACTGTCCAAAAGGAAGCCAGCAAGTGATTGAGGAACTCCATGGTTTCTGCTGTTGTGTTGGCTTGGGTTTTGTCTGTGTGTATGGGGCAGGGGGAGGGACTTTTTGGTCTCATTTTGCTTTGCTTTGTTATTTTTTTTTTTTTATCCTATTGGTGTTGATTTTTGTTTTTTGTTTGTTTTGGAGAGAGGGGAAGAGGAAGGCAGGGAGGGAATGTGGAGGGAGGGAGTGAGAGAGGGAGGGAGCGAGAGAGGGAGGGGAAGGGGGAGGAGTCAAGGGAGAGAGAAGTGTGTGGGGGAGATATGACTTCTGTTAGTCCTATGTAGTCATTCCACAACATACACATATTTCAAAACATGTAACACATCTCAAACAGTATTTTTCAGTTGAATAACAAGAAAACAAATGAAGCAAACAATAGCAATATGTGTCACACATGATTTAGAACTGGAATCGATTTTGTTGTCAGGTTTAACAGACAAACTAAGCCGGATGTGGTAACCTGGGCCTTAAATGCCAGCACACTGGAGGCAGAGGAATTTGGATCTCCGTGAGTTCAAGTTCGTCCAGGTCTGAATATCAGTTCCAGGGCAGAGCAAGGCATCATGGGCTCATGGCTAAGCATCGGGCACTTCTCTTCTCTGTGCGCATCTAGAGATGCCTCCAGCAATGCACGGCAGGGCCAGGATCAAAGCCAAGGTCAAAGTTGCCATACTTCCTCACAGTCATTGGTTCTAAACTGAGAGCAGCTGCGCAGTTTAGAGCTAGGATTCTTTTGAATGAGAAGAGACCTGAAGAGTTCTAACTGGATTCCATAAAAATTCCATAAAAACCCCATCTCCCAACCCTGCATGCCAAAGAGTTTTCCTTCTCAATGTTTGTGTTTTCTCCTTCAGAGAATAGTTTTGGGTTTCTTCCTCATGAGGATTCTGAGTCTTGTTCACTCACAAATCCACCACGTTTCAGTCACCAGTGATGACTGGGCAGAATCTGTGCAGTACAATGACTTCCAGGTGCTTGCACCCACTGGGAGGGGTTCTCCCAGGGAACTGATGAGTCAGGGGTAAGACGACACCTGAATTCTCATTCTCCCTTAAAACTACTGAGTATTTATATCCCCATCTTTTACAGAAATACTAAGCTCAAATCTGAAGGCTCACATTTATGTTTTTGGAAGGGCAGAGAAATTAGGTTAACAATGAAGCAGGCTGAAAATTAGGTAGGAGGCAGAGGGATTCATTAATATTTGCAGCGAGGCAGAACTCATGCTTGCCAGGTTTACTTTTGAGATTGTGCAATTTTGTGGGAGGAGAAATAAAAGGCAGAGAAAGCTCTTAGTTTGAAGAAAGAAAGCCAGCTGCCATTCCCTGGACGATATCTACGTTTTTCTGGGAGTAATTTTGCACAGTTGTTACAATCAGCTTTTATTTTTAGATATTGTATTCTGTACTCAAAGTATTTCCCCTACAAGAGAAGGGAATGCATATATTTTGATACTAATTAAGTATAAGGAGATTAATATATTTGCCATCCATGGGTCAAATACTGCAAGATGGATAAAGTTATCTAGATGTGATGCTGTGCCTGTGATCCCAGCACTCTGGAGGGGAAGGCAAGAGGACTGGGAGCTCAAGAAGGCCATCCTCGGCTATGCAGCAAAATCAAGGCCAGCCTGAGCTACGTGAGATCCTGTCTCAAAACAGAAGAGAAACAAGGATGATAAAAAATAAAGTGTCAGTTATGGAATGAATCCAAAATTGTTAAGTTGGATTTCTTCATGGAAGAAAAAAATTCAGACTGCTTTGAGTTATAAAACGATATGTTATTATGGTGAAAACAGTCTCAGGATACTGTCTGACAACTCGACTAATTAGGTCTCAATTTTCTTATGTCAAGACTCAGAATTTTAAAACCACTGGGAAGAAAGATCCATCAACCACCTCAGATGACATTCCTATTTCCATTGTCCTTAGGGAGAGTAACTGCTTAATGTTCCAAGGTTTCTTTCTTCTCTGACCTGACAAGATGCTCAACACTTTTGATGTTTTCAGTTTTGTGGATATTTTAAAAGTTCTATCTCTCTCATGATGAAGATGATGATGATGATGACGATGACGATGATGATAACAACAAGTTGAAGTCCTGATGTTAATGTGTGAACCTAAAGTGAGGAGTCTGGGGGATGAGTATTCATCCTTTAAAGGATTTATTTATTTTAAGTATGTGAGTTCCCTGTTGCTCTCTTCAGATACTGTGCAACCATTGCTGAGAATTGAACTCAGGACCTCTGGAAGAGCAGTCAGTGCTCTTAACCACTGAGCCATCTCTCTAACCCCAAGTATTCATCTTTTACATGTGTCTATTTATACTCTTCACATCTTTAGCTCAGTGCGAAGCTCACTTATGTCCATCCTTGGCAGTGGCTGGGGAAGTTACTGGAGAGTAGGCACCTAGCCAAAGGACAGGGAGTTGATTAGCAATTTGTTTTAGTTTCCATTTTACAACAACATCCATCAATCATCACACAGTTGTAGTGGTCAGAAGTGTTGGTGGGCTCCAATGAGTTCTCAGCTCTGGGTCCTACATCACTGCAATCATGACGTCAAATTGCAGTATTCTCATCCGGAGTCCAGACAGACAGAACCTGTCTTCATTCAGGTTATTGGGAAAGTCCAGTTCCTTGTGGTGTAGGAATAAGGTTCCTGTTTCCTTGTGGATTACTGTCCAGGGTCTGCCCTAAGCTTTGAAGGACCACTCCCAGTTCCTTTTCCATGTGGCTCCTTCTGTTTTCAAAGGCAGCGACCCTCAAGCTTAAGTTGCTCTGAATTCTGCTTCTGCTCTGTGTTGGAAGAACACTTCTGCTTTCTAAGGGCTTGTGTGATTCAACTATTAACAGGTTAACCTTCCTATTAATTTCTTCAAGGTCCGCTAGCTAGGAACCTTAAGTGTATCTTCCAGATTCCTTTCCACATGTAACAAAACATAAGCCTGGGTTCCATCAAAGCAAGAGATCATGAACCCCATCTTGAATTAGCCTACCATGCTCAAAGAATAATAATTATCCAAGGGATTGTTTAGACCTGTGAGCTTTGGCCTTATTTAAAATAAATAAGTACAATTTAAAAGACGGAGTGCTAGCTGTTTCTTACATCTTGAGCTGAGTGTAGTTCCACTCCAAAACTCTCCAACCTTTATTCACAGGCCCATAAATGAAAGTTATTTATGGGCCTGTGACTGCTAAGGAGGCATTCATTTTAAACAGCACATTATCAATGAATTTGTCCAATGGAAACCAACATGTGATATCATATGAGAGACAAGTGACAGAGATGTCATCTGGCTGTGGCTCTGACTCTGCTGATGGCTGGACATCTACACTGAACACCTATGTTCTTTTGCCAGAGTCAGAGGACAATGTCGATGAAGTCACTCCTTCGGGCACTAGTGAACATGCCCTCCCATTATCGCTGCCTTTGCATCAGCCACCTCATTGGATGGACCGCCTTCCTGTCAAACATGCTCTTCTTCACAGATTTCATGGGACAGGTAATGAATGTGTATACCCACACTCTCATCAGAGCTTCTCTTGTCTGGCCTGTGCAATAGATAGAGCAAAGAGTGCCCTCGAGGAACTGGTTTACAGTTACAGTTCAAGAAATAGGCTGCTACACCCTGCGAAACTAAATATTGTGAAATCTACCACTACTCAATCAAATACAATAAATGAACGTAATAAAATGCAACAAATAGACAAGAATAGGTTTAAGCTGCAGAGCCATGTCAAGCTTCATTACAAGGCTATGCAACCTGGTCTTGAAGGGTGAGTTTCAGAGATAAGAGAGAATCCTAAGTGGGAACAGGAATGGCGTGGGCTGAGGTGAGCCGGAAGGCTGTTAGCTGTACCAGAGAACGGTACTGAATCATCTGGGGCCAGGTGTGATCTTGACAGTGGGGGGAGCATTAACATCACTCCAGAGAAATGTTACTCATGTTTGATGTGTGTAGTGAGAATTTTGGTTTCTTTCAAAAGCACAGAAATGTTATGGGAATGTGTTTTTGGCTTAATCCCAGGTGTGGGATAGGAGGCTGCTTTAGACTGTCCACAGCAGCTGTCTGTGATTTGCCTTGTGCTCCAGCAGGGCTGTGAGTTTTGCCAGCTGCAGATAGTTCCTGCAAGTTTAGAATTCTGGGGATTCTTGTATGGGTAAATAAATGCTAGAGCCCTGAGAGGGGCTGTAGTTGCTGCTGCTGCTGCTGCTGCTGCTGCTGCTGCTGCTGCTGCTGGTGGTGGTTGCTGGTTGCTGGTTACTGGTTGTCATTATTGTGATTTGTCAAGTGGCCATGCACAAAGAGAAGAAAAAGAAACTGAATATCCCAATAGAGAAGATTAAACTTACCCCAAGGAACTCAATGCTCGTAAAGCTATCAACACCCCTTCCCCTTTAGCCCTCCTTCTTTCTCTCCTACCTGGTGTAGGCAGGTTGGGAGGGTGGGATAGGGGTGGAGACCGGTGGTAGAATAAGGACCCATAGCGCAGCCAAAGGTCCTGCTACAGACACAGATACTGTACTTGATGAAGGCCCTTGATGGAGGTATGCTAGATGAAAAGAGAGTGCTAGAGCTGTCTGCTTGAACTCTGGGCCCTAGGAGGTGCCTCCCCACCCCCCCAAGGATAGAGAAGCATTCGAAGAGCTGCCCACCTCACTGCACTAGTTACAAAATCACCGGAACCTCTCTTTCAGATTGTGTACCACGGGGATCCCTACGGTGCACACAACTCCACCGAGTTTCTCATCTATGAAAGAGGAGTTGAGGTCGGATGTTGGGGCTTGTGCATCAACTCTGTGTTTTCTTCAGTTTATTCGTGTAAGTGTTCTTTTCCCAAGGCTGTCTTCAAACGGCTAGCAGCAGGATCCAGATCTTATATCCCACAATCTATTTCCTTCTCTTTAAAAGATTGGATTCTTGATCATTTTAAGGGAATCGGGGAAAAACTATTCCTTTCAAGAGGATCACCGGAAATGTCTTTTTTCATAGTCAATCCTAGGAATCATTCCCCTTGAATTGTGCTTGTAACCAGTGGGTTTCTGGGAAACATTTGTTAGAAAATAAAAGGGGATTGTGTGAATAAGATAGTGAAATGTTGGATGGATAAGATGTGGAGCCCAGAAGCTTCCTGGCCCGCTGGATGGAGCAGAACCATTCCATAGGTGTCTTGTAGATTTCATAGATGATTCGACCAACTTGTACATGCTTCCCAGTTCCTCCCATAGCTGCCTTAAGTTGTGCTTCTTTTGCGATATTATTCAAGTATTCCTCTTACTTCTCCACCCACCATTGGCAGAAGCCACCATTTACCTTCCCCCCCCCCCAGAGCATATTGCTACTCTTTCTCAGTTCAGCACACAGCATCAGGTGAAGATCTAGGATCTCCAGCGACCTAGAGGGCCACAGGGCAACCTGGCTGCCCTGGTGAGAAATAGCCCTAGAAAACTCCATCTGCACTGCAGTCAGGAGATAGCCTTCTAGCCGTTACCACATGTACTCTGAGTCCTGAGATAGAGCTGACCCACTTTTCCTATACTAGCATTCATGCCTAGAATTCAACTCTATAATCTCTTCCTACCACAAAGACAGCACTGCTGAGGGTGTGGCCAACTCGGGTGTCATGGGAAGCAGAGGCAAAGGAATTTAGTTCTTGAAGGAGTGGATTGACTTCTCTTCATGAGTGAGGCGCTTTTCACCAGACTTTCAACCTTTCTACAGTTGATAAGAAATGTGTCCAAATCTCTCTTTTTCTTTCCTTACCTCTCATTGGCTTACCTATACACCTGGATAAGAGCTGTGCATTGATATCTTTTGAGCAGCAAGGCGCCTTAGACTCAATAAATATGAAACAAGCAAGCTCATCAAGGATTATTACGAGTTTGACCTAACTCTGCACTGCTCCCATTCTCCAACCTTAGCAGTAGCGCTCCAAACATGGAATGCATTTCAAAAGGGAAGTAATATGGTCTGCTTGTCCTTTCTACAGCGTGTCTCCTATCCAATGACCTGAGGCAGTGTGTTGCTTCATAAATGATCCAACCACAATACAGATTTTATTTCTTGTCTGTGATGTATAAGCCCAATAATAATTCCAGTGGCTAAGCAACCTTTCATTCTCAATGGGCACATCTCAATCATGCACCATTTATTTTCTGGCTCGAATGATCCAATAGACTAAAGTAAAGGAGATAACTCTTTCCTTATATTTGTATGTACAAATATGCTAAGAGTAGAAGCAAGGTCAAAGTTAACTGTCTTTGTCCCTCCCTGAAGTCAGTAAAATAGCAGTAGCCACACTAACACTAACTGGGGTTTGTCTATGTGCCAATATTGGGCTGGGTGATTTTTTTCATAGGTTTTGCCACATTTGATTCTGACTAACAGCCTCCACTACAAAGAACTATATTTCATTCGTACTTTTTAGGTAAGGAGGCTGAGATGATAAACAATTAAGAAACTTGTCTCCGTGGAGGAGCCTATGATAGGGCGGTGTGGGATCCCCTTCACAGCTCTTGTAGGATTGACAAGACAGGCAAATGTCTACAGAGAACCTTCCATCTTTTTTACCTGGACAGACTGCCTTCAGGTTCGGGCTAAAAAACTAATAGTGACTTGGATCGTTCTGGGAAGCTTGGCTGTTTTAATATCTCTAACTTAACTCTGGGTGGTGGGATCGGGATAGGCATACACTGCCCATCGGGTACTCTTGGGCTTGACCTCTCTCATCAGAATGAATGTGACTCTTCTGTGTCTTTCATTCCCGGGTCCCATCACCATGGGTCGCTTTTCTGCCTCTTCTTTTTATATTCTTTTGACATCTGGCTGGCTACTAACCAGTACCTTGCTCTCCTCTATGGACAGTAGAGTCAGCAAGGCAATTTCATGCTGTCTTTTATGCAAAGGATTTAAAGCTGATCCCCAAAGCCAGCTGTTTCTGGCACACAGATAAGGAAGTGTTTTGTTTCTGAGTCAGTATCAAAGGAAGTCGTCTAAAAAGGAAAGTGCATCTTCAAAAGAAAGGATTATCTGAAGTTATTAGATACTGTGAGGCACTGCCAGCTGTAATTTTTTTACCCCTTCATTCTCTCTACAGACTTTCAGAAAGCTATGGTCTCCTACATTGGATTAAAAGGCCTTTATTTCATGGGGTATTTGCTCTTTGGCCTGGGAACAGGATTCATAGGACTCTTTCCAAATGTGTACTCTACCCTGGTCCTCTGTTCTATGTTTGGTGTGATGTCCAGCACATTGTACACCGTGCCCTTTAACCTCATTGCTGAGTACCACCGTGAGGAGGAGAAAGAGGTGGGTGACAAAGGGAATTGACCTAAAGGATGGGGAAGGAAGGATTTTGGCAGAAGGCTGCTTACACAAGTGTAACCATGCAGACATGACTACAAATCTAGGAGAGTTCCTCTCTCTTTGCTGTGAATCCCGATGCACCTTTTGAATTTTAGGACACTGATAGTGACCCCAAATACCTGATTAAAGTAGTCAGGCTCACTGATGATGAGAAGCCAGTCCTTGAGACAACAGAAAGATGCCCAGTGTCTTCTGTGACCACTCTAAGGGGCTTTCAACGTCACCCCAGCATTTTTAGATTCCTACAGTGATGCCACCCCTGATCTAAGGTACAGAGAAGCCTGGTGGCATTTCTTTCGGCTACAGTCTGGAGCTGTGACTTGACCTTTATCGTGCTTCCTGGATAGACTTGGGATTCAGAACACAAGGTAGGACCTTAAGTGGTCCTCATGAGTGTGTTTGATGATGACCGTGAGGAAACCACGGAAATAGTCACTCTATCATTAAGGAGGTGTGTGTGTGTGTGTGTGTGTGTGTGTGTGTGTGTGTGTGTGAGAGAGAGAGAGAGAGAGAGAGAGAGAGAGAGAGAGACTATTCCAAGGCATTTGGAAGAGTTCAAAACAGAAAACAAAAGAGAAAAACAAACAAACAAACAAACAAAAACCAAACTGGGACATGGCCAAGGAGACTAGGGAAAGAGGAGAAAAATCAGAGAATAGCAAGAGAGAGAGGGGGGAGAGAGGAGAGAGAGAGAGAGAGAGAGAGAGAGAGAGAGAGAGAGAGAGAGAATAGGGAGGGTAGAGGGTTATAAGGAAGATGATGAGTAGTTTGGGGTAGAAGCAGGTGTATGTGTATGGGGGGAGCCAGGGTATATCTATATCTATATCTCTATCTATCTATCTATCTATCTATCTATCTATCTATCTATCTATCTATCTATCAAAGGAGTAGAGGGAGTACTCACCAGACAGTAGCCGTCCTTTCTGGGGAGAAAGGCAACACTCACTACACAAGTGGCGAAGGGAACATGAAGGGATATGTACTGTGCTCAGCACAGGGCCTACTTATTAGCTCACAGGACTCCAAATAGGACAGCTAGTGTTACTGTTGTCCTGGTGACAGTGACAGCAATTCCTCCACCTACGAGTGTGCTAATGACAAAATAAGGTCCTAACTGCAAAACTGCCCTGCCAACGCCTAGCATGTAAGAGATACCAAATGGCAATGCGAACCAACTGGGGTCAAAGATTATCTACCAAGTGTTAGCATATTAATGGAATAGCCACCCTGTGGAAGGGGTTGGACTTTGCTTCTTCCATGTTTAAAAGCACTTTAGCATCCTTCTGAAAATGTCTTTTTAACACCAGGGAAGAAAGAAGGATTTGGACTGATGCTTTTTTGAGTTCCTGCAACATTGTATTTATTTACTTCTTACAAAGAGAATTCCGACTATCTTAATGTTTAAGCATGCGTTCATTAAAGGTGGAGGAACAGGTTTCCTGGCAATACAAGGAAAACAGCATCCATGGAGTTACGCCTCCCTCAGTTAGGAATTAGCAAACTGTGTGGCCTGCTGGTCAAAGGCAGCCTGCAGCTTGCTTTTCATCAGTTTATAAGATAAGAATCCCTTTTAAGTTTGCAAAAGATTGAAAAGAAGTTTAAAGAAGGATGCTGTTTTGGGATGCCTAAAAATAACATGAAACCCATCATCAGTGTGCTTAAGATTGCATGGAAATGCAGTTTGTTCTTTCACAAAGGCTTTCTTGAACTGTGAGAGTGGAGTCAAATAATTACAACCAAGATCCTACCAGGCTCTTGGCCCTGTGCGCTAGTGTCTTATAGACCAACGACTGTTTCTGTGCTTCCCCTGTAGAAGCGGCAGGAAGCGCCAGGAGGCCCTGACAACCATGGGCGAGGCAAAGGTGTGGACTGTGCTGCTCTTACCTGCATGGTGCAGCTGGCTCAGATCTTGGTTGGAGGTGGCCTGGGCTTCCTGGTCAACATGGCTGGGAGCGTCGTCGTCGTGGTGATCACGGCCTCTGCGGTGGCCCTGATAGGCTGTTGCTTTGTGGCGCTCTTCGTAAGATATGTAGATTAAGTTCATAAAGAGACATCCACCAAACCTCAGACAAAAGAAGCCCATGGCAAGAAACGACTCTTTTCTCGGACATTTCGGTGTTGGGGACTGTATGTCTCAGGTTGGCACTGCGCCTTGCATGTGCATGTGGGGAAGGTGTGGTGGGATTGCCCGCTCCCCTGCATCTTCTTTACTGCCCCGCAATGCAGGATGGGAGAGGCAAGTTCTGCTTCTCTAGAGAATTTCAAGCCTTCATAACGTCTGAGGAGAAAATGCTTATATCTGTAATGCTTATAAGTAATTTTTAAAAAGCAATTCATATACCACTGGGAAATCACACATTTCATCAAATTCAGAAGCACTTAAAACATGCCCGAGTGTTTCTTTTATCGTGTTGATTTATTCAGATTTAATTTGCTCATAATTAATTCCCGTTAATGTATGACATTCTGAACAAGCCTGCATTGGAGGTCTTATTCCGAAAGCGCTGCAAGTGTTCATTCATTTCACTGATGCAGTAAAAATCTTTTTCTTGAGTCTGTACCTTCACTTCATGCTCTGAAATTGATACTTTCAAGAAGTGATTCCTGGGTTTCTCCTACGATATTCTATCTCACTCCCAATAAAGCACATTTCCTTTAACTAAAACCTTCAGCAGGCTCCCAAGTGGGGAATTTTTACCAGCCTGAAGAGATTGTACTGAACCGGTGCTGAGAGATCACATCACTTAATAGCAAAACCAGCAGTGAGCTTTTGGAGCCTGGCTAATTTTGAACCTCTGGTACTCAGAAGTGAAATATTTTGCATCCCGAACCATGCGTGCTTGTATGTGCGCTGGTATGATGAATTCCATTCTCAGAGCATCGCGACCGTGAGTATATGATGCTTGTGAAGTGCTTCCCCTTACCGAAAAGTCTTAGCCTTCCTCGATTCGGCAGTTTTGACAAGGGACACCACAGCTGATCGTCACTCTTACACGAGGAAGCCCAAGCTAAGCGCCATTAGGCACCTCACTGAAGCCACACAAGTCACACACGGCAGAGCTGGGCTTTCAATCCAGGGCTTTGGCTCTACTGCTTCCCGTGGAGGGCAAGCCTAGGGAGGCAGCCTACGTGCTCAGGGCTCAATGAATGTCATGGTCATGGCGGTCAACCCCCCCCCCCAGCCCCCTCTCCTTAGGTTTTCTGCAGCCTTGGTTAAGTGCCATCTGCACGACTCCAGATGTGCCTGAGCCACGCAGAAAGGAAATTTGTGCGTGTGCCTTCAGATGTGAAAGATAGAGCTATGGGTTTCCACACTCATCCTAGAGTCTGGTAGAGTCCCTGCTCCTGGTGGGTTTCCAACTGACCAAATCTTTTCCTGGTAGAAGGGAATTGGAGAAAGCCAGTGAGCAGCCTGCCTCTCTCAGTGTGGTTATTCGGGAGTTGGAATATTGCCTTTGTTTGCCCTGTGTGCTGTAGAACGGATGTGCTCTGTCAGGCCACGTTGCATTAGCATTCTGGAGAAGGGGAGGCGTGCTCATTCTTCAAAGGGCTCTGTGTCCCCCTTTATTCAGTTGTCATGTGTGTAAAGGGCACAGGCTCGCCCCCAATGCTTCCAGAGATCAGAGCCATGGGATGCATGGTTTGGCCCAAGGCTCAATCGCTCTTTTTATCTCACTCTGTAACAGAGGGCACACGACATCCACTGTATCCTTGCACAGGCGAACACTTGCAGTGTTAATGTACCAGGGGCCACCTATACTCCTCCACCCACCACGGCCGCCACAATAGCCACCCCCAGCCTCCCCTCCCCTCCAAGGGCACATAGACTCAGTGGTGTGCTGTGTCGGCCTCTGGAAGATGAACTCAGTAGAGTCCTGTGAAGGTGTTTCAAACTGCCTCAAGGAATGCTTCCATGGGGGGTTGGGGGGATTCCGGGGTCTAGAGTATGGTCTGAGGACATTCCATTTCATGCAGGGTGAGGCCTGGTTAGTGGGATGGGAGCTGACCACAGTCTTCTAGTGATGAAGTGCAGACCATGGACACTGACTGCTTGTGGATGAAGGCAGTGTTGTCCTCAGCCCTGCTTCCCCATTGGTAAGTAATGGTGTGACCACTGGTGGGTGGATCCTGAGAAGAGATGCAGAGCAAGACAGGAAACGTTGGGGAGGATGGAGACCTCAGGCGTCCAGTGAGCACTGCTATAACATTCTCTCAGGAGACAGGTGTCAGTGAGACAGCTTGTTTAATTGGGAAGGGGAAGAACAAAGGCTATTTACACCTTTGGGGCATGAGCAGGGGCCATTGGGGTGATCTTACAGCATTGATTAGGGCCAAGGTGTGGGTGTGGGATGCCTCATTTGCATAAGGATGAACTCCAGCTGGTGCTGGACACTACCTTATAAGGGAAAAGAAAGTTTAACCTGACTACCAGCTATGTGACCTCCTCTGGTGGGGCAAAGGTAGGGGGCACAGGGCTCCCTGGCCCCATGGGGCAGCACTGAAGATCACCAGTCTTGGATCATTTTGCCACCATGTGTCCTGCTTCCTTGCCTCTTCCTGTCTCTCTGTGTTCTCTAATAGCTGCTGCATCTCAGTTGTCTTACACACATTTTCTCCTCCCCACTACGGTCTGGAAATCTACCTTGCTGCTGCAATTCTTCCAAATTCTTCTATGTGTAGAGCTTGCTCCCACTGCTGCTCCGTTGCCACAGCTGAACAAAGCAGAGGCCTGGGACAGTCTTGGTGTCTCTGGCCAATTTTATTGCATGCCCAATAATTGTGGACAGTAGGTGGAGGGTAGGGATGTTAGCATCCCTTCTAGGCTCCGCCCCACAGTTACCTGGCAACAGCCGGGTGTGCTTGACTTACTATAAAAGGGGCTGCTTGCCCCTCCTCTCTCTCCTTACTTGCCCCTCCTCACTCTCTCTTACTTTCTTTCCTCTCTTTCCCTTCTCTCCCCATCCCCCTCCCCTCTCTTTCCAGGAGTTCGAGTTCCTGGTCAGCTTCTACTCTCTCTGTCTCTCTGCCTTTCTCTGCCTCTACTCCCTCTTCAACTCTCCCCATCCCATGCCCTAAATAAACTCTATTCCATATTATATCCATCATATGGCTGGTACCTCCGGGGGAAAGGATACTTCAGCATGGGCCCTCAGAGGCCCCCCCTTCCACCCTACCATACCAGGCCCCCACCAAATATATTCCTGGTTCTTTTTTTCTTATAAAATACAGCAAGGGGGCAGGGCTCATGCTAAAGTGACTGCTGCTTCCTGTCTGCTGCTCTCTGTCACCTCGTCACTCTCCCTCATCACCTAAGGGACACACAGCTTTCTTTTTTCTTTTTCTTTTTAAAGATTTACTTATTTCCTGTATATGAGTACACTTGCTGTCTTCAGACACACCAGAAGAGGGCATCAGATCTCATTACAGATGGTTGCGAGCCACCATGTGGTTGCTGGGAATTGAATTCAGGACCTCTAGTAGAGCAGTCAGTCCTCTTAACCAACGCTCCAGCCCCGACATACAGCTTTCTCATCAGATGCCAGGGACCACAGACTTCTCTGCCCATTAGCTCCTTCTCTTCAGATCCTAGTTTCCCAGGGATGTTGGGAATCCAAGGGTGCTGCTGTTTCAGTCATCAGTGTTCACGATGTCTGGCTATCTCTTTTTTTCCCACATGAGTACCACTCACTTGCTGCCCCTCAATCAGGTCTCCTTGCATTCCATTACTATGCTAGTTTAAAAATAAAATAATCACGTCTTCTTAGAGGGGGACATATACAAAGTCACCAACACTGTCCTAGTTTTGATCCCTCCCATCACGATCTGTGCTGAACTGAGAATTTGACAGACTGGAAACGCGATCATGGAAAGCGACTGCTCTGAACTCCAGAGCACAAGAAAGCGAGGGATGAGCAAGGTGTCAGAGGTCCTGTGTCAGCTCCCAGTGTGATGAGAGAAACAGACCACGCCATCTCTCCTGCTGCCCTACTCATACCGCATAATGCTTAGGCGGAGCCCAGAGAGTTCCGCCCAGTTCTTAAGCGTGACTTCAAGGACCATTTCCGCTTTTGAACTCTTGGGGGAGAATAAAAGCAGTACAGCCAACCATTGCACTGAGGTCATGGACCCCTATGGAAGAGTTAGCGGAAGGACTGAAGGAGCTGAAGAGGATGGCAACCCCATAGGAAGAACAACACTGTCGACTAACCCAGATCCCTCAGAGCTCCCAGAGGCTAAGCCACCAACCAAAGAGCATACATGGGACCGGCCCTGGTACATGTGTAGCAGAGGACTGCCTTGTCTGGCCTCAATGGGAGAAGATGAGCTTAATCCTGTAGAGACTTGATGCCCCAGGGAAAGGGGACACTGGTGGGGTTGAGGTGGGGATGGGTGGGAGAACACCCTCTCAGAAGCAAAGGGGAGGGGAGATGGGGTGAAGACCTCAGGGAGTGGGAACCAGGAAGGGGGCAACCTATGGAATGTAAAATAAATAAAATTAATTTAAAAATGTAGATCAGCTGGGAATATGTCCTACAGCTGAGGACCATCCTACTTGGACCCTTAAGAAATCAAGCATAGTCACGATGAATCAGCCCCAGGGCATGGCCTTTATTACAGGTAGTCAAATATCATTGCTTCAGGGTGGAGGGAAGGCTGACACAAGAAGAAACAAATACGACAATATCCATGCACACTGTTGCTTTGCAACATTTGGTAGAGTACGAGCTGAGGTAAGGGGCTACAGGGATCTCTCTCTCTCTCTCTCTCTCTCTCTCTCTCTCTCTCTCTCTCTGTTTCTGCCTCTCTGTCTGTTTCTGTCTCTGTCTGTCTTTGTCTCTGTCTCTGTCTCTGTCTCTGTCTCTGTCTCTGTCTCTCTCTCTCTCTCACACACACACACACAAATACTTTACCCATTGAATTCAATTCCATTAAAGGTTGAATAAGTAGACATAATTCAATTTTTTAAAACTTCTAACAACTTATGGAAACCCAAATTTGCATTTTCTTTAGCGAATTAAATTCACTCTGGTAAAACCAAAACCAAAACCTACCACCACTGACACAAGTTTAACCTTAAGACAAATAAAGTTAATGTAGAGGTGGAAACACTTTTAGTAGACATCCCAAGGGATAAGGGGAAGGTCCGTTGTTGGCTTGCTGCTTCCCTAATCCATCTCCATCAGCATCTTTGTCAGAACTGCCTCCATATTCCCTAGACCCACCTCAAACACTGCTGTGACAAAGATCTGATCTCTCAGCAGAATCGTTCTCCCCTGGATCTACATGCTTCTGTCTTTTGTTGTAGCCTCACCATGACACCCAAATCATTGTTCTCTGCATTGTCTTGCTTGAGTCTCTGGCTGTTTGTCCTAACTATACAGTCTTAACTATGTCTGGCTTATAACCCCATCCACAGGCTCACAGAGGGGCTGCCTCGCCACCTCCTGCTGTTCTGTCTTTGAGTAGACAGAATCCATAGTTATTTATTCCCCTCCCCTGTGGTGTTCTTTGGTGTCTTCTTTGGATTTGGATAAAATGATTCCCTTTAGAGATTTGCATGAAGATCTGACCACAGCGCAATATCTTTCTGTAATACTCATAGCAGAAGCACACATGTCAGCAACCCTTCTTAAAGGTCCCGATTCTGAGCTACCTACAAACAGTGTTACTTGTCAAAATTGAAATAGTAAACGACCAATCTCCCGGGAATAGTCTTAATACCAGTGCTGCACATGGACATGGTACTACTGTCTGTTTCCTCTTATGTTGACCCTTTTATTTATTTCGTATATTGGAGGTTTTTTTTTTTTTTCTTTTTGTGGGAAGGTATCTGAGTGTAACTACTATATGGCAGAAAGCATGGCTTTGATGGCAGGCATGTAGACTCCACATCCCAAGCTTTAACTCTCGCATGTAGCAGTACAATTTTGACAAAGTTACCAACCAATCCCATAGTTCAGGAGGCCACTTGAGCAGCAAGGCTTCCCTAATGGTTCCTTATGGTGTTAAAGTGACCACGCTGCAATTGGAGGTACCCGCTTCACCGGCCTCTTCACCCCAGACCAAGCCAAATAGAACTGTAATCTCTCTATTGATCCTGATTGAGGAATGGCAAGGTTAATATTTGATCTCTGTCCTCAGAACAGTCTCAAGAAGAGACTCTGAGAAGATTTTCAGATCTCAGACTGTTACTAGAACTGAGCTGTCATCACTAGGCGTGGTCTCCCTCTGCAGAGACAGCCTTGCAGCTGTCCTGCATACTCAGATGAGTGAAACATTCAAGCCCCTGGAACTCGGTTAGGGTAGTCTATTCAAGTTCTGACTCTCACCTTCTTTTGTTAGTTACAGGAGCAATACCTTTACTCATGAAATTCTGGCGATGCCCTTGAGAACAGAAATCTTCCCCTTAGGATAGATTTGACTTGAATCCTCCTTCCCACTTTGAAAGATCAACTTCCGGCTTCTAGAGAACAACTAGACAGCCTCTCCTGCTCTTCTAACATCATCGAACGAACCATCCCTCTGTCTGCCAATCCAGTTTATCATCTCGGTCAGCTTGGTTACCAAAGAGTAAGGGGGAGCTGCTAATGTTCCCACACCCTCAGCAGAGCTTTTCCGGGTGCTTGCTGGTTTACCTCCAGCAATAGACCAGAGCACCAGGTCCCCAGACAGCCCTCAAGAGATTCTGGACAACCAGGCTTCCAGAGGAGACACTTATGCAGTCAGTCCCCCTATTCCTCCAGGGTCTAAGTCATAAAGAAGTCTCTCTGTTTCGTACCCTCTAATCACAGTGCTCTCTTCTGCATCTCATGCCACTGCCTAGAGACTCCTGGTGACATCTGTAGTCAGATGCCTGGTGTGGCAAGGAGATCAGTCTCGGCTCGTGCATGTTAGCCCTGTCCAGGGTGATAAAGGATATCGGGATTTAACTTCTCATTCTTTTCCAGATGGTTACAGCAAGTTAGATGCTTGCTTGGGACACTCTCCCAGGTCAAAGAGCTTAGGAAAGGCTGTATATAGGCACCAATTCCTACACAACTCAAACCCTCTACTTCTCTGTTCCTTTCCCAGCTTCTGGGTGTCCCATGGTGTTCAGCACGTACGTGCAGAGATGGGGCTTGGGATAGAAGGCATGGCGTGGGAATTAGGAGGCAAGGCTGCTTGCTCTATCTGGTTCCAGGTCTTCCTCCCTTAATGTGATTTCTGCAGGGAAAGTCCTCCTCTGGCGCTGTCACACATCCCTTTCCTAGGAACTTCTCCATCCTTACTTCTCCAGCCTCCAAATTCTTCTCCCTCCCCTCTCCTTTTCCTTGAGCCCTGGCAGGTCTCAGTAGGCAGAGCTACTAGGGAGCAGGTCGTAGCGACCCCCGCTGTAGACCACCACACCGGGTGGGTAGTAGATCAGGTCAGGTTCTGCAGCAGCGTTAAGCGGCGCCAGGGCCTGCAGCCCATGATCTTCAGGTTCTGGCTTGGTGGTGGCGGTGAAGGGGCGCATGTTGGTGAGCGAAGGCGAGGCTATCCGCCACAGCAGGTTCTTGAGCGCCTTGCGGAACTCGCGGCGCACTAAGCAGTAGAGGATCGGGTTGAGGCAGCTGTTGGAGTGCGCCAGGCATACGCTGATTGGGAACGCGTACACTTGGCACTGAAAGTACTCCTGGCTGAAGGGCACAGCGTTGAACTTGATGAGAATGCTCCAGGTGGTAAGCGCCTGGTTGGGCAGCCAACACAGGAAGAAGGAGAGGACGACGATGGTCACCGACTTGGTGACCTTGGAGCGTCTCCTAGCGCTGGCTGTACTCAGGCCTCCCCCAGGCGCCGCTGCTGCTCCTGCTGCATCCGTTGTCCCAACTATGCGGCGGTCGGAGATGAAGCGCACAAGCAACAGGTAACACAGACTGATGATGCTCAGCGGCAGCAGGAAGCCCAGCAGCACCTTCTGCAGGTGGTACAAACCCAGCCAGAACTGCCTGTCCCAGCCCAGTAGCTTGTCCGGAAAGTGCATGAGGCAGAGCTCCTCGCCCAACACCCTGATGGTGGTGGAAAAAATGGCATTGGGCAGCGAGGCCAGCACGGCCGAAGCCCAGATCAACCCACACAGCACTTTGGCTGAGAAACAGCAGCTCTCCCTCAAGCTCTGGCCGCAGCAGTCGCCACGGCCACGCCCTCGGGTCCGATGGCTCTTCAGAGCCGAGGCCACCGAGTGGTAGCGCGCCACGCTCATAGCAGTGAGAAAGAAGACGCTGGCGTACATGTTCATGGATGTCACCATGGACACGATCTTACACATGGCCTTGCCGAAGGGCCACTTGAAGTCTAGTGCGTTCTCCACCGCCCAGAAGGGCAGAGTGAGCACGAACTGAAAGTCAGTCAGTGCCAGGTTAGTGACAAAGAGGTTGATGGAGGATTTGCGCCAGCCCTGCTTGCTCTTCATCAGGTAGAGAACCAGCAGGTTGCCCGCCAGTCCCAGGGCACAAACCACCCAGTAAACCGCGCTGATGAGGATCCGTACCCTGGCCTCAGTGTCCCCGCTTTCTGCCCCGCCGCCACCCGGAGGAAGCCCAGGCGCCGCACCGTCTGGCAACTCTAGCCCCAGCTCCCACCACAGGTCCTGAAGCTGCAGGGACGCATTGCCGCTCGCATTGGCCACCTCCAGCAAGCCTGGGATCAAATCGAAGAATTCTGAGAGCTCATCACCCGCAGCTGCTTTCCTCACGGTGGCCGCGGGGGTTGCAGAAGCCACCTGCATGCTCAGGTGCGCCTGGGTCACGTTCTGCAAGCCAACTACCGAGAGTCAGCGCTTGCTCCGGGTGTGGTACCCAGGCGCGCGCGCAGAGCAGGTGCCCAAGCTTTCTATGAAGAGGCTTTTCAAAAGGGCTCCTGGAAACTGGATGCTGAGCCGCGCTGGCGCCCAGAACCGCCTTGGGCGCAGGGGTTGGATGCACTCAGCATCAGTTCTTGGCGGGTTTAGAAGAGAGGAGGATAGTTCTAGGCAAGTGGTTGGGGATCAAGGTTCCTCCTGGTGAGGACTGAGTCTCCAGCTACCCACTCTAAGACTGAGTCATACCCCTCCGCTTTCCCGCTGTCACTTAGACGCAGTCCCCCCACTCAGGAGTACGGTTCTCCGGCTGCTTCTCTTCCCAGTACCTTTGTTGGCTTCTGCGGTTGCCCGGAGGAGTTTCTCTCCTTCTAGAGGAAAACAGATCCTGGACGTCCGTGTCTCGCTCTGACCGCCTGAAGGCTGATTCACGCCATCACTTCCTGGAGCTCCGTTGGTGTTTTCTGTGTGTCCGATATTGTCAACCCCCCAGCGACTTGCCAGAGTTTGATGAGTTACGTTGAGCACCCACCTCTGCTGAGAACCCCAAAGAGCTTGCGTAATCTCCATGTGAGAAGATGGGGGTGCTTACCAAGGTGCTGAACCCCGCGCCATGCAGGGAGAGGCAGAGTCTACCGGCAACTAACTCCCCTTCCATCCGAGTTGCAGAAGGAGTGGTCTTAGTCTTTTATTTTCTCGGGTGGCTGGAGTGAGTCTGAGTCCGCTTTCTTCCTTTCTTATTTTTATTATGACAAGATTTTTTCCTCCTTTCTCCTCACCTTAACACAATAGTTTGTTTCTCCGACTTACACAATAGTAACACCCTTTCTTCTTTAAATCAAATAACAACTAATCTTTTCCTAGTACTCAAACTGAAGCCCCATCTCTCCTTCAGTTAGCCGAACACTCACCTGGTGTCAGATTGGCAGGATTCTAAGGGTTGACGTTTGCTTGGAATTGAGTATATTTTAAGAACTGAAGCTATAAGGGATGGGAGCGGGGCATGTTACTTCTCAGCTTTGCAGTTTATTTAGATGCCAGGTTAGTTGCTCTTAGAAGGACTTAAGGAAGGTGAAGTGTTTTCTTGACCGAAGAACTAACGTGAAATACCAGTATGCTAAGCATGCGGTAATTGTTCTCACTTCTGGGATAATACTTGACTTTACTAACAGTAATTGGGGATATACTGTCAGATGGAGCACAAGAGATAAAGACTTGTAATCGGTCAAAGAAACAATAAAAGAGGAAAGAGGTACCCAGCAACCTTAAACAGTCTTAATTCCAAAGTGAACTTTAAAAGGGCACTTCGCTGCAGATGCTGCATTTCTCGGTTTGACCAATAGAGGTCGCCAGAACTTCAGTTAAAAAAAAAAAAAATCAAACCAAGTGGCCTTTGATCAGTTTTAATCTGGTGAGGTTCCCTGCCCTGGTAATTCTGTGCTTCTGTGGACCCCTCCTGGCATCCTGGCTTTATAGCCTTGTCTTCAAGCTCACGTTCTCACTTAAAAAAAAAAAAAAAAAAAGCGTTTTCTTCCTCTGCCAATTCCTTTCTTTCTTTTTTATTGTAAAACAAGGAAACCCGTGGCGATACCAAAAGTCCTATGCAGTAAAGGTCTGCTTACTCACCCAGCGAGTACTTACTTAGCCTTGCTTTGTGTTGGGTATTAGTCCATGACTTTGTGGTAAATACAGTCTGTAGAGTTCACATTCAGACGGGTGATACAAATAGTTAAGAGTCGTGTGGTTGTAATATAAGTAGAAAAACAAAGCGAAATGAATCATACAGCATCTCTAATGAAGTTTGAGCTTTCTGAGACGTCCGGAGGCAGACACTGAGCAGAGGGGATGCTGATGTTACTAAGAAGAGAGTCCCACTGACTTCTGACCACTAAAGAGATGGCGCCAAGGGGATTAGCTAGACCTCAGAAGCACTGATGAGCGCTCTGCTCTTCCCAGGTCTGAGGTATAGGCTGAGAGAGTCACCGAGCCAACTGCCAAAGCGAAAGGAAAGGACGAAGTCATGAGTTTGGGCCTCAGGGGTCCTTGGTGTGTGTGTGTCTCTTATCTGAGAAGTCAATTTAGTCTGAAGTCTAATTTCCAGGTTTTGGAAACGTTGACATTCTGAGTCAGGTGACCATCACTCCTGACCTGTCTCCACTGGCTATTAGTAACGGCTCTCTCTCCTGCGATGTATTCCAAAATGTCCCTGTAAATGGCAAGGTGCTGCCTGTAGCAGACATTCCCCTTTCTTCTATTTTTTTTTTTTTAAGAATCTATGACCTAAAGGCAGTGTCAGGCGAGGAGTGCACCGAAGGGTGTGGGAAATCCTTTGTGGTCTCATTCCCATTTCTAGGAAAATAATCCAAAGGGCGTTGCCTTCAGGCAGGAGTTAAAAGTGTGTGCACAGAAGTGCCATAGTATACTGTCTTAGGCTAGGTGCACAGCCCCTCTCAGCATTGATGCAATGCATCTTCCCAACCAGGGAGCCTTGTCTCTCCTCCATACTCCTCAGTTAAACTACAGTGGAGCTGATGATACTACTAAAAGCACTGTGTCTGCTTGTTGCTCAAAGGCGGGGGGGAGGGATTTTCTAGGGAGTCAGAAGCCCTGGGTCACACACGATCTGTACTGAGATAAGTTGGTCTCCTGGTTCTGAATTCTACCTCCATCATTATGCTGAGGGATGTTTGAGGTCGCTCAGGGACTGTAACCATAGCTACGGGATACCCTGCTGCTAGTGTTACACAGGCATCTTAGAGTGAGGAGAGTCCCAAAGGCAAGTAAGTGTCTGTGTCTTTACAGCCTAATTCTTTACACCTCCCAGTGACACTCCGGGTGACACTCCTCAGACAGGCACTCCAAGTTTTAGAGATTTTGAAGATGAAGAAGTGAGGGCTTAGGAATGAGTAACCTTGGGGCTGACCCTGAGCCCTCAGATAACAATTCCATTCCATAGTAACGTGATCCCTCTAGCCTCACAAGCCCTGTGTAAGGAAGTAACTGGCATTCCAGAATAGTCTGAGGTAGTGGCTGGTCATGCAACATCAAAGTTACTGGGTGGGGGTGGGGGGAAGCTTGTTCAAATTCATATTCCAGACTTTTCTCACATCCCACACCATCTTCAGAAGGGTTGAAAAGGAGCCCCGAGGTCTACAATTAGAACATTCTGCCAGGAGACTTTAATTTTTTTTTTCTAAGTTTGAACCTCTGTACTAATTCCCATGTAAACTCTAAACCTCTAGGTAAATAATTTTGAATTCTTGGGAACAATGGCCTCCAGTGATACTTCACTATACACTTGACTTGAGTAACGATAAAGGGGCTATGGAGAAGATTGGTTGCTCTCTCTTAATATCACAGTTCAAATCCTTGCTGATCTGAGGGGGTGGTGCTGCAGAGGGGCTGTGAGCATTAGCTACCTCAGGACTTAGCCTGAACCCTCAGGAATGGCTGCTCCTTGCAAATGTCTCCTCTCTCTGTCCACGTCAGATATTATCAGTCTTATTCACACTTCACGCTCTAAAAATGCTACCATTTTGAGAAAGGTTCCCGAATTCACTGAGAAAGAGGCACCTTTCCCACCTCCTCAGTGCTTCTCTGAAGGCACACACTCCACACAACGGATTCTGTAGCTTTTTCTCTGTATTTTTTCCTACTGGGAAGGTCTGTGTTATGATCGTCCTTGAAGCTCATAACCACAACACATGTTTTTTAAAAAAGAAAGATTTAACATTAATGATTTAAACCTCCAAGTTAAGATACTGGGCGAAAAAAAAAAATCAAGAAATTACCTCCAGGAGGTAGAACCAGAAATGTGCAGGCAGAGCCTTGGTTGTATTAGACATTGACTCTCTTGCTGCTAGGTCATAGAGGGATAGGTAGAAAGGTCTCAAGAGAGAGTCGGAACATCTGGGGTCAGGGCTACTTGGGGTCCTGGGAAAGAGGCTAACAAATAGGAATATAGATAAATATACATATAGATATGCACACACACACACACACACACACACACACACACACACACACACACACACCCTTCAAGTTTATATGTGCCATCTGAGCAAACAGGGTCAGTTCAACACAAATGTGGACCATCACGGTGTTGGGCATTCTCTGGTCAATACAACATGGCCACCTTTAAGTTACAGGATGAGTGACTCAGTAGTCGTTCACCACACCTCGAAGCAACTCCTCTCCTTTTCTTTGTCTGCCACATGCTCTCTTGGCTCAGGCGGGCCTCCTTGACTATTCCTCTTGACTGAACTACAGAGTCTCTTTCTTAAAGATATTTTAAAATCATTTTCAGCTTTAATTTTCATTTGAAAGTCATATGCATGTATGTGATAAACTTCTGCTCATCTTCCCCTCTGTTTCCTTCTGCCATGCATGCTCCTCGCCTGCTGATGCTTTTCTTCCCGTGTTCCTATTCTCATGCCCCCTCCAACCCCCATGGAGTTGATGTGTAATTACTTGCGTGAGCGTGACTCGGACATAACGCTGGCGACTTATCAGAGTCTGCGCCAGTGAAGAGGGGCTGTGAGCCCTGATAACCACTAACTATCTGAAGTCCTTCAGTGGGCATTGGAGGATGACACGGTGATGGACCCAGTCTTAAGCAGATAGCCACATCTCAGACCACAGTGTCCGGGAGACACTCTTTCCCATCATTCTACTCCATCTTCTGGCTCTTCCATTCTCTCTGCCCATCTTCCTTGACGTCCAGTGAGCCTTCGAGGGGTTGGTAGAGATGTCTCATTTAGGATTGAGCACTCCAGAGTCATGTGTTCCCAACACTTTGACCTTGGACTAACTCACCCATTAGTTGGTTTTTGGAAGACTTTGTAATGCTCTGTGTTCCCCCAAAGAGAATCGGTCACTCTTTCTACATCTTCACAGGACTTTGTCTGGACATGTACTAGTGTGCGTATTACTCACTTAAGCACAACAATAAACTCTTCTAAACCGGGGGTATCTAGAGCACTGTAGCCATCTCTAGTCCATTTTTGTATCCTCAGCTCTTGACATAGTTCCTGGACAACAGTTACGTGGAGCTTGAACCCACAAATGAGTCATTCATTCCGGTTTGTTTTCCTGACCACTACCATCCAGTAACAATAGAAAAGCAATTTCCAATTAAAATAACCCGCAATAATAAGGAAGTTCTGTTTTCAAATACTTTCCCAGATCTCCTCCTCATCATGCCTGGTGCAGCACGAAAACTCATTTTTCAATGCCTAGTAAGCTAGTGTTGCATTGCACAGGCTGGTCTCATTAGACTTCTCATATTCAGGAAAAGAATTGGGGCTCCCTGTCAAAGAACTAATGAGGACTTGTTTCAGCCAAAGATAAGGAAACTGCTCTTCATTACTTTCACAACATTCTGAGGACAGAATAAAATGTCAATCTGACGATTGTTCTGAATCAGTTAAATCTGGTTTAACAAACCTGCTGAATTTTCATGTACAGCATATAGGTTCCTGTGTGTGGGCGTGAGTGTGTGAGTGTGTGTTTGTGAGCATCCAAAGGGCGTGCGTGTGTGTTTGTGTGGGTGGAAGCATAACATGGTGTACAACTCAAGGTTAGAGGACAACTTTATTAGTTACTTAAAGATTACTTTATGTGTACAAATGTTTTGCTAGCATAAGTCTGGGTACCGTGCGCACCCCTGGAGCCAGCAGAGACCAGAGTGGAGTGTTGAATCCCCCAGAACTAGAATTGTAGAAGTTCGTAACCTCTATGGACCTGGGTCTGAAAGAGCAGTTGGGTGTTCTTTCTTTCAGGAAGAGGCATTTTTCAAGCCTCAGAAAACATTTGTTTTTACATCTTTATGTAGGTTCCAGGGATTAAGCTCAGGTCTCCAGGCTTCGATGGGCAAAGCACCTTCCCTTACCCCTAGGTTCTTTTTCTTTCTTTCTTTTTTTTGTCTTTTAAAAAATTATTTATTTATTTATTTATTATTTTCTTTATTTACATATTTATATTTCAAATGCTATCCCGAAAGTTCCCCATNCCCTCCCCCTGCCCCTATTCCCCTACCCACCCACTCCCACTTCTTGGCCCTGGCCTTCCCCTGTGCTGGGTCATATAAAGTTTGCAAGACCCAACAGGCCTCTCTTCCCAATGATGGCCGATTAGGCCATCTTCTGCTACATATGCAGCTAGAGACACGAGCTCAGGGGGTACTGATTAGTTCATATTGTTGTTGCACCCACAGGGTTGCAGCCCCCTACAACTCCTTGGGTACTTTCTCTAGCTCCTCCATTGGGGGCCCTGTGTTCCATCCA